>NC_086100.1:201883019-202197394 GCF_963921235.1 Mobula hypostoma | reverse complement strand
CCTTGTGCTGTCTTGCCGGAGGCCAGTTCCCCATACAGCAGGTCTTTCGGGGTCCTCCCGTCTGACTTACGGTGTACGTGGCCCAGCCAGCGGAGACGGCGTTGTTGGAGCAGGGTGAAGAGGCTGGGTATCTGGGCATGGGCCAGGACCTCATTGTTGGTGACTCGGTCAGTCCACATGATGTCCAGGATGTGTCTCAGGCTGCGAAGGTGGAAGGCGTCGAGACGCCACTCTTGTCTGTGGTAGAGGCTCCAGGTCTTGCTGCCGTAAAGCAGTGTGCTGAGGACGCAGGCCCTGTAGACTGCAACTTTGGTGTGTGTTGTCAGCTTTCTGTTCTCCCAGACTCTCTTTGTCAGCCTGGCGAATGTTGAGGCTGCTCGTCCGATCCGTCTGTTGATCTCGGGGTCTAGGGAGAGGCTGTCCGTGATGGTGGAGCCAAGGTATGTAAACTCGTGAACTATCTTCAGCTCAGAGTTGTTGATGGTAATGGCAGGAGGGTTGCTCAACGCGTTGGCCCAACACATTGGTCTTCTTCAGGCTGATGGTCAAGCTGAAGTCCTGGCAGGCTCTTGAGAAGCTGTCCATGAGGCATTGCAGTTGCTCTTCAGAGTGTGTTGCCAGTGCCGCGTCATCTGCAAACAACATGTCCCTGATGAGTACTTCACGAACCTTGGTTTTCGCCCTCAGCCGGGACAGACTGAACAGCCTCCTGTCTGATCTGGTGTGGAGGTAGACACCATCAGTTGATGTTCCAAAGGCGTGCTTCAGCATGAATGTGAAGAAGATGCTGAACAGGGTGGGGGCAAGCACACAGCCCTGCTTCACTCTGCCGCGGATGTTGAAGGCCTCCGAAGAAGAGTCGTCGAACTGAACGACGCCCTTCATGTCTGTGTGGAATGACTGAGGAGCCTCGCGGGACAACCAATCCTGATGAGGATTTTGAACAGGTTGTCTCTGCTCATGAGGTCGAAGGCCTTCGTAAGGTCAATGAAAGCGACGTAGAGTGGTTGTCTTTGCCCTCTGCATTTCTCTTGTAGCTGTTGAAGTGAGAAGAACATGTCGATTGTGGAGCGTTCTGACCTGAAACTGCACTGAGACTCGGGAAATACCCTTTCGGCTATTTTCTGCAGTCTGTTCAGGACCATGCAGATGAGATGATAACACCAAAGAATTTAAAGTATCTCTGATACTCCGATGAGGACTGGCTCGTGGACCTCTGGTTTCCCCCTCCTGAAGTCTACAATCAGCAATATGGTCTTGCTGACATTGAGTAAGAGGTGGTTGTTATGGCACCCCTCAGCCAGATTTTGATTCTCCCTCCTATATGCTGATTCGTCACCACCTTTGGTTCGACCTACGACGTTAGTGTCATCAGCAAACTTAAAATTGGCATTAGAGCTTTGGTTCGCCACCTGGTCATGTGTAAAGCAAGCAGAGCAGGGGGCTAAGCACACAGACTTATGGGCATCTGTGCTGATGGGGATTGTGGAGGAGAAGTTGTTGCCAATACAACCTGATTGGAGTCTACAAGTGAGGAAATTGAGGTTACAATTACACAAGGAAGAATTCAGGCCAAGGTTTTGGAGCTTATTGATTAGTTTTTGAGGGGATGATTGTATTTAAGGCTGAGCTGGAGTCAAAAAGAGCATCCTGATGTATGCATCTTCACTGTCCCGATGTTCCAGGGTTGAGTGAAGAGCCAAGGAAGTAGCATCTGCTGAGGACCTGTGGCTCCAGTTGGAAAATTGGAGCAGATCCAAGTCACTTCTGAGGCAGGAATTGATATGCTTCACCACCAGCCACTCAAACACGTGGTCACAGTGGATGTACAGTGAGCACTACTGGACAATGGTAACTGAGGCAAGTCACCATACTCTTTTTAGGCACTTATATAATTCAAGCCTGCTTGAAGCAAGTGAGTACCACACACTGCTGAAGCAAGAGATGAAAGATCAGTGAACACTCCAGCATGTTGGTCAGCATGGGACTTTAGTACTTGGCCGGGTACCCTGTCTGGGCTGGAGGCTTTCCGTGGGTTCACGCTTCTGAGGGATTCTCTCTTGTCAGATCCAGGAAACCACGCTGACCATGGCCTGTTGTATTGTGTCAGATACAGGAAAACCACACTGACTGTGGCCTGTTGTATTGTCAGATCCAGGAAACCATGCTGACTGTGGCCTGTTGTGTCAGATACAGGAAACCACGCTGACTGTGGCCTGTTGTGTCAGATACAGGAAACCACGCTGACTGTGGCCTGTTGTGTCAGATACAGGAAACCACACTGACTGTGGCCTGTTGCGTCAGATACAGGAAACCATGCTGACTGTAGCCTGTTGTATTGTGTCGGATACAGGAAACCACGCTGACTGTGGCCTGTTGTGTCAGATACAGGAAACCACGCTGACTGTGGCCTGTTGTGTCAGATACAGGAAACCACGCTGACTGTGGCCTGTTGTGTCAGATACAGGAAACCACGCTGACTGTAGCCTGTTGTATTGTGTCAGATACAGGAAACCACGCTGACAGTGACCTGTTATATTGTGTCAGATACAGGAAACCACGCTGACTGTAGCCTGTTGTATTGTGCCAGATACAGGAATCCATGCTGACCGTGGCCTGTTGTATTGTGTCAGATACAGGAAACCACGCTGACTGTGGCCTGTTGTGTCAGATACAGGAAACCACGCTGACTGTAGCCTGTTGTATTGTGCCAGATAGAGGAATCCATGCTGACCGTGGCCTGTTGTATTGTGTCAGATACAGGAAACCATGCTGACTGTGGCCTGTTGTGTCAGATACAGGAAACCACGCTGACTGTGGCCTGTTGTGTCAGATACAGGAAACCACGCTGACTGTGGCCTGTTGTGTCAGATACAGGAAACCACGCTGACTGTGGCCTGTTGTATTGTGCCGGATACAGGAAACCATGCTGACCACGGCCTGTTGTATTGTGTCAGATACCGGAAACCACGCTGACTGTGGCCTGTTGTATTGTGCCAGATACAGGAAACCATGCTGACCACGGCCTGTTGTATTGTGTCAGATACAGGAAACCACGCTGACTGTTGCCTGTTGTATTGTGTCAGATCTAGCGAGTGTATCTCCACTTTCACCCCTGGGGCCGAAAGGATAGAAGCATGGGTGGGGGGAATGTGCATGTGGTCGGGGGTGGGATGTGGATGCTGAGATAGGTTTTCAGGGTGAGGATGGTGTTGGGGTCCGGTGGGGCTGAGGACTGACATCATCTCTTTGCCCCGCAGGTTACCGGTTACTGGTGCTGGGATTACTCCTGACCTTCCTGCTTGTCCCGGCTCTGGTGATGGCTGCCCTCTGCTATCGGAAACACCAGGAGCGGCTCTGTGCCCAGATCGGTATCGCCCCACCTTTCACACACAGGTATCCCTTCCCTCTCCGTCCCCCTCCCCCCTCCTCCATCTACCTCCTCCTCCAATTCCCTCTTCCCCTTTCTTCTCTGTTCCCACCTCCCTTCCTCCCTCAACCCATCCCCTCCCTTCCCTTCCCAATCCTCCCTCCCCTCCTGTCCCCACTCCTCCCCATTTTACCTTTCTACCGCTTGTGCTGGCATCTCATTCCACACTCTCACCGCTCTCTGTGAAGAAGTTTCTGCTCATGCTTCCCTTAAACTTTTCACTTTTCACCCTTAACCCATGACTTCTGCTTGCAGTCCCACCGAACCTCAGAGGAAAAAGCCTGCTTGCATTTACCCTATCAATACCCCTCATAATTTTGTCTACCTCTATCGAATTTCCCCTCAGTCTTGATCGAATAAATTTGGACTTTATTCCATGTAAAATAGAAGATTGAAGGGAGATTTGACAGAGGAATGAAGTCCTATCTTATTTAACCTTTCCTTATAACTCGGGTACCCCAGACCCAGCAACATCCTGGTAAATTTTCTCTGCACTCAGTCACCCTTGTGTATGTCTTTCCTGTCGGTAGGTGACCAAAACTGCACACAATGCTCCAAATTAGGCCTCACCAATCGTCCCAACTCCTGTACTCAATAGCAATGCAGACAAAATGCTGGAGGAACTCAGCAGGCCAGGCAACGTCTATGGAAAGGAGTAAACATTCGACGTTTTGGGCCAAGACCCTTCATCAGGCACAGGCAGAGAGGGCAACCATCTGCAAGGCCTCGCCGGCTTCTCCCACAAAGCCAGCGTCAAATCTAGTTTAATACCTCATCCTGAATGCTGAGAGACTGAACCTTCCTGACCAGCCTCACACGCGGGACCTTGTCAAATGTCTTGCTGAAGTCCATGTAGACAGCATTAAATGCCTTACCTTCATCCACTTTCCTGGTAACTTCCTCGAAAAACTATATGGTTGGTTGGACGCGACCGACTGTGCATGAAGCCATGCTGACTATCTTCAATCTGTCCACATCCATCCAAATACTCACACATCCGGACCCTTAGAATACCTTCCAATAACTTTCCCACAGCTGACGTAAGGCTCACCAGTCTATAATTTCCTCATTTACTTTTAGTGCCTTTCTTAAACAATGGAACAACATTGGCTATCCTCCGACCCTCCGACACCTCACCTGTCTCTAGGGATGATTTAAATGTCTCTGCGAGGGCCCCTGCAATTTCTGCACTCGCTTCTCAGTGACTCCTGACTCTGTCGCTGTTGACCTTTTCCCGGCACCGCCTCCTATTCCATACCCTCAGTAACTCTGTTATCTCTGTACAGGGGTGCGGGGTCCCCTCCCCCCGAACACACGACCATTCCACTGAGGGAGCTGCGGCCAAGTAAAGCCCCAAGCAGGGTGAGTACAGAGAGCGAGCCTGCTGTTCTGACAGGGAACAAGGGTTGCCAACCCTATCCGAACCGTCTAGAACTTTCCAAGGGTGGTGGTAGGGGGAAGGAGTAGGAAACCTCCCCGTGCTCTGGCCAGAAGGGGCCGCTGTTAATGAAGGGTTGTCATTCGTGGCAGGTTTGACCGAAACCTCCCCATGGGTAGATTCCACAACAGAAGCAGGTTGGGAGGGGTCGAATCTGCGGCCCTGACTGACCAATGAACTGCAGGTGACCACTCCTCCCCGGGCATCGCCCCACTCCATCACGGAGTAGATTGTGAGGTCAAGAGTCCTTATGGGATGAGGAAACAGTTCAGTAACAGTGAGATAGAAGCTGAGATTGAGCCTGGAGGGACGTGCATTCAGACTTTTGCATTTCCCGCCCATTGGGAGAGCACAGAAGAGAGACTGTCTGGGTCTGAGGTTATGCAGACTGCGTTACCGAGAGTTAGAGAGACTGTGTGGGGTCTGAGATTACGGAGACTGCGTTACCGAGAGTGAGAGAGACTGTCTGGGTCTGAGATTATGGAGACTGCGTTACCGAGAGTGAGAGAGACTGTCTGGGGTGTGAGATTACGGAGACTGCGTTACCAAGAGAGAGACTGTGTGGGGTCTGAGATTACGGAGACTGCGTTACCGAGAGTGAGAGAGACTGTCTGGGGTGTGAGATTACGGAGACTGCGTTACCAAGAGAGAGACTGTGTGGGGTCTGAGATTACGGAGACTGCGTTACCGAGAGTGAGAGAGACTGTCTGGGTCTGAGATTATGGAGACTGCGTTACCGAGAGTGAGAGAGACTGTCTGGGTCTGAGATTACAGAGACTGCGTTACCGAGAGTGAGAGAGACTGTCTGGGTCTGAGATTACGGAGACTGCGTTACCAAGAGAGAGACTGTGTGGGGTCTGAGATTACGGAGACTGCGTTACCGAGAGTGAGAGAGACTGTCTGGGGTGTGAGATTACGGAGACTGCGTTACCAAGAGAGAGACTGTGTGGGGTCTGAGATTACGGAGACTGCATTACCGAGAGTGAGAGAGACTGTGTGGGGTCTGAGATTACGGAGACTGCGTTACCGAGAGTGAGAGAGACTGTCTGGGTCTGAGATTACGGAGACTGCGTTACCGAGAGTGAGAGAGACTGTCTGGGTCTGAGATTACGGAGACTGCGTTACTGAGAGTGAGAGAGACTGTCTGGGTCTGAGATTACGGAGACTGCATTACCGAGAGTGAGAGAGACTGTCTGGGTCTGAGATTACGGAGACTGCGTTACTGAGAGTGAGAGAGACTGGGTCTGAGATTACGGAGACTGCATTACCGAGAGTGAGAGAGACTGTCTGGGTCTGAGATTACGGAGACTGCGTTACCGAGAGTGAGAGAGACTGTCTGGGTCTGAGATTACGGAGACTGTGTTACTGAGAGTGAGAGAGACTGTGGGTCTGAGATTACGGAGACTGCGTTACTGAGAGTGAGAGAGACTGTCTGGGTCTGAGATTACGGAGACTGCGTTACCGAGAGTGAGAGAGACTGTCTGGGTCTGAGATTACGGAGACTGCGTTACCGAGAGTGAGACAGACTGCCTGGGTCTGAGATTACGGAGACTGCATTACCGAGAGTGAGAAAGACTGTCTAGGTCTGAGATTACGGAGACTACGCTACCGAGAGTGAGAGAGACTGTCTGGGTCTGAGATTACGGAGACTGCGTTACTGAGAGTGAGAGAGACTGTGTGGGTTCTGAGATTACAGAGACTGTGTTACCGAGAGTGAGAGAGACTGTCTGGGTCTGAGATTACGGAGACTGCATTACTGAGAGTGAGAGAGACTGTCTGGGTCTGAGATTACGGAGACTGCATTACTGAGAGTGAGAGAGACTGTGTGGGTCTGAGATTATGGAGACTGCGTTACCGGAAGTGGGAGAGACTGTGTGGGGTGGGAGGGGTCTGTCGGGTTTGACTTCTGGACCACTTCCAGGGAAGCTATGACTGAACCAGAGGGGGACCAATATCTTTGCGGGTAGGTTTGCTAGAGTTGTTTTGAGGGTTTAAGCTAATTTGGCGGGGGGATGGGAACTGGAGTGACAGTGCTGAGGATAAGGTAGTCGGTTTACAAACAGGCAGTGTGTAGTGAGACAGTAAGCAAGGAGTGGTTGATGACAGGGCAAAACTGCAGTCTACAGGGTGAGTTGCAATGCAAAAGGGGAACACGGGACTGAAGGTGTTGCATTTGGATTCGTGCTGTGTGCAGAGTAAGGTAGATGACCTTGTAGCACAGTTAGAGATTTACAGAGGTGATGTGGGCATCACCGAGTCGTGGCTGAGGAAAGGTTATAGAAGTGATTTTAACATCCGAGGATACTCATTGTATCAAAAGGACAGGCGGGTAGGCAGAAGGTGTGATGTGGCTCTGTTGGTAAAAAATGAAATCAATCCTTAGAAAGAGGTGACATAGTATTGGAAGATGTAGCATCCTCTGGGGTAGAGTTAAGAAACTGCAAGGATGAGAAGACCCTGGTGGGAGTTATATACAGCCCTCCAAACAGTAGCCAGGATGTGGGCTACAGAGTACAGCAGGAGAGAGACAATGCAGGTCAAAAGGGCAATACTCATGGGGAATTTCAATATGCAGGTATATTGGAAAAATCAGGTTGGTGTTGGATACCAAGAGATGGCATTTGTAGAATGCCGAAGATTGATTTTTAGAGCAACTCGCTGTTGAAACCATTCTGGATTGGGTGTTGTGCAATGAACTGGAATTGACTAGAGAGCTTAAAGTAAAGGAACCCTTGGGGGTGAATTGTCAAAATGTGGTTTTGGGGTACTTAAAGGCACATGTCAACAAATACACTCAAAAAACTTCTATAGATGTACCGTGGAGAGCATTCGGACAGGTTGCATCAGTGTCTGGTATGGGGGGGCTACTGCACAGGACCGAAAGAAGCTGCAGAGGGTTGTAAATCTAGTCAGCTGCATCTCAGGTACCAGCCTACAAAGTACCCAGGACATCGTCGAGGAGCGGTGTCTCAGAAAGGCAGCGTCGACTGCCTGTATGCCGACTGCTTTATCGAGGCAGCGAGAGAGAATGTCTGGAGTGTGTTCTGTGTGAGATTTTACCAGCTGTTTTACTCTGGCAGTGTGAGAGAATATATGTATTTCTTCAGTATTATTGTGTCCTGGACAGATCATCCATGTTGGGTCAGATTTGAGGGTTCGAATGGCCTACTCCTGTGTTCTAAAGTTTAGTTTCTGCACACAGCCAGCGTCTTGTCGTCTTCCAGCTCCGTCTGGTTCTCCAGCTCCGTCTCGCCCTCCGCCTCCGTCTGATTCTCCAGCTCCGTCTCGTCTGATACTTCCGTCTGGTTCTGCAGCTCCGTCTCGCCCTCCGCCTCTGTCTGGTTCTCCAGCTCCGTTTCGTCTGATACCTCCGTCTGGTTCTCCAGCTCCGTCTCGCCCTCCGCCTGCATCTGGTTCTCCAGCTCCGTCTCGTCTGATACCTCCATCTGGTTCTCCAGCTCCGTCTCGCCCTCCGCCTGCATCTGGTTCTCCAGCTCCGTCTCGTCTGATACCTCCATCTGGTTCTCCAGCTCCGTCTCGTCTGATACCTCCGTCTGGTTCTCCAGCTCCGTCTCGTCTGATACCTCCGTCTGGTTCTCCAGCTCCGTCTCGCCCGCCACCTCCGTCTAGGTGTCGTCTGCTGAAGCCCGGTCTGCATCAGTTACAGCCGGTCAGTGTGGTCGGGCCGAGGCTGGCTGTGGATGCTGAGAAGGTGAGTGGGCAGCTAACCGGAGAGTGGGGGAGGGGCAGTTTCCCCATGGTGGGAGGGGCAGTACAACGCAATATACAGATGTTCTCAGGGAAATGTATGGCAGAAATGTGGCAAATGTACAGGGGATATTTGCGTGGCGTTCTGCATAGGTACGTTCCAACGAGACAGGCAAAGGATGGTAGGGTACAGGAATCATGGTGTGCAAAGGCAGTTGAAAATCTTGTCAAGAAGAAAAGAAAAGCTTACGAATGATTCAAAAACCTAGGTAATGATAGAGATCTAGAAAATTATAAGGCTCGCTTAAGAAAGAAATTAGGAGAGCCAGAAAGGGCCATGAGAAGGCCTTGGCAAGAAGGATTAAGGAAAACCCCAAGGCATTCTACTAGTATCTGAAGAGCAAGAGGATAAGATGTCAGAGAATAGGAACAATGAAGTGTGACAGTGGGAAAGTGTGTATGGAACCGGAAGAGATAGCAGAGGTACTTACTGAATACTTTGCTTCAGTATTCACTATGGAAAAGGATCTTGGTGATTGTAGGGATGACTTGCAGTGGACTGAAAAGCTTGAGCATGTAGATATTGATCATCAGTGAGGAGGAGATATTATACTTTATACTTTATTGTTGCCAAACAATTGATACTAGAACGTACAATCATCACAGCGATATTTGATTCCGCACTTCCTGCTCCCTGGAGTACAAATCGATAGTAAATATTAAAAATTTAAATTATAAATCATAAATAGAAAATAGAAAAATGGGAAGTAAGGTAGTGCAAAAAACCGAGAGGCAGGTCCGGATATTTGGAGGGTACAGCCCAGATCCGGGTGAGGGTCCGTTCAGCAGTCTTATCACAGTTGGAAAGAAGCTGTTCCCAAATCTGACCGTACGAGTCTTCGAGCTCCTGAGCCTTCTCCCGGAGGGAAGAGGGACGAAAAGTGTGTTGGCTGGGTGGGTCGTGTCCTTGATTATCCAGGATATTGGTCCCCCTGGGATTCAAGTGCATCCTGTCCTTTTTGTACAGGTCACACCTGACCCAAAAGAGGTCCCAATGATCCAGAAATCTGAATCCCTGCCCCCTGCTCCAATCCCTCAGCCACGCATTTATCTTCCACCTCACTCTATTCCTGTACTCACTGTCATTGATGGAGAAGATCCTGAGAGGCAGGATTTATGAACATTTGGAGAGGCATAATATGATTAGGAATAGTCAGCATGGCTTTGTCAAGGGCAGGTCATGCCTTACGAGTCTGATTGAATTTTTTGAGGATGTGGCTAAACACATTGATGAAGAAAGAGCAGTAGATGTTGTATATATCGCTTTGAGCAAGGCATTTGATAAGGTACCCCATGCAAGGCTTATTGAGAAAGTAAGGAGGCATGGGATCCAAGGGGACCTTGCTTTGTGGATCCAGAACTGGCTTGCCCACAGAAGACAAAGAGTGGTTGTAGACGGGTTATATTCTACATGGAGGTCGGTAACCAGTGGTGTGCCTCAGGGATCTGTTCTGGGACCTCTTCTCTTCGTGATTTTTATAAATGGCCTGGATGAGGAAATGGAGGGATGGGTTAGTAAATTTGCTGATGACACAAAGGTTGGGGGTGTTGTGGATAGTGTGGAGGGCTGTCAGAGTTTACAGCGGGACATTGATAGGATGCAAAGCTGGGCTGAGAAGTTGCAGATGGAGTTCAACCCAGATAAGTGTGAGGTGGTTCATTTTGGTAGGTCAAATATGATGGCAGAATATAGTATTAATGGTAAGACTCTTGGCAGTGTGGAGGATCAGAGGGATCTTGGGGTCTGAGTCCATAGGACACTCAAAGCTGCTGTGCAGGGTGACAGTGTTGATAAAAAGGCATACAATGCATTGGCCTCCTTCAACTATGGGATTGAGTTCAAGAGCCGAGAGGTAATGTTGCAGCTATATAGGACCCTGGTCAGACCCCACTTGGAGTACTGTGCTCAGTTCTGGTTGCCTCACTACAGGAAGGATGTGGAAACCATAGAAAGGGTGCAGAGGAGATTTACAAGGATGTTGCCTGGATTGGGGAGCATGCCTTATGAAAATAGGTTGAGTGAACTTGGCCTTTTCTCCTTGGAGTGATGGAGGATGAGAGACGATCTGAGAAAGTTGTATAAGATGATGAGAGGCATTGATTGTGTGGATAGTCAGAGGCTTTTTCCCAGGGATGAAATGGCCAGCACGAGAGGGCACAGTTTTAAGGTGCTTGGGAGTAGGTACAGAGGAGATGTCAGGGGTAAGTTTTTTACTCAGAGAGTGGTGAGTGCATGGAACGGGCTGCTTGGCGATGGTGGTAGAGGCGGATACGATAGGGTTTTTTAAGAGACTCCTGGATAGGTACATGCAGCTTAGCAAAATAGAGGGCTGTGGGTAACCCAAGGTAATTTCTAAAGTAAGTACATGTTCAGCACAGCATTATGGGCCTAAGGGCCTGTATTGTGCTGTGGGTTTTCTATGTTTCTCGACACAGCAGTGTCTGTACATAGGTGACTGTGACAGGAGATGATAAAGTAGTGGAGGGGTGGGTTAGTGGGTGGAGGTGTTGATCAGCCTCACTGCTTGGGGAAAGTAACTGTTTTTGAGTCTGGTGGTCCTGGTGTGGATGTTTGCAGCCTCCTCCCTGATGGAAATGGAACAAACAGCCCATGAGCAGGGTGGGTGGGGTCCTTCATGATTTTATTGACCCTTTTCTGGCACCTTTCTGTGTATAGTGTCGTAAAGTCAAAGAAAAGTTCAGCATAGTAACAGGCCCTTCCGCCTATTTAGTCCATGTCGAGCCATTTAAGCTGCCTACCCCTATCAAACTGCACCCAAACTATAGCCCTCCGTACCCCTACCAGTTTCTCCCCATCTCCGTCCTAAATCTTCTCCCCTGAATCTTGAGGTAATGTCCCCTGGTTCTAGTCTCACCTACCAATGGAAACAACTTTCCTACGTCTATCTTATCAATCCCTTTCAAAATTTTGTATGTTTCTATAAGATCCCCTCTCATTCTTCTGAATTCCAGAGAGTATAGTCCCAGGCGACTCAATCTCTCCTCATAGGTTAACCCCTTCATCCCTGGAATCAACCTGGTAAACCTCCTCTGCACTGCCTCCAAAGCCAGTATACCCTTCCTCAAGTATGGAGACCAGACTGCACACAGTACTCCAGGTGCGGCCTCACCAGTACCCTGTATAGTTGCAGCATGACCTCCCTGCTCTTGAATTCAATCCCTCTAGCAATGAAGGCCAACATTCCGTTTGCCTTCTTAATAACCTGTTGCACCTGCAAGCCAACTTTTTGCGATTCATGAACAAGCACTCCCAAGTCTCTCTGCACAACAGCATGCTGCAATCTTTCACCATTTAAATAATAATTTGCTCTTCTATTATTCCTTCCAAAGTTGATCTCGCATTTACCAACGTTGTGTCCCATCTGCCAGACCTTGGCCCACTCACTTAACCTATCTATATCCCTCTCCAGACTCTCCACATCCTCTGCACAATTTGCTTTTCCACTCAGTTTTGTGTCATCAGCAAATTTTGCTATGCTACACTCAGTCCCCTCTTCCAAATCACCAATGTAAATGGTAAACAGCTGCGGGCCCAGCACCGACCCCTGCGGCACCCCACTCACCACTGACTGTCAACCGGAGAAACACCCATTTATACCAACTCTCTGCCTTCTATTGGTTAACCAATCCACTATCCATGCCAATACACTTCCTCCGACTCCATGCATCCGTATCTTATTTATAAGTCTCTTGTGCGGCACCTTATCGAACGCCTTCTGGAAATCCAAGTATATGACATCCACCTGATCCCCTCTATCCACTGCACTCATTATGTCCTCAAAGAACTCCAGTAAGTTTGTCAAACAGGAGACCTGCCCTTTCTGAATCTATGCTGCGTCTGTCTAATGGAACCACTCCTTTCTAAATGTTTTCGCTTCCTTAATGACAGTTACAAGCATTTTCCTGACTACAGATGTTAAGCTAACTGGCCTATAGTTGCCCGTCTTTCGCCTACATCCTTGTTTAAAAAGCGGCGTGACATTTGCTGTCTTCCAGTCCACCAGGACCTGACCAGAGTCTAGAGAATTTTGGTAAATGATTACCAACGCGTCTACTATAACCTCCGCCAATTCCTTCAGCACCCTGGGATGTATCCCATCAGGATCAGGGGACTTATCTACATTTAGGCCCTCTAGTTTGCTCATCACTATCTCTTTAGTGACAGTGATTTTACTGAGGTCCTCGCCTCCCATTTTGTCCATAACATCATTCGTTGGGATATTAGACGTACCTGTCCAAACTTCTCTTAATCGTTGGAATTGAACTCACCTGCACCACTTGTACTGGCAGCTCGTTCCAGTCTGTCATGACTCTCTGAGTGAAGAAGTCTCCCTCATGTTCCCCTTAAGCTTTTCACCTTTCACCCTTTACCAATAATCTGTAGTTGTAGTCTCACCCAACCACAGAGGAAAAAGCCTGCTTGCATTTACCCTATCAATACCCCTCGTAATTTTGTAGGCCTCTGTCAAATCTCCCTTTGATCTTGTATATTCCAAGGAATAAAGTTCTAACCTATTCACTCTTTCCATATAACTCAGGTCCTCCAGACCCTGCAACATTCTTGTAAATTTTCTCTGTACTCTTTCAACCTTGTTTACATCTTTCCTGTAGGTAGATGACCAAAACTGCACACAATACTCCAAATTAGGCCCACCAATGTCTTATATAACTTCAACATAATATCCCATCTCCTGTACTCATTATTTTGATTTATGAAGGCCGATGTGCCAAAGCTTCCTTTACAACCCTGTCTACCTGTGACACCAGTTTTAATAAGTTATGTATTCCCAGATCCCTTAATTTCTACCGTACTCTTCAATGCCTGGGCGTTCATTGTGTAAGACCTGCCCTGGTTGGTCCTGCCAAAGTGCAACACCTCGGACTTGTCTGCATTAAATTCCATCTGCCACTTTTCAGCCCATTTTTCCAGCTGATCCAGAACCCACTGTAAACTTTGATAGTCTTCCTCACTGTCTGTAACAATTCCAATCTTGGTGTCATAGGCAATGGCTGATCCAAGTTACTACCTCATCTCAAATACTGAACAATTGAAGCTTCTTGTCCAACCTCCCATGTCTTGTTACAGTCCATGTAGACAACATCTACTGCCTTGCCTTCATCAACTATCTTGGGAACTTCCTTGAAACTCTAAGACTGGATAGACATGACCTATCACACACAAAGCCATGCTGACTATCCGTAATCAATCCACATCTATCCAAATACTCACCTATCCAGTTCCTTCAAGTTTCAAAATTTCAAAGGTACAGCTAATGTCAGAGAAATGTATACAATATAAAAATAGAAAAATAGAGGGAAATGGGGAGGTCTAGTAATTTCTAAGGTAGGGACATGTTCAGCACAGCTTTGTGGGCCGAAGGACCTGTATTGTGCTGTAGGTTTTCTATATTTTTCTATGGACATCCTGAACTACTTTTTCTTCACAACCATCCATGAAAACAGAGGAGTGCTCCAAAGAATGAATGACAGTTAAATATAATGTTTAATGAATGACGGCTCCCCCCACCCACGCATAAGCAGCAGCAAGGCAACGATCCCCCTCCCCACCAGCAAAAAAAAACATCAGCGCCCACCTCCCCCACCGAGCACGCAAGCGTGCAGCAACAGGAAAGACACAGACTTGCAGTACCCCAAGACTGCTTGTTCACACGCATTAGGAGTTGACTAATTTTACAATTGCTGTAGCTCGTTTTGATCCTGTACAGTAGCAGTCCCCATCAGACACAGATGCAGCCTGTCAGAAGGCTTGTCAGAGTACAGAGTATATAGTCTCTCCATAGACACTGTGTCTGTGTGAGCCTGTGTACTATGTGTCTGTGTGTGTCAGTACATGTCAGTGTGTGTGTGTGTATATGTGTGTGCATGTGTGTCTGTGTGTGTGTCCCGGCATTTGTGTGAGTGTGTGGCTGCCTCTGTGTGTGGTGTGTGTGTGTGTGTGTGTGTCTGTCTGTCCCTGCGTGTGTGTGGGTGTGTGTCCACGTGGGGCCCTGCACTTCTGTGAGTGTGTGTGTCTGAGTGTGGGAGTGTGTGTCTCCACTCTTTAAGAAAGGAGGAAGGCAGCAGAAAGGAAATTAAGTTAACCTGACCTCAGTGGTTGGGAGGATGTTAGAGTCAATTGTTAAGGATGAGGTGATGGAGTACTTGGTGACACAGGACAAGATAGTACAAAGTCAGCATGGCTTCCTTCAGGGAAAATCCTGCCTGACAAACCTGTTGGAATTCTTTGAGGAGATTACAAGTAGGATAGATAAAGGGGATGCAGTGGATGTTGTATATTTGCACTTTCAGAAGACTTTTGACAAGGTGCCACACATGAGGCTGCTTACAAAGTTAAGAGCCCATGGTATTACAGAAAAGTTACTAACTTGGTTAGAGCATTGGCTGAGTCGTAGAAGGCAGTGAGTGGGAATAAAAGGATCCTTTTCTGGTTGGCTGCCAGTGACTAGTGGTATTCCGCAGGGGTCAGTGTTGGGACCACTTCTTTGTAAGCTGGATATAAATGATTTGGATGATGGAATGGATGACTTTGTTGCCAAGTTTGCATATGTTATGAAGATTGGTGGAGGGGCAGGCAGTGTTGAGGAAACAGGTAGGATGCAGAATGGCTTTGACAGATTAGGGGAATGGGCAAGAAAGTGGCAAATGAAATACAATGTTGAAAAATGCATGGTCATGCACTTTGGTAGTAGAAATAAATGTACAGACTATTTTCTAAACAGGGAGAAAATCCAGGAATCTGAGATGCAGAGGGACTTGGGAGTCCTTGTGCAGAATACCCTGAAAGTTAACTTGCAGGTTGAGTCAGTGGTGAGGAAGGCAAATGCCATGTTAGCATTCACTTCAAGAGGTCTAGAATACAAGAGCAGGGATGTGATGCTGAGGCTTTATAAGGCACTGGTGAGGCCTCACCTTGAGTATTGTGAATAGTTTTGGGCTCCTCATCTAAGAAAAGATGTGCTGGCATTGGAGAGGGTTCAGAGGAGGTTCACAAGGATGATTCTGGAAATGAAAGGGTTATCATACGAGGAACGTTTGATGGCTCTGGGTCTGTACTCACTGGAATTTAGAAGGATGGGGGAGGAGGTCATTGAAACCTTTCAGATGTTGAAAGGCCTACACTGAGTAGATGTGGAAAGGATGTTTCCCATGGTGGGGGAGGATTGTGTGGGTGTGTGTCTGTCTGTGACTCTGTGTGTGTGTGTGCGCGCGTCCCTGTGTGTATAGGTCTGTATGAGTGTGTGTGTCAGTGTGTGCATGTGTGTCTCTGTGTATGAATGTGTGTGTGTGTGTCTGTGTATGGGTGTGTATGGCTGTCTGAGTCTGTGTGTGAGTGTGGATGGGTGTGTGTCTGTGTGCGTGTGTGCACATGTGGGTGTGGCTGTAGGTGTGTGTGTGTCTGTGTGGCTCTGGGTGGGAGTGTGAGTGTGGGTGTGGTTCTCTGTGTGTGTGTGTGTGTGTGCCAAAAGAAATGGCCTCCTATAGAAAGCTGAGGGTGATTGTAGATGGAATGTATTCTGCCTGAAGTTGGTGGCCAGTGGTGTTTTGCAGGGATCTGTTCTGGGACCCCTGCACTTTGTGATTTTGATAAATTACTTTCATGAGGTAAATTGAAGAGTGGGTTAGTAAGTTTGCAGATAACACAGACGCTGGTGGAGTTGTAGTTACTGTGGACGATTCTCATACTGTCGGTTATAACAGGACACTGACAGGATGCAGACCTGGGGGAAGGAGTGGCACATGGAGTTCAACCTGGAAAATTGTAAAGTGACTCACTTTGGAAGGTCAAAGTTGAAAACAGTTAATAGCAAGATTACCAGTGTGGAGAAACAAATGAATCTTTGGGTTTACAACTATTGTCATCATCATCGTTATCTGCTGTGTTATATGACATGGGCCATCATGTCTATCCATGACTGTGATTGTTCTCCGCAAATGTTTCAACAGAAGTGGTTTGCCATTGCCTTCTTCTGGGCAGTGTCTTTACAAAACCGGTGACCCTAGCCATTATCAATACTTCAGAGATTGTCTGCCTGGTGTCAGTGGTTGTGTAACTAGGACTTGTGATATGCAGCAGGTACTCATACGACCATCCACCACCTGCTCCCACGGCTTCACGGGATCCTGATCAAGGTGGGGTGAGGGTGAGGGGACAAACAGGTGTTACACTTTGCCCAGGGTGACCTGCAAGCTGGCAGAGGGAAGGACCACCTTACACCTCCATTGGTAGTGATGCCAACACCCCCATCACCCACATCTGTAGATCCCTCAAAGTGGCAGTACAAGTTGACAGGGTGGTTAAGAAGGTGTATGGTGTGTTGGCCTTCATTAATCAGGAGATTGTGTTAAGAGCCGTGAGGAAATATTGTAGCTCTTTTAAGACTTTGGTTAGAACGCACTGGAATATTGTGTTCAGTTCTGGTTGCCTCTTTACAGGAAGGATGTGGAAGTTTTAGAGAGGGTGCAAAGGAGATTTACCAGGCTGCCGTCTTCTGAGGAAAGGTTGAGCGAGCTGTAACTTTGGAGTGAAGGAAGTTAGACCATAAGATATAGGAGCAGAAGTAGGCCATTCGGCTCATCGAGTCTGCTCCACCATTCAATCATGGGCTGATCCAATTCTTCCAGTCATCCCCACTCCCCTGCCTTCACCCAACACCCTTTGAAGACCAGGCTACTCAAGAACCTATCTGTCTCTGCCTTAAATGCACCCAATGACTTGGCCTCCACAGCCGCTCGTGGCAACAACTTCCACAGATTGACTAAAGTAATTTCTCCTCCGCATCTCAGTTCTAAATGGATGTCCTTCAATCCTGAAGTCATTTCCTCTTGTCCTAGAATCCCCTGGGAAATAACTATGCCATATCTAGTTGAGAGTTGAGAGATGACTTGATAGAGATGTACAGGATGATGAGAGGCATAGAGAGGATAACCAGAGGTTTTTTCCCAAAACCAGAGAATATCATTTAAGGTGACGGGAGAGAAGATTAGGAGGGATGCCAGAGATCTGATTTGTTTTACACAGAGATTAATGGTTGTCTGAAAGGCACTCTTGGGTGAGATGGCACAGGCTGTTACAATAGAAACATTTACAGCACTCCTGGGTGAGATGGCACAGGCTGGTACAATAGGGACATTTACAGCACTCCCGGGTGAGATGGCACAGGCTGGTACAATAGGGACATTGAAGAGGCTCTTAGATGGGTGTAAGAAAAATGAAGGCTTACGGGCTGAGTAGGAGGGAAGAGTTAGTTTGATTGTGGATTAGGTTTGTACAGGTTGATCCAACATTGTGGTGCGGAGGGCCTCTCCTGTACTGTGCTGGGCTGTGCTGTGGTATGGTCTAAATGTCAATTAAGAGCTCTGTGCTCCTGATTGCCCGTGTGGCTCTGACGCTGATGCTATGCCGTTGTGTTTGTGTTTCAGAGGGTGACACCCAGCCCTGGTGTGTCAGCACAGGACCCCGTGTCCCCATACCCAGCTCTGCCCACAGCGGCTGTCACCTTCTCCCGCTCTGTACTCAGGTATGTGCAATGTACCTGCCTGTTTACCTCCCACCCCACACTCCCTGCCCGTGTACCCCACCCTGCATAATCCTGCCCCCGTACCCTGAACACTGTGCACCCCTGACTGCGAGTCCTGCCCACAGAGGGAGCTGTGTCTCCAATGGTGGAGGTCTGGGTTCTTCATGTACGGTGCATGTGCTGAGCCGCTGTACTGTATCACACCCAGTGCATCACAGCTTTCAGGACTGGACACACAGACACGGGACTGGACACGCATACACATTGTACCAGAGACGCACAGTACCAGACACACACGCACATGCACGCTGTACCGGACACACATACACGCTGTACCTGAGATGGACGTGCACACAGACACGATACTGGACACGCACACGCTGTACCGGAGTCGCACACGGTACCGGATGTGCACGCATGCGATACCAGGCATACTGGACACACACACAAATGACACTGGATATCTTCAACCTCCCGCTCTGGCAGTGTGAGGTACCCATCTGCTTCAAACAGGCTTCAATTGTACCGGTGCCCAAGAACAGCGAAGGGCGTGATAATCTGTCACCCGGTGGAACTTGTATCCACAATGACGAAGTGTTTTGAGAGGTTAGTGTTGAAGCATATCAGTTCATGTCTGAGTGGTGATTTGGATCCACTCCAACTTGCCTACCAAAACAACCGGTCTACAGCCGATGCCATATCACTGGCCCTTCACACAACCACAGCTCAGCATTTAACACCATCACCCCCTCAAAACTAATCAGTAAATTTCAACTCCCTTGTGCAATTGGATCTTGGATTTCCTCACTTGTAGACCCCAGTCAGTTTGGATTGGCAAAAACATCTCCTCCACAATCTCCATCAGCACAGGAGCACCACAGGAATTGTACTTAGCCCCCTGCTCTACTTTTCCTCACTTGTAGTGCCCGGTCAGTCTGGATTGGCAAAAGCATCTCCTCCACAATCTCCATCAGCACAGGAGCACCACAGGAATTGTACTTAGCCCCCTGCTCTACTTTTCCTCACTTGTAGTGCCCGGTCAGTCTGGATTGGCAAAAGCATCTCCTCCACAATCTCCATCAGCACAGGAGCACCACAGGAATTGTACTTAGCCCCCTGCTCTACTTTTCCTCACTTGTAGTGCCCGGTCAGTCTGGATTGGCAAAAGCATCCCCTCCACAATCTCCATCAGCACAGGAGCACCACAGGAATTGTACTTAGCCCCCTGCTCTACTTTTCCTCACTTGTAGTGCCCGGTCAGTCTGGATTGGCAAAAGCATCTCCTCCACAATCTCCATCAGCACAGGAGCACCACAGGAATTGTACTTAGCCCCCTGCTCTACTTTTCCTCACTTGTAGTGCCCGGTCAGTCTGGATTGGCAAAAGCATCTCCTCCACAATCTCCATCAGCACAGGAGCACCACAGGAATTGTACTTAGCCCCCTGCTCTACTTTTCCTCACTTGTAGTGCCCGGTCAGTCTGGATTGGCAAAAGCATCCCCTCCACAATCTCCATCAGCACAGGAGCACCACAGGAATTGTACTTAGCCCCCTGCTCTACTTTTCCTCACTTGTAGTGCCCGGTCAGTCTGGATTGGCAAAAGCATCTCCTCCACAATCTCCATCAGCACAGGAGCACCACAGGAATTGTACTTAGCCCCCTGCTCTACTTTTCCTCACTTATAGACCCCAGTCAGTTTGGATTGGCAAAAGCATCTCCTCCACAATCTCCATCATCACAGGAGCACCACAGGAATTGTACTTAGCCCCCTGCTCTACTTTTCCTCACTTATAGACCCCAGTCAGTTTGGATTGGCAAAAGCATCTCCTCCACAATCTCCATCAGCACAGGAGCACCACAGGAATTGTACTTAGCCCCCTGCTCTACTTTTCCTCACTTGTAGACCCCGGTCAGTCTGGATTGGCAAAAGCATCTCCTCCACAATCTCCATCAGCACAGGAGCACCACAGGAATTGTACTTAGCCCCCTGCTCTACTTTTCCTCACTTGTAGACCCCGGTCAGTCTGGATTGGCAAAAGCATCTCCTCCACAATCTCCATCAGCACAGGAGCACCACAGGAATTGTACTTAGCCCCCTGCTCTACTTTTCCTCACTTGTAGACCCCAGTCAGTTTGGATTGGCAAAAGCATCTCCTCCACAATCTCCATCATCACAGGAGCACCACAGGAATTGTACTTAGCCCCCTGCTCTACTTTTCCTCACTTGTAGACCCCGGTCAGTCTGGATTGGCAAAAGTATCTCCTCCACAATCTCCATCATCACAGGAGCACCACAGGAATTGTACTTAGCCCCCTGCTCTACTTTTCCTCACTTATAGACCCCAGTCAGTTTGGATTGGCAAAAGCATCTCCTCCACAATCTCCATCATCACAGGAGCACCACAGGAATTGTACTTAGCCCCCTGCTCTACTTTTCCTCACTTATAGACCCCAGTCAGTTTGGATTGGCAAAAGCATCTCCTCCACAATCTCCATCAGCACAGGAGCACCACAGGAATTGTACTTAGCCCCCTGCTCTACTTTTCCTCACTTGTAGACCCCGGTCAGTCTGGATTGGCAAAAGCATCTCCTCCACAATCTCCATCAGCACAGGAGCACCACAGGAATTGTACTTAGCCCCCTGCTCTACTTTTCCTCACTTGTAGACCCCGGTCAGTCTGGATTGGCAAAAGCATCTCCTCCACAATCTCCATCAGCACAGGAGCACCACAGGAATTGTACTTAGCCCCCTGCTCTACTTTTCCTCACTTGTAGACCCCGGTCAGTCTGGATTGGCAAAAGCATCTCCTCCACAATCTCCATCAGCACAGGAGCACCACAGGAATTGTACTTAGCCCCCTGCTCTACTTTTCCTCACTTGTAGACCCCGGTCAGTCTGGATTGGCAAAAGCATCTCCTCCACAATCTCCATCAGCACAGGAGCACCACAGGAATTGTACTTAGCCCCCTGCTCTACTTTTCCTCACTTATAGACCCCAGTCAGTCTGGATTGGCAAAAGCATCTCCTCCACAATCTCCATCATCACAGGAGCACCACAGGAATTGTACTTAGCCCCCTGCTCTACTTTTCCTCACTTGTAGACCCCGGTCAGTCTGGATTGGCAAAAGCATCTCCTCCACAATCTCCATCAGCACAGGAGCACCACAGGAATTGTACTTAGCCCCCTGCTCTACTTTTCCTCACTTTACACCTACGACTGTGTGGCTAAGTACAGCTCCAACAGCATATACAAGTTTGCTGATGGCACCACTGTTGTGGGCTGTATCAAATGTGGTGATGAATCAGCAAACAGGAGGGAGATCGAAAACTTAGCTGAGTGGTTTAAGAATTAGGGGTAGGCCATTTAGAACGGAGTTGAGGAAAAACTTTTTCACCCAGAGAGTGGTGGATGTATGGAATGCTCTGCCCCAGAAGGCTGTGGAGGCCAAGTCTCTGGATGTTTTCAAGAAAGAGATGGATAGAGCTCTTAAAGATAGCGGAATCAAAGGTTATGGGGATAAGGCAGGAACTGGATACTGATTGTGGATGATCAGCCATGATCACAGTGAATGGCGGTGCTGGCTTGAAGGGCCGAATGGCCTACTCCTGCACCTATTGTCTATTGTCTATTGGGACAATAACAACCTTTCACTCATGTCAGTAAGACCAAGGAATTGATTATAAACTTCAGGAGAGGAAAACCAGAGGTCCATGAGCCAGTAATCATCCGAGGGTCAGAGGCAGACATAGTCAGTAACTTTAAATTCCTGGGTGTCACTATCCCAGAGGACCTGTCCTGGACCCATCATGTAAATATTATTGTGAAGAAAGCACGACAGCGCCTCTCCTTCCTCAGGAGTCTGTGGGGATTCGGCATGTCGTCAGAAACCTTAGCAAACTTCTGTTGGTGTGTGGTGGAAGGTGTGCTGACTGGCTGTGTTACAGCCTGGTATCCTCACCACCCGGGCCACGCTCTTGTCTCACTGCTGCCAGCAGGTAGAAGGTACAGAAGCCTCAGGACTCGCCCCACCAAGTTCAAGAACAGTTACTACCCCTCAACCAACAGGCTCCTGAACGAAAGGGGATAATGGCACTCAGTTAAGGATTCTGTTATACTGTTATTTCATACTCATTATTTATTACTGCTTATTTATATCTCCATTTACACAGTTTGATTACAGTTTTCAATTACTATTCTGAAGATTTGCAAGGTATGCCCTCAGGGAAAGAATCTCAGGGTTGTATGTGGTGACATGTATGTGTTCTGATAAATTTTACTTTGAAATTAGAACATGCACACTACCAATCACGTACGCAGTTCTGAACACACACAGACACAGTATCAGGTGCACAGTCCCCACCTCTCTATCAGACGCTGTCCTGAGCTCCGAACCAGACAATAGAGAGCTCCGTTCTGCCTCCTGTCGACCATGAGGGCGAGGCGGGTTTGTCTGGCTGCCCGCCTGTCAGCGGGTCTCCCAGCTCACAATTCAGGACAGTGACCATTCATCTTGTCTTCCAGAACCACTCCAGATGTCCGGCATGGGAAGGGGAACATCAGGCACTGAAGTGGCTTCGATCTACTGTCAGAGCCTCCTGACACCACCAGCAGGCTGAATGGACTTCACTGGCTACCCAGCGGAGCCCCACTGTAGCAAAGGGACACAACTCCTTGCCGGGGACATGGTGTGCGTGCAGCTCTTCACCACGGACAGAGGGTGTGGTGAGAGCTCCAAACTGGGTTCACAGGCTGTGGTTCAGCTCCAAGCTGGAGACACAGGGAGAGGCTACAGCTCAGTGTGGGGACACTGACCACACCACGCTCCGGACACTGGGTATTGGGTATCTCCGTGCTCCGGACACGGGGTGTCGTGTCTGTCCGTGCTCCGGACACAGGGTGTTGGGTCTCTCCGTGCTCCGGACACGGGGTGTTGGATCTGTCCGTGCTCCGGACACTGGGTGTTGGGTCTGTCCAAGCTCCGGACACGGGGTGTCGTGTCTGTCCGTGCTCCGGACACAGGGTGTTGGGTCTCTCCGTGCTCCGGACACGGGGTGTTGGGTCTCTCTGTGCTCCGGACACGGGGTGTTGGATCTGTGCGTGCTCCGGACACTGGGTGTTGGGTCTCTCCAAGCTCCGGACACGGGGTGTCGTGTCTGTCCGTGCTCCGGACACAGGGTGTTGGGTCTCTCCGTGCTCCGGACACGGGGTGTTGGGTCTCTCCATGGTCGGGACACTGGGTGTCGTGTCTGTCCGTGCTCCGGACACAGGGTGTCGGGTCTGTCCGTGCTCCGGACACTGGGTGTCGGGTCTGTCCGTGCTCCGGACACAGGGTGTCGGGTCTGTCCGTGCTCCGGACACTGGGTGTCGGGTCTGTCCACTCTCCGGACACGGGGTGTTGGGTCTGTCCACTCTCCGGACACAGGGTGTCGGGTCTCTCCGTGCTCTGGACACTGGGTGTCGGGTCTCTCCGTGCTCCGGACACTGGGTGTCGGGTCTGTCCACTCTCCGGACACGGGGTGTCGTGTCTGTCCGTGCTCCGGACACTGGGTGTCGGGTCTCTCCGTGCTCCAGACACTGGGTGTCGGGTCTGCCCACTCTCTGGACACAGGGTGTCGGGTCTCTCCACGCTCCGGACACGGGGTGTCGGGTCTCTCCGCGCTCCGGACACGGGGTGTCGGGTCTCTCCGCGCTCCGGACACTGGGTGTCGGGTCTCTCCGCGCTCCGGACACTGGGTGTCGGGTCTCTCCGCGCTCCGGACACTGGGTGTCGGGTCTCTCCGCGCTCCGGACACGGGGTGTCGGGTCTCTCCGCGCTCCGGACACGGGGTGTCGGGTCTCTCCGCGCTCCGGACACGGGGTGTCGGGTCTCTCCGCGCTCCGGACACGGGGTGTCGGGTCTCTCCGCGCTCCGGACACGGGGTGTCGGGTCTGTCCGCGCTCCGGACACGGGGTGTCGGGTCTGTCCGCGCTCCGGACACGGGGTGTCGGGTCTGTCCGCGCTCCGGACACGGGGTGTCGGGTCTGTCCGCGCTCCGGACACGCGGTGTCGGGTCTCTCCGTGCTCCGGACACGGGGTGGCGGGTCTCTCCACGCTCCGGACACGGGGTGGCGGGTCTCTCCGGAGCCCATGCTCAGGACACAGGGATTAGTATTGCTCCATGTTGGCACACGGTCACCCCAGACACTAACATCACATCCAGCCCCCGATGCCCCATCCCCCACACCCCACTAATCCTGGGCAACTCCAATTACTTACCTCTCCTATTTCTCAGCCCTTAACCACACACATAACCCCAGAGACGTTCAGGTCGTCCTGCTGACCCCGACCCCATGGATGCTAGGTCACCTCTGACCCCGTCAAAGACTACAGCTACCCTAACCCAGCTTCGGTCTCTGCAGTGCTAAGTGTGAAATAGTCTCATCTCACTGAAGCACTGTCACTGTTTGAATGTGAGAGACAGATCCATACCGGTCAGGGTGGATGGGATGTTTCCTGGATGCACTGCCAGAGGGTAACATGTTTACGCAGGGAGGACAAGGCTGTTCTGTGACACAGGAGATTCTGCAGACGCTGGAACTGCAAAACAGTGTACACAAAATGCTAGAGGAACTCAGCAGCTCAGGCAGCACTGGGCTGAAAGATCAACTGTTCATTCCCGTTCATTAATACTGCTGGCCTGCCGAGCTCCTCCAGCATTGTGTCTACAGGGCTGTTCTGGGTCTGGACGGCCCACTGGAACCACAATAAATGGTACCGTGAGGTACAGTCCCTTCTGTTCTGTGTTTGCATGACACTACATGAGTGCAGATAGGTTGTTCCCACGAGGAAAAGCTGCAGGTTCCCAGACCAGTGCTGCAGCCTCTGGAAGTGTCTGACTGCTGGGGACTCCTGAAAACGAAGGGGCAACATCCTCAATGAGACGAGGTGTTTCAGTGATCCGACTGATGTCTGAATGAAGTGCTCAGTGTTATTAATGTGTGTCCATCCCCACAGTGACCGGTCAGTGTGTCCGTCCCAGTGACTCACAGTGACCAGTCACTGTGTCCGTCCCCACACTGACTCACAGTGACCGGTCAGTGTGTCCGTCCCCACAGTGACTCACAGTGCCCGGTCAATGTGTCCGTCCCCACAGTGACCGGTCAGTGTGTCCGTCCCCACACTGACTCACAGTGACCGGTCAGTGTGTCCGTCCCACACTGACTCACAGTGACCGGTCAGTGTGTCCGTCCCCACAGTGACCGGTCAGTGTGTCCATCCCCACAGTGACCGGTCAGTGTGTCCGTCCCAGTGACTCACAGTGACCAGTCACTGTGTCCGTCCCCACACTGACTCACAGTGACCGGTCAGTGTGTCCGTCCCCACAGTGACTCACAGTGCCCGGTCAGTGTGTCCGTCCCCACAGTGACCGGTCAGTGTGTCCGTCCCCACACTGACTCACAGTGACCGGTCAGTGTGTCCGTCCCCACACTGACTCACAGTGACCGGTCAGTGTGTCCGTCCCCACAGTGACCGGTCAGTGTGTCCGTCCCCACAGTGACTCACAGTGCCCGGTCAGTGTGTCCGTCCCCACAGTGACTCACAGTGCCCGGTCAGTGTGTCCATCCCCACAGGGACCGGCCAATGTGTCTGTCCCCACAGTAACTCAGTGACTGGTCAGTGTGTCCGTTCCCACAGCGACCGGTCAGTGTGTCCGTCCCCACACTGACTCACAGTGACCGGTCAGTGTGTCCGTCCCCACAGCGACCGGTCAGTGTGTCCATCCCCACAGCGACCGGTCAGTGTGTCTGTCCCCACAGCGACTCAGTGACCGGTCAGTGTGTCCGTTCCCACAGTGACTGGTCAGTGTGTCCGTCCCCACATCGACTCACAGTGACTGGTCAGTGTGTCCGTCCCCACAGTGACTCACAGTGACCGGTCAGTATGTCCGTCCCCACAGTGACTCACAGTGACCGGTCAGTATGTCCGTCCCCACAGTGACCGGTCAGTGTGTCCATCCCCACAGCGACCGGTCAGTGTGTCTGTCCCCACAGCGACTCAGTGACCGGTCAGTGTGTCCGTCCCCACAGTGACCGGTCAGTGTGTCCGTCCCCACAGTGACACACTGACCAGTCAGTGTGTCCGTCCCCACAGCGACTCACTGACCGGTCAGTGTGTACTTTCCCACAGTGACCAGTCAGTGTGTCTGTCCCCACAGTGACTCACTGACTGGTCAGTGTGTACTTTCCCACACTGACCGGTCAGTCTGTCCGTCCCCACAGTGACACACTGACCAGTCAGTGTGTCCGTCCCCACAGTGACTCACCGACAGGTCAGTGTGTCCGTCCCCATGGCGACCACACTGACCGGTCAGTCTGTCTGTTCCCACGGTGTCACTCACCGACAGGTCAGTGTGTCCGTTCCCCACGGCGGCCACACTGACCGGTCAGTCTGTCTGTCCCCACAGTGACTCACCAACAGGTCAGTGTGCTGGTTCTCTCGGTGAACCTCACCGGCTGGTCAGTGTGTCTGTTCCCACAGCAACTGGTGAATGGTGTCCAGCATCTCTGGGCACCTCTCACACACCATCGGCATCTCTGGGCACCTCTCAGATACCGTCGGCATCTCTGCTTCCATCGCTCTCTCCGGCAGTTTGTCGTAGGCCCTCACGTGCCTCTGGGTGAAGAAGGTCCCCCTCAGATTGTCCTTGTCCCTTGTCCGTCGGTTTCGTACACCCCTGATATTGAGAGAGGTTTCCTGAGGTCTGTCCTCTCTGTACCCCTCCTCATCGTGTTTTCTCAGTCAGGTCCCCTCTCAACACGCTCCACTCGGGGACCACTTCTCCTAACTGAACCATTCCATCCCAGACAGCATTCTGGTAAATCTCTTCTACATCCTTCTTTGCGCTGTCAGGTTCAAGCACAGCTTCTATCCCACTGTTATCAGACTTTTGAAAGGAGCTCTTGTATGATAAGATGGACTCTTGGCCTCACAATCTACCTCGTTACGATCTTGCTGTTTGTTGTTTACCTGCAGTGTGCTTTCTATGTAACACTTCATTCTGCATTCTGTTACTGTTCTACCTCAGTGCACTGTGTAATAATCTGATCTGTATGAACAGTCTGCAAGACAAGCTTTTCACTGTACATGACACAATAATAAACCAGTACCGATCCTTCTGACAGTGTGGTGACGGGAACTGCATGCATTTCTCCAGGAGGTCTGAGCAGGTGTATGTAGTTACCAGCTCCTGTGTTCAATGCCATGCACCGAGATACAGTGAAAAGTCTTGTTTTAGTGCTGTCCAGACAGATCATTCCTTATGTAAGTTCGCTGAGGAGGCACATATGGTGATATTACAAAGTGCAGTGTATAACATTACAGAGAGTGTGCAAGAGCAGTGATGAGATAGATTGGGAGATGAAGAGTCCCATGATAGACTGGGCTGTGTTTAGGATAAGACCATAAGGCGTAGCAGCAAAAGCAACCCATCGAGTCTTAATCACAAAATACTCTGCAGATGCTGGGTTCAAAGCAACACTCACAACACGCTGGAGGAACTCAGCAGGTCGGGCAGCATCCGTGGAAACGATCAGTCAACGTTTCGGGCCGGAACCCTTCGTCAGGACTGACGTGAGAAGGGGCAGAGGCCCTATAAAGAAGGTGGGAGGGAGGGTGGGAAGGAGAAGGCTGGTGGGAGAGGTGGAGATCACAGAGGGGGAGCAGTGATAGAGGGTCTCACTGAACTCCCGTCGAAGGGAAGATTTAAACTTCTTCAGGGTAGGCATACCTCGAAGAGACTTCGCAGCGGAGTAACGAATCGTAAAACACAATAATCTGCAGATGTGGGGTCAAAGCAACCCTCACAACACGCTGGAGGAACTCAGCAGGTCGGGCAGCATCTGTGGAAACGATCAGTCAATGTTTCGGGCTGGAACCCTTCATCAGGACTGAAGCGGGAAGGGGGCAGAGGCCCTATAAAGGCATCGAGTCTGCTCTGCCTTTCCATCATGATTGATTTATTATCCCTCTCAACCCTATTTTCCTGCCTTCTCCCTGTAATCTTTCAAGATACAATTGCATTTATTACCAAAGAATGCATGAATTATACAACCTTAAGATTTGCTTTCTCACAGGTGGCCACAAAGCAAGAAACCTAAAAGAGCTCAATTAAAGAAAAAAAGAATAAAAGTAAAAATAAAAGACCAACACTTATGCGAAAAAGAAAGAAAAACGTACGTCATGTTAACAAGAGAAGTGAACAACAGCATTCTGGACCACAACTGAGTCCCCAGATCTGCTGCCCAGAGTAGGCCCAAAGCCTTGCTTATTAGTTCATCTATTAGCAGGCCCGGAGCACAGCAGCTGGGGCAGTCTTTGTAGCCTTAGTGCCATGGAGATGACCATCCCTGAGAACGAGCAAAATCAGCTCTTGTTCCAAATGATACCCTGTTGTTTCAGTCCATGTGGGTAGGCATTTAAATTGACCAAACAGCAGACCAGCAAAGGGCTCCATGCTCTGGAGAGAGGTGTGAAGATTGTGAAACCAGCTCGCGCCGCTGATCCGGGCCAGCATTTAAATTGTGTAAACACATTATACCTTGCCCTGGGACCCAGGCACCGCTGCTACGAAGGGCCCTGGGCTGAGACCATGATGCTCAATGACTCATTCCGTTGCCCAGCCTGAAACTCGCTCAAGCTCTTCAAATCAGCTTGCCACCCAGAGTGATCCAACCTTGCACCAGGCAAGTTGTATGAGCATCAGATTGAATCTCCTCTGCCTGCGCCCCTTTGACATCCTGATTAATCAAGAAGCTATTAACATCTGCTTTAAATATACCCAATGGCTTGGCCTCTATAGTTGTATGTGGCAATGAATTCCATAGCAAAACAGCAAAGCCCCCACCGCTTTATTCCCATTCTATGCCTCCTGGTAGTCACCAAATCTTCTATCCATACTAGTACCTTTCTTGTAATACCATCTTGTTCAGCAGTCTCATGTGCAGCACCTTGCCAAAGGCCTTGCGATAATCCAATTAAACAACATTTACTGACTCTCCTTTGTCTATCCTGCTTGTTATTTCTTCAAAGAATTCCAACAGAATTTTCAGGCAAGGTTGTCTGTTGAGGAAACTATGCTGATTTTGGCCTATTTTATCATGTGCCTCCAAGTACCCTGAAACCCCATCCTTAATAGTGGACCTCAACATCTTCTCCACCACAGAGGTCAGACTAACTGGCCTATAATCCTCTTTTTTTTTTTCTGCTTCTCTCCCTTCATAATGAGTGGAGTGTCATTTGCAATTGCCCAGTTCTTAGGAACCATTCCAGAATCTGGTGATTCTTGAAAGATCATTATTAATGCCGCCAAAATATCTTTAACTGCCTCTTTCAGAACCCTGCAGTGTAGTCCATATTGTCCAAGTGACTTTATCTACCTTCAGACATTTCAATTTCCCTAGCACCTTCTCCTGACTAATACCAACAACACTCACTTCTGCCCCCCGACACTGTTGAATTTCTAGCATTCTGCTAGTGTCTTCCACTGTGAAGACTGACACAAAATACTTAGAGTCATAGAGACATGCAGCACAGAAACAAGTCTTGTTGAAAGCATTTAAACTACCTATTCCCATCAACCTGCAACAAGACCATAGCCCTCCAAACCTCTGCCATCCATGTACCTATCCAAACTTCTCTTAAACATTGAAATGAATATCGCATGCATCACTTGTGCTAGCAGTTTATTCCACACAACCCTCTGAGTGAAGAAATTTCCCCTCATGTTCCCCTTAAATTTCTCACCTTTCACCCTTAACCCACGACATATGGTTGTAATCTCACCCATCCTCATGGGGAAAATCTTGTTTGCATTTACCCTCACAATTTTATATGCCTCTATCAAATCTCTTCTCAATCTTCTACGTTCTTGTCACGGTCCGGTCCGTGAAGTCCGTATTCCGGTTCACGGTCCAGTCCATAGTTCCTTATTCCGGGGTTTCTGGTTTTCCCCAGTTTCTGTTGTGGGCACATGATTCTCGTTTTGGGGCTGAGACATAAATATCTCCACAAACCAGGAATTCCCGGCTGGACTGTCCTGTTCTCCTCCCTGTCTTTTCCCCCCTCGCCTGACACTCTGCCTGCTCACCTAGCCTGGATACCCTGCCTGTATCGCTGAATCTTTACTGCTGGAGCAAGACCGGAGCCTTGTTAGGTCAAGATAAGGAACTGTCTTTCATTGTGTGGAATTGTCTCTCTGTGTCTATGCCTTCGCTAGGTGGGTCTGGCCATTTGCCACTACCTAGTGTTGGGATCCGTCTCTGTGTCTACGCCTTCACTAGGTGGATCCGGCCGTTTGCTGCCACCTTGTGTTGGGATCCGTCTCATGCTCAGTGTTCTGTGTACGAGTCCCGGCCCTACGTCCTGTTCCCAAGGAGCGGTCCGGGCTCTGTGTTATGTGTATGAGTCCTGGTCCTACGTCCTGTTCCCAAGGAGGGGTCCCGGCTCTGTGTTCCATACTCCCATCTCTTCTAGTCCAAGGCTCCGTGCTCCTGAAGGCCCTCATCCAGTCTGTGCCTAGTCTAGTTCTATCCAAGTCCTGTCCATGTGCCTTTACCTGTCCTTGTGTCTCGCCCTACTCAGGAGTTCCTCGCCCAAGCCGTGTCCAGTCCTGTAGCCTCATCTTGTCTGAGCCTGGTTCTGGAGTCCGAGCCCGAGTCAAGTCCCAGGTTCTGGGTCCTTGTGAGTCTCTGGCTCGGTGTCCATACCCAAGCCTCATAGTACCCTAGACCCAAGCCTGTCTCCAAGCCTCAAGCCTCTAGACCCCAGCCTCCAGTCCTGCAGTCATGTCATGTCTTAGCCTGGTTCTGGGGCCCGAGCCCGAGGCAAGACTCCAGTTCTGGGTCCTTGTCCAGTCTCTGGCTCGGGGTCCAAGCCCAGGCTCCTAGTTCATAGTTCCTTGTCCAGTTTCCCTATTTCTTGTCCATGTCCTAGCCTAGGTCCTGCATCCTTGTCCTGTTCTTAGTACTTCAGTGTCTGTGTCTTGCATCTGGGTCTGTTTCCACCCCCCCCCCCCCATTGTGACAGTTCTAAAGAATACAGTCCTAACCTATTCACTTTTTCCTTGTACACAGGTCCTCCAGACCTAGCAAAGTCGTTGTAAATTTTCTCTGCACTCTTTCAACCTTGTTTACGTATTTCCTGCAGGTAGGTGACCAAAACTGCACACAATAGGCCTCACCAACATCTTGTACAACTTCAACATAACATCCCATTTTCTGTACTCAATACATTGATTTATGAAAGCCAATGTGCCACAAGTTTTCTTTATGACCTTATCGAACTGTGATGCCACTTTCAATAAATCATGGACCTGTATTCCCAGATCCCTTTGTTCTACCACACTCCTCAGTGCCCTGCTGTTCACTCTGTGAGACCTCCCCTGGTTGGTCCAGCCGAAGTGCAAAGCCTCTCACTTGTCTGCATTAAATCCCATCTGGAATTTTTCAGCCCATTTTTCCAGCTGATACAGATCCCTCTGCAAGCCATTAGAGCCTTCCCCACTCCCCAATCTTGATGGCATCCGCAAATTTGCAGATCCACTTAACCACATTATCATCCAAATCATTGATATAGATAACAAACAACAAAGGACCCAGCGCCAATCCCTGTGATACACCACTAGTTACAGGTCTCAAGTCAGAGAGGCAACCATCCACTACCAAGCTCTGGCTTCTCCCACAAAGTCAATACCCAAGCCAGTTTAGTACCTCAACCTAAATGCTGGGCAACAGAAACTTCCTGACCAGCCTCCCTGTGGGACCTTGTCAAATGCCTTGCAAGAGTCCAGGTAGACAACATCCGTGCCTTCACTTATTCAGTTCCTCTGTCATTCTTTGTTCCCCCTTCCCCCATTACTACCTCTCCAGCAACATTTTCCAGCAGTCGGATACCTATTAATACCATAAGATATAGGAGCAGAAGTAGGCCATTCGGCCCATTGAGTCTGTTCTGACATTCAATCATGGCTCATCCAATTTTTCCAGTCATCCCCACTCCCCTGCCTTCTCCCCATACCCTTTTATGCCCTGGCTAATCAAGAACCTATCTATCTCTGCCTTAAGTGCACCCAATGACTTGGCCTCCACAGCCGCTCCTGGCAGCAAATTCCACAGATTTACCACCCTCTGACTAAAGTAATTTCTCTGCATCTCTGTTCTAAATGGATGTCCTTCAATCCTGAAGTCGTGCCCTCTTGTCCTAGACTTCCCTACCATGGGAAATAACTTTTGTCATATCTGTTCAGGCCTTTTAACGAACGGAATGTTTCTATGAATTCCCCCTCATTCTCTTGAACTGCAGGGAATACAGCCCAAGAGCTGCCAGATGTTTCTCATACGGTAACCCTTTCATTTCTGGAATCATTCTTGTGAACCTTCTCTGAACCCTCTCCAATGTCAGTATATCCTTTCTAAAATAAGGAGCCCAAAACTGTACACAACACTCCAAGTGTGGTCTCGCAAGTGCCTCATAGAGCCTCAACATCACATCGCTGCTCTTATATTCTATACCTCTAGAAATGAATGCCAACATTGCATTCACCTTCTTCACCACTGACTCAACCTGGAGGTTAACCAATAGGGTATCCTACACAAGGACACTCGTTTGCATCTCTGCATTTTGAATTCTCTCTCCATCTAAATAATAGTCTGCCCGTTTATTTCTTCCACCAAAGTGCATGACCATACACTTTCCAACATTGTATTTCATTTGTCACTTTTTTGCCCATTTCCCTAAACTATCTAAGTCTCTCTGTTTCCTCAACATTACCCGGTCTTCCACCTATCTCTGTATCGGCAAATTTAGCCACAAAACCATTAATCTCATAGTCCAAATCATTGACATACATCGTAAAAAGCAGCGGTTCCAACACCGACCACTGTGAAACTCCATTGGTAACCTTCAGCCAGCCAGAATAGGATCCCTTTATTCCCACTCTCTGCTTGCTGCAGATCAACCAATGCTCTACTCATGCTAGTAACTTCCCTGTAATTCCATGGGCTCTTATCTTGCTAAGCAGCCTCGTGTGTGGCACCTTGTCAAAGGCCTTCTGAAAAACCAAGTGCAGCACATCTGCTGCATCTCCTTTGTCTACCCTGCTTGTAATTTCCTCAAAAAATTGCAGTAGGTTAGTCAGGCAGGATTTTCCTTTCAGGAAACCATGCTGGTTTTGGCCTATCTTGTCATGTGCCTCCAGGTACTCCGTAATCTCATCCCTAACTATCAATTCCAACAACTTTCCAACCACTGATATCAGGCTAATGGGTGCTGCCTCCCACCCTTCTTAAATAGTGTAGTGTGACGGGGTCCTGAATTACCCCTATAAACTGTGCTCGTTTACCCCTATGAACTGTGCTTTTGAAAAGAGAGAGAGAGTTATTTAACACAAACACCTTGTTTAAAAGAGAGACAGAGATGAAAACTGCTCACAGTTTGTTTATACTTTCTCCAAGGACATGGGCTGCTTGTACATTCTTACACAGACAGAGAAGGGAGGAGCTGTTTGAGAGACAGTTGGTACTCAGTACGGTGAGATAAATAGAAGGTCAGATGATAGACCTGAGACACATGTTTTTAGACACTGAATGAGCTTTGTTGTGCCCACAGAAAAAGTGGGTTTTGGACGATCGATCAGTGGCTCTCGCGGTGTGGAGAAAGTTGACCGGTGGGGAGTTATTTGTGAGTCCAATCCTCACCTGGGTTGATAGCTCCACCACAGAAGAACGGTCCCCTTTGCTGTGGTCACAGTCGGTGAGTTCTAAAGGATTTTGGAGGACAACAAGAAGATCGATGGCGTCAGCTCACCTGAAGACTCAAATCTCTCCCTCTCTCTCTCTCCATCACTACTCAACTCAACACCACGAACTGAACTGAACTTTACTCATCATCGTAAGACTATCTACTTACGCCTAGACTTGAAGAAGCTTAGTTTTCATATATTTCCACACTTACTTATTTATAATCATTGCTAACCTGTTTGATCTATCTGCATTTATATTACTGTATTGCGTAGTTACTAATAAATATCATTAGTTAGTAGCAATACTGGACTCCAGAGTGTTTTCCATTTCTGCTGGTTCTTTAACCCGCCGCAGGGAACATGACAAAATTGGGGCCTGCGTCCGAAATATGAACAAATTGGTTGGGGGGGCCTGTTTGACTTGATTGGGGAAAATGCCTTTTGATTTGGTTGTGTGGAAAAACAGCAGAAATGGATGTTGTGGAATTTCTAGAATTGCCAAACCCCGTGTCCTTGATGAAAGCTAGAAAGTATGAGTTGCGAGGCATTGTTAAGGAATTACAGCTTACGACGGTAAAGAAGGGTTTGACTAAGGTAGAAATTCAAAGAAAAGTAGTTGAATATTATGTTTTGACAAAGCAATTTACTGAGGATGTGTTGACAATGTTAGCTGAAGGTAAACCTACTGAGGCTGAGTTTCAGCTTCAGGTGGCAAAAGTAAGGATGGAGCATGAGTTGCAAATGAAACGTCTCGAGGTCGCTGAGGCAGGAAAACAGAGAGAGTTTGAAAGGGAGATGGCACGGCAAGGGGTTCCAGTGCCAAGCCAGAGCAGGGAGCCAGTTGTACCATTTAGTGTTAGCCAAGAAATTAAGTTGGTACCTCCATTTGAGGAAACAGAAGTCGATAGGTATTTCCTACATTTTGAAAAAGTGGCCATAAATCTGCAGTGGCTGAGAGATCAGTGGGATGTCCTGTTACAGAGTTTGGTTAAGGGGAAGGCTCAACGAGCGTATTCTGCATTGTCTGTTGTCGACGCAAATGATTATGATACAGTGAAAGTGCTGTACTTAAAGTTTACGAGTTGGTCCCGGAGGCCTACCGACAAAGGTTCCGAAATTTGAGGAAGCCTTGGGACAGCACGTATTTAGAGTTTGCCTGTGAGATGCAGATATACTTTGATCGCTGGTGTGCCTTGAAAGGCGCATGTGAAGATATTGACAACCAAAGGAGTTGATGTTGATTGAACAGTTTAAAGGTTGCGCTCCTGATGGTATAAGGACATATTTAGATGAGAAAGAGGCAGCGACATTGTCAGAGTCTGCTAGATGAGCAGACGTGTAAGCCTTAACTCATTAAGTTAGGTTTTTCCCCCACTAGGAGTTACCAAAAGCGTAATAGAGATAACCCACTGGCTAAACCAGAGAGTAAACCGGGGACTAGTGACAAATGTAAGGAGGAAGGGAAACAGTCGGGGGGGAAAAATTGCCAGTTTCAAGTGTTACATTTGTGGGAAACCTGGTCATGTGGCATCCAATTGTTTTGCTATGAAAAGGGAAAGAGGAAAAGAGAAAGAGAAACCCTCAAATGCCTGCGTTCAGACGGTTAAAACACCGCTGAAGAAGCGGGATCTGACCGAGTTCAAGAGGGGCTCAAGAGATTTATTTCAAATGGGATTGTGTCTGTGAAGGAGGGGTCAACCCCAGTTCCAGTGAGAATCTGGAGAGATACTGGAGCTTTTCAGTCACTGATATTAAAGCATGTTTTGGAATTTGATGCTGAGACGGAGACTGGGGAAGTAAATATTATCAAAGTTATTAGAAAGGGGACTGAGGCCGTGCCTTTGCACAAGATAGTTTTGAAATGTGACTTGGTATCCAGACCAGTCACAATAGGGGTACGATCTGAACTACCGATAGACAATGTTGATGTCTTACTCGGTAATGACCTTGCAGGTGGGGATGTTTACTCAGCAGTTCAGCTCACAAGTGAGCTTGCTGCTGCTGAGGACCCGCCCATAGATGCTGATGTGTATCCCGCATGCGCAGTGACACGAAGCATGTCCGAAAAGGCTGCTGATGCTAATGTTGATTTATCCGAGACTTTCCTACCGTCCCTGTACCAACAGGATCTAGAGGGTAGTAAGGCTGAGGAGAACAAGGAGGAAGGGAAATACTTGTCCTTATCAAGGAAGGAATTTATAAAGGAACAGGATAAAGATCCTGAAATTGTGGCTTTAAAAGAGACAGCCTTCTCTGAAGATGAAATTCAGAAAGAGACAGTGGGATATTACCTTAAAGATGGGGTGTTGATGAGGAAGTGGAGACCAACCACTGTGCCTGCAAGTGAGGATCGGGCTATTGTGCATCAGGTGGTGGTTCCAAAGGTTTCCAGGGCTGAAATTCGAAGATGCCTTTAGGGGGACTCTTTGGAGTAAAGAAGACAGTGCACAGGATTATGAGGGAATATTATTGGCCTAACTTGAGGAAAGACTTTGTCAATTACTGCAGAGGGTGTCATACATGCCAGGTAGTGGGAAAACTTATCAGGCCATCCCAAAAGCACCACTTCGGCCAATACCTGCATTTGGTGAACCTTTTTCTAGGGTCATAGTGGATTGTGTAGGCCCGTTGCCAAAGACTGCAGCTGGTCATCAGGTCTTGTTAACAATTATGTGTGCTGCATCTAGGTTCCCTGAAGCCGTGCCTCTCAGAAACACCCAGGCCAAGACTGTGGTAAAGGTACTCAGCAAGTTTTTTGCACTGGTAGGTTTGCCTGAAGAAATTCAATCTGACCAGGATAGTAACTTTACTTCAAGAACATTCCAGCAAATAGTTTCTGAGCTGGGGTTAAACAAATTGTGTCATCTGCCTACCACCCAGAGTCTCAAGGGGCTTTGGAGCGATTTCATTCCACTTTAAAGACCATGATTAAAACCTACTGTTATGAGAATGACAGGGACTGGGATGAAGGAATACACTTATTACTTTTTGCCATGAGAGACACCATTCAAGAGTCCCTAGGGTTCAGCCCGTTTGAGCTCATTTTCGGCCATAGGCCCAAAGGACCTTTGACCCTGCTCAGAGAGCAATGGTCTAACCCAAAAGGGTGTGTCAGTGTGTTAGACTATATTTTAAAATTCCGTGAAAGACTTAACGAGGCTTGTGACCTTGCCAAGAAGAATCTGAAAAACTTCCAAATTAAAATGAAACATTAAGAGAGTGAGGGGGCAGGTGTTTGAGGTTGGAAATAAAGTGCTGGTGCTATTCCCTCTTGTGACCAACCCCCTCCCTCCAAGCACAATTCCATGGACCATACCACATAATTAAGAAAATTGATTCTTTGAATTATGTTATCGAAACTCCCGACAGAAGGAAGGCGACCCAGCCGGCACACGTAAATATGCTGAAGCCCTATTATGATCCTGAGACAGTACCAGTAAGTACTGTTATGAAAACAAATGGGGCTGAGGAATTTGATAATGAGGGGCAAAATCATTTTCCCAAACTGAATATTGTATCAACAGGACTTGAGAATTCCACTATTTTAAAAGACCTTACTGATGAGGTTTGTCATCTAGAGCCTGCACAGAGAGAGCAATTGCAGGAACTAATTAGCAAGCATAAAGATTTGTTTCCTGACATTCCAAGATGGTGCACAGGTGCAGTGCATGACGTCATTATAAATTCAACCCAGCCCATTAAACAGCATCCTTACAGAATGAACTTTGAGAAAAGCAAAGGGGTTGAAAAAGAAATTAGCTACACGCTAGCAACCGGTACCATTAGACAATCTACCTCAGACTGGGAGTCGCCGTGTCCTTGTCCCAAAACCAGACGGTAGCATGAGGTTCTGTACTGACCACAGGAAAATTAATGCAATAACCAAGTCAGATGCTTATCCTATCCCGAGAGCCGATGACTGTATTGATAAAGTGGGAAAGGTTAAGTACCTCACAAAGATTGATTTGTTAAAAGGATATTGGTGTGTTCCTTTGACCGACAGGGCCAGAGAGATCTCAGTGTTCGTCACACCTTCGGGGCTGTATGAATATAATGTTTTCCCTTCGGGATGAAAAATGCGCCAGGGACATTTCAAAGAATGGTCAATTCTGTGACTAGAGGTCTAGAAAACACAGGGGCTTATATCGATGATTTAGTAGGCTAGAATGACACGTGGGAATCGCATATTGCAGCTGTAGCAAAACTGTTTGACAGATTTTCCAAGGCCAATCTTACTAAAAGTGAGCTTGGCCATGCCACCGTTACATATCTGGGCTATGTGGTAGGCCAGGGCCAACTGGCTCCTGTAGAGTTCAAGGTTCAAGCTGCTGCTGAGGTTCCTATTCCGACCGGCAAGAAAGCTTTAAGAAGATTTTTGGGAATGGTTGGGTATCATCATAAGTTTTGTAAGAACTTTGCTGACATCGCTCTCCCTCTAACAAAACTTGTAGGGAAGAGTGAAATATTTATATGGAGTGATTTTTGCCAGGAGGCATTTGAATGCCTGAAAACCATCCTGTGTTATCATCCTGTGGTCAAAGCACTTGATTTTTCAAAGCCATTTTCTATAACAACCGGTGTTAGTGACGAAGCTGCTGGGGCAGTACTGTTACAGGAAGGAGTGGATGACATTGAACATCCAGTAGCTTATTTCTCAAAGAAATTTAACGTGCACCAGAAAAATTATTCAACTGTTGAAAAGAAATGGTTAGCACTTATTCTGGCCTTACAACATTTTGAAATCTATATTTTTCCTGCCCATTGACCACTTGTGGTTTACACGGATCATAATCTGTTGGTGTTTCTAACTAAGATGAAGGATAAGAATAGAAGGTCATTAAACTGAAGTCTGATATTGCAAAAGTATGACTTAAAAATCAAACATGTGAAAGGTACTGACAATATTATAGCTGATTGTTTATCCAGATGTTGGAAATTGTACTTGTTTTGCTCTGTCATCTGATGACTATATATGTATTTTTCAAACTCTGAAATTTCCAGTTAAACCAAAAATTTCACCTTCATCGAATTTTTTTTCTGAAGGAAGTGGGGTGTGATGGGGTCCTGAATTACCCCTATAAACTGTGCTCAATTACCCCTATGAAGTGTGCTTTTGAAAAGAGAGAGAGTTATTTAACATGAACATCAAGTATAAAAGAGAGAGAGAGACGAGGACTGCTCACAGTTTGTTTATACTTTCCCAAGGATATTGCCTGCTTGTACATTCTTACACAGGGAGAGAAAGGAGGAGCTATTTGAGAGACAGTTGGTACACAGCACGGGGAGATAAATAGAAGGTCAGATGATAGACCTGAGACACATGATTTTCGACACTGAATGAGCTTTGTTGTGCCCACAGAAAAGTGGGTTTTGGACAATCAATCAATGGCTCTCGCAGTGTGGAGAAGGTTGACCAGCAAGGAGTTATTTGTGTGTCCAACCCTCGCCTGGGTTGATAGCTCTACCACAGAAGAACGGTCCCCTTTGTTGTGGTCACGGTTGGTGACTTCTAAAGGATTTTGGAGGACAACAAGAAGATCGACAGTGTCAGCTCACCTGAAGACTCAAATCTCTCCCTCCCTCTCTCTCTCCATCACTACTCAACTCAACACCACAAACTGAACTGAACTTTACTCATCATCGTAAGACTATCTATTTACCCCTACACTTGAAAAAGCTTCGTTTTCATATATTTCCACACTTGCTTACGTATAATCATTGCTAACCTGTTTGATTTATCTGCATTTATATTACTGTATTGCGTGGTTACTAATAAATATCATTACTTCGTAGCAATACTGGACTCCAAAGTGTTTTCCATTTCTGCTGGTTCTTTAACCCATCACGGGGTACATGACAGTATAACATTTGCAATTTTCCAGTCATCCGGTACAATGCCAGAATCTATCAATTCTTGAAAGATCATTGTCAATGCCTCTGCAATCTTTCCAGCTACTTCCTTCAGAACCCGAGGGTGCATTCCATCAGATCCAGAAGATTTATTAAGCTTCCTGAGCACCTTCTCAGTCATAATTTTCACTGCACATACTTCACTTTCCTGACACTCTTGAATGTCCGGTATACTGCAGGTGTCTTCCACTGTGAAGACTGATGCAAAATACACATTCTGTTCTTCTGCCATCTCTGCACCTCTCATTACAATAACTTCAGCATCATTTTCTATTGGTCCTTTATCTACCCTCAACTCTTTTTTACCCTTTATATACTTCAGAAAGCTTTTACTATCTTCTTTGATATTAGTCGCCAGCTTCCTTTCATAATCCACCTTTTCCTTCCTAATAACCTTCTTAGTTTCCTTCTGCAAGTTTTTAAAAGCTTCTCAATCCTCTATCTTCCCACTAGCTCTGGTTTCCTTGTATGCCCTCTCTTTTGCTTTTACTTTGGCTCTGACTTCACTTGTCAGCCATGGTAGTGTCCTTCTTTGATTCGATAATTTCTTCTTATTTGGAATATATCTGTCTTGCACTTCCCTCATTTTTCATAGAAACGCCAGCCATTGCTACTCTGCTGTCCTTCCTGCTAGTGTCCCTTTCCAGTCAACCTTGGCCAGTTCCCCTCTTATGCCATTTAATTTCCTTTATTCCACTGAAATACCGACACATTGGAATTTAGTTTCTGCTTCTCAAATTTGAAAGTGAACTCGATCATATTGTGATCACTGTTCCCTAAGGGTTCCTTAACCTTAAGCTCTCTTATCACCTCCGGATCATTGCACAACACCCAATCCAGCACAGCCGATCCCCTAGTGGGCTCAACAATGAGCTGTTCTAAAAAGCTATCCCTTAGACATTCCACAAATTCCCTCTCTTGAGGTCCAATACTGACCTGGTTTTCCCAATCCACTTTCATGTTAAAATCCCCAACGATTATCATGACATTGCCTTTCTGACACGCCTTTTCTATCTCCTCCTGTAATTTGTAATCCACACCCCCGCTCTCTTTTACACTTTATACATCTGAATTATATATGGTAAATATATTTTGTATATTTGAATTTTCCAGTCCTCTGGAACCATTCTAGAATCTAGTAATTTCTGAACTCTGCTGTTTGTTGTGGTCTGTGACTAGTGGTGTTCCACGGCGACTGGTGCTGGATCCATTATTGTCTGTCATCTATATCAATGATCTGGATGATAATGTGGTTAACTGGATCAGCAAATTTGTGGAAGACGCCAAGATTGCGGATGCAGTGGACAGTGAGGAAGACTATCATGGCTTGCAGAGAGATTTGCATCAGCTGGAAAAATGGGCTGCAAAATGGCAGATGGAATTTAATGCAGACAAGAGCTGGGTATTGTGTGCAGTTTTGGTCACCTACCTACAATATATCAAAGTACATTTATTATCTAAGTATGTAGACCATATACAAGCTTGAGATTCATCTTCCTGCTTGCAGCCACAAAACAAACACAACAGACCCGCGCCACTAAGACATACATTCAATGTGCAAAAAAGAAAGAGCAGATTGTGTAAACAATAAAATAAGGGAACAAACAATCCACAGAACATGAACCGCAGAGTCCCCGTGACAGGTTCTGTGCCGGGTGGCTGCAAGCCACAGCCATGGCCACGGAGACAAGTTCTGTGCTGAGGTGACTAAAGCCTCCTGGAATAGTTAGCTGAACTCTGGTTAGTCCTTCATCTTTTGCCCTCAGCCTCGATGCCTTAATCTTTTAAATCTGGCTCAGCGTTTAAATCGGCCAAACATTGATTCATTACTTGCTCTTGGGCACAGGTTCTGGGTCCCACCACTTCAGTCTGGCCCATGTCCGATGTAGTAATGGCCGTACCTGCATTCTCAAGAGTTCAGATTGCCAGGTCATACGGATGGCTCAAAAGCGCACACCCCAGCGTGAGATTACAGGCTGCCGATTGCAGTTACCCTAGTTCTGAGAAAGTATAATTAGTAGAATTGTTTGTAGTTCTGGTAGCTGTCTGCAAAGTGTCACTGTGTCTCGCCAGGGCCACCTTCGCAAGGCAATAAATTAGTAAGGCTGAAAGAGCACAGAGAAAATTTACAAGGATATTGTCAAGGCTTAAGGACCTGAGTAATAAGGAAAGGGCGTTATTCCCTCAAGTGTAGGAAATTGAAGGGAGATTTGATAGAGGTATGCAAAATTATGAAGGGTATAGATAGGGTTTTTGCAAGTAGGTTTTTTCCTCTGAAGTTGGGTGAGACTGGAACGAGAGGTTCTAGGCTAAAGACAGTAGAATCAGCATGTAAAAATATTTTAAAGACAGCTATAGATAATTGGTAAGTAATGCGGGAGGGTCTACGGGGGGGGGGTGGAAAGAGATGTACAGTGTACAGCACAGGAACAGAACACACCCTTCGGTCCAACAGCTTCATACTGAACAAAATTCCCATCCACAATAGTCCCATTTGCCTCTGTACGGCCCATAATCTTATAAACCAGGGGTTTCCAATACCAACCCCTAGTTCACGGACCACTTCTTTAATGGTGAGGGTACATAGCATAAAAAATGTTGGGAACACTGATTCTTAAACCGTTCCAATCCACATATCTGTCCAAAAGTGCCTTTTAGAAGTTGTTATTGTACCTGCCTCTTACACTTCCTCTGTTACACAGAGATACCACCCTTCCTGTAAAATAGTTGTCCCTCAAGTTCCGAGTATGCCCACAAGAAAATGAATCTCAGGATTGTATATGGTGACATATACATATTTTGATAATAAATTTACTTTGAATATTGAACTTTGAACTTGGGAATTGAGTTTACAACGGTTTTATGAAACAAAGGTGCAGACTCCAGGGTCAAGCTCCTGATGCAGATGTGTGAGCACATTTTCAGAAAAATACAATTTAATTCATTGTTGAGAATGCAGTGGGTGGCCTTGGCAGGAATATTGAATGTTACACTGAATAATGTCAGAGAGAGTATGAAAGCAAATACTGGAAACACTCAGCAAGTGTGGAGAAAGAAACTGTCAGCATTACCTGACAAACATTAGCCAGTGGAATTTGAAAATCTGGAACACTATCTGGCTGAAAGGGAAGATGGAGAGAGCAAACAGAAGCTCCATGCTGAGCAGACACAAGAGGAGCTACAGGGAATTCGTCACCCCTGGGCTGCAGGAGTGGGTGATGGTCAGGGAAGCGAGGGAAAGAGCTCAGATAGTAGAGAGCACCCCTGTGGCCATCCCCCTCAGTAGTTGTTATCCCGTTTTGGATGCTGTTGAGGGGGGGGCGACCTGACAGAGGACAACCACAGCGATCAGGTCCCTGACTCTGAGCCTGGTTCCATGGTGCAGAAGGGAAAGAGGAAGATGAGTAGAAGTAGTCATAGGGGATTCCATAGTGGAGGGAACAGACAGGAGGTTCTGTCAGCCTGATTGAGATACCCACATGGTGTCTTGCCTCCCAGGTACCAGGGTACGGGTTGTCTCAGATCAGGTGCAGAGTATTCTGAAGGGAGAGGGTGAACAGCCAGAAGTCCTGATACACGTTGGTACCAATGGCATAGGTAGAAAAAGGGAGGAGGCCCTGAAGAGAGAATTCGGGCAGTTTGGTAAGAAGCTGAAAAGCAGGACCTCTAGGGTAGTAATCTCAGGATTGCTGCCTGTGCCACGTGCTAACGAGTACAAGAATACTACGATCAGCCATATTATTGTGTGACTGAGAGACTGGTGTAGGGGGCAGGGGTTCCGGTTCCTGGATCATTGGGGCCTCTTCTGGGGGAGGTACAACCTGTACAAAAAGGACGGGTGACTCCAGAACCCAAAGGGTCCAATATCCTAGCAGGCAGGTTTAATAGAGCTGTTAGGGAGGGTTTAAACTAATTTGGCTGGGGGATGGGAACCAGAGTGATAGGGCTGAGGAAGGGGAAAACAGAAATAAATCAAAGATAGCATGCAACAAAGATGATAGAAAGAACAGGCAGGAGATGAGGATTAATCACAGCCAGTGGGATGAGTTACAGGGCAATAGAGGTGTGGTGCAGTTAAAACAGAAAACAACAAATACTGGACTGAAAAGGTTGTATTTGAATGCACGCAGCATAAGAAATAAAATGGACGATCTTGAAATTCAGCTACAGATTGGCAAATATGATGTTGTGGCCATCTCTGAAACTTTGCTAAAAGATGGCTGCCATTGGGAGCTGAACCTCCAAGGACATACAGTATATTGGAAAGATAGGTTAGTAGGCTGGTGTGGCTATGTGTATAAGAAATAATATTAAATCATTTGAAAGGGATGACATAGGATCAGAAGGTGTAGAGTCTCTATGGGTTGAGTTAAAAAATGGCAAGGGTAAAAGGACCCTAATGGCAGTTGTATACAGGCCTCCAAACAGCAGCTGGGATGTGGATTACAAATTCCAGCAGGAAAAAGAAAAGGCACATCAGAAGGGCAATGTCATGGTAATCGTTGGGGATTTTAACATGAAAGTGGATTGGGAAAACCAGGCCAGTACTGGACGTCAAGAGAGAGAATTTGTAGAATGTCTAAGGGTTGGCTTTTTAGAACAGCTTGGTGTTAAACCCACTCAGGGATTGGCTGCAACACACATCAAAGTTGCTGGTGAACGCAGCATCTCTAGGAAGAGGTACAGTCGACGTTTCGGGCCGAGACCCTTTGTCATTGTACCTCTTCCTAGAGATGCTGCCTGGCCTGCTGCGTTCACCAGCAACTTTGATGTGTGTTGCTTAAATTTCCAGCATCTGCAGAATTCCTCATGTCAGGGATTGACTGTGCTGGATTGGGTGTTGCACAATGATCCTGAGGTGATAATAGAGTTTAAGATTAAGGAACCCTTCAGGAACAGTGATCACAATAGGACTGAGTTCATTTTGAAATTTGAGAAAGAGAAACTAAATTCCAATGTGTCGCTACTTCAGTGGAATAAAGGAAATGACAATGGCATGAGAGGGGAACTGGCCGAAATTGACTGGAAAGGGACATTTTCAGGAAGGACAGCAGAGCAGCAATGGCTGGAGTTTCTGCGAAAAAATGAGGGAAATGCAAGACAGATATATTCCAAATAAGAAGACATTTTCAAAGGGAAGAAGGACATAACCGTGGCTGACAAGTGAAGTCAGAGCCAAAGTAAAAAGCAAAAGAGAGGGCATACAAGGAAGCCAAAGCAAGTGGGAAGACAGAGGATTGGGAAACTTTTAAAAACTTGTAAAAGGAAACTAAGGTCATTTGGAAGGAAAAGATAAATTATGAGAGGAAGCCAGTGACTAATATCAAAGAAGATATTAAAAGCTTTTTCAAGAATATAAAGGGTAAAAGAGAGTCGAGGGTAGATATAGAACCAATAGAAAATGACGCTGGAGATATTGTAATGAGAGATGCAGGGATGGCAGAGGAACTGAATGCGTATTTTGCATCAGTCTTCACAGTGGAAGACGTCTGCAGTATACCAGACATTCAAGAGTGATAGGGAAGAGAAGTTTGTGCAGTGAAAATTACAACTGAGAAGGTGCTCAGGAAGCTTAATGGTCTGAGGGTGGATAAATCTCCTGGACCTGATGGAATGCACCCTCGGGTTCTGAAGGAAGTAGCTGGAGAGACTGCGGAAGCATTAACAATGACCTTTCAAGAATCGATATATTCTGGCATTGTACCGGATGACTGGAAAATTGCAAATTTTTCTCCACTATTTAAGAAGGGTGGGAGGCAGCAGAAAGGAAACTGTAGACCTGTTAGTCTGACATCAGTGGTTGGGAAGTTGTTGGAATCGATTGTTAGGGATGAGATTATGGAATACCTGGAGGCACCTGACAAGATAGGCCAAAGCCAGCATGGTTTCCTGAAAGGAAAATCCTGCCTGACTAACCTACTGCAATTCTTTGAGGAAATTACAAGCAGGGTAGACAAAGGAGATGCAGTGGATGTGGTGTACTTGGATTTTCAAAAGGCCTTTGACAAGGTGCTGCAAGAGGCTGCTTAGCAAGCTAAGATCCCATGGAGTTACAGGGAAGTTACTAGCATGAGTGGAGCATTGGCTGATCAGCAGAAAACAGAGAGTGAGAATAAAGGGATCCTATTCTGGGTGGCTGCCGGTTACTAGTGGAGTTCCACAGGGGTCAGTGTTGGGACCGCTGCTTCTTACAATGTATGTCAATGATTTGGACTACAGTATTAATGGATTTGTGGCCAAAATCTGCCGATGATACAAAGCTAGGTGGAGGAGCGGGTAGTGTTGAGGAAACAGAGAGCCTGCAGAGAGACTTAGATAGTTTAGGAGAATGGGCAAAGAAGTGGCAAATGAAATACAATGTTGGAAAGTGTATGGTCATGCACTTTGGTGGGAAGAAATAAACAGGCAGACTATTATTTAGATGGGGAGAGAATTCAAAATGCAGAGGTGCAAAGGGACTTGGGAATCCTTGTGCAAGATACCCTAAAAGTTAACCTCCAGGTTGAGTCGGTTGTGAAGAAGGTGAATGCAATGTTGGCATTCATTTCTAGAGATACAGAATATAAGAGCAGGGATGTGATGTTGAGGCTCTATAAGGCACTCGTGAGACCACACTTGGAGTATTGTGTGCAGTTTTGGGCTCCTTATTTTAGAAGGGATATACTGACATTAGTGAGGATTCAGAGAAGATTCACAGGAATGATTCCAGGAATGAGAGGGTTACCGTATGAGGAACGTCTGGCAGCTCTTGGGCTGTATTCCCTGGAGTTCAGGAGAATGAGGGGGGATCTCATGGAAACATTCCAAATGTTAAAAGGCCTGAACAGATTAGATATGGAAAAGTTATTTCCCATGGTAGGGGAGTCTAGGACAAGAGGGCACAACTTCAGGATTGAAGGACGTCCTTTTAGAACTGAGATGCGGAGAAATTACTTTAGTCAGAGGGTGGTAAATCTATGGAATTTGTTGCCACGAGTGGCTGTGGAGACCAAGTCATTGGGTGTATTTAAGGCAGAGATAGATAGGTTCTTGATTAGCCAGGGCATCAAAGGGCACGGGGTGAAAGCAGGGGAGTGGGGATGACTGGAAGAATTGGATCAGCCCATGATTGAATGGTGCAGCAGACTCGATGGGCCAAATGGTCTACTTCTGCTCCTATATCTTATGGTCTAAGGGAGACAGATGGTTGCTGAAGACATACTGACTGCTCAACAGACAGAGACAACAGCATCTCCACCCACCCACTAGGAGAACACATCACTGAAATCTCCAGCATATTACAGGCCCTTCAGCCCACAATGCTGTGCCAACCATGTAACCTACTCTAGAAACTGCCTAGAAATTCCCTACTGCTTTTTCTAAGCTCCACATACCTATATAAGAGTCTCTTTAAAGACCCTATCGTATCCACCTCCACCACTGTCGCTGGCAGCCCATTCCACGCACTCACCACTTTCTGTGAAAAACTTACCCCTGACATCCCCTCTGTACCTACTTCAAAATACCTTAAAACTGTGCCCCCTTGTGTTAGCTATTTCAGCCCTGGGAAAAAAGCCTCTGACGATCCACACAATCAATGCCTCTCATCATTTTATACACCTCTATCAGTACATCTCTTGTCCTCCATCGCTCCACGGAGAAAAGGCCAAATTCACTCAACCTATTTTCATAAAGCACACTCTCCAATCCAGGCAACATCCTTGTAAATCTCCTCTGCACTCTCTCTATAGTATCCACTTCCTTCTTGCAGTGGGATCTGATCAAGGTCCTATATAGCTGTAACATTACCTCACGGCTCTTGAACTCAATCCCACGGTTGATGAAGGCCAACACACCATACACCTTCTTAACAACACTGTCAACCTGCGCAGCAGCTTTGAGTGTCCTATCGACACGACCCCAAGATCTCTCAGATCCTCCACACTGCCAAGAGTCTTACAATTTATATTATATTCTGCCTTCAAATTGGACCTACCAAAATGAACCACTTCGCACTTACCTAGTTGAAGTCCATCTGCCACTTCTCAGCCCAGTCCTTCATCCTATTGATGTCCCACTGTAACCTCTGACAACCCTCCAGACTATCCACAACACCCCCAACCTTTGTGTCATCAGCAAACTTACTAACCCACCCTTCTACTTCTTCATCCAGGTCATTTATAAAAATCACAAAGAGGAGGGGTCCCAGAACAGATCCCTGCAGAACACCACTGGTCACTGACCTCCATGCAGAATATGAACATAACAACCACCCTTTGCCTTCTGTGGGCAAGCCAATTCTGGATCCACAAAGCATGGTCTCCTTGGGTCCCATGCCTCATTACTTTCTGAATGAGCCTTGCACAGGGAACCTTATCAGATGCCTTGCTGAAATCCATATACACTACATCCACTGCTCTACCTTCATCAATGTGTTTTGTTACATCCTCAAATAATTCAACCAGGTTTGTAAGGCATGATTGGCCCTTGACAAAGCCACTCTGACTATCCTAAACAGATTATGTCTCTCCAAATGTTCATAAATCCTGCATCTCAGGATATTCTCCAACAACTTGCCCACCACTCACTGGTCTATAATTTCCTGGGTTATCTCTACTCCCTTTCTTGAACAAGGGAACAACTTTTGCAACCCTCCAATCCTCTGGTACTTCTCCCGTCCCTATTGATGATCATCGCCAGAGGCTCAGCAATCTCCTTCCCCGCTTCCCACAGTAGCCTGGGGTATATTTCATCCAGTCTTGTCGACTTATCTAACTTAATGCTTTTCAAAAGCTCCAGCACATCTTCTTTCTTAATGTCTGTATGCTCAAACGTTTCAGTCCACTGTAACTCATCCCCACAATTGCCAAGGTCCTTTTCCCTGGTGAATACTGAAGCAATGTATTCATTAAGTACCTCCGCTACCTCCTCCAACTCCATGCATATTTTCAATATCATTCCTGATTGGTCCTATTCTCACACGGTTCATCCTATTGCTCTTCACATGCTAGGGGTTTTCCTTAATCTTGATTGCCAAGGCCTTCTCATGGCCCCCTCTCACTCTCCTAATTTCATTCTTCAGCTCCTTCCTGGCAGCCTTGTAATCTTCTAGAAACCTATCAGTACCTAGTTTCTTGAACCTTTCATAAGCTTTTCTTCTTAACTAGATTTTCCACATCCTTTGTACGCCATGGTTCTTTTACCCTACCATCCTTTCCCTGTCTCAATGGAACATACCTATGCAGAACGCCATGCAAGTCTTCCCTAAAACATTTCTGCCATGCATTTCCTGAGAGCATTTGCTCCCAAGTTCTTGCCTAATAGCATCCTATTTCCCCCACCCTGATCACGTTTCCCAAATCTGAGTGTGTTTTTGCTCTTAACATCTGCCTATCCTTCCTCACAAACTCCCTACAAGCTATCTCTACTTGTGCTCCAACGTCCCCATCCTCTGCCTCTTCACTTCGGTTCCCATCCCCCTGCAAATCTAGTTTAAACTCTCCCCAGTAGCTGTAGCAATCTTTCCTGCCAGGATATTGGTCCCCCTCGGATTCTAGTGCAACCTGTCCTTTCTGTACAGGTCACACCTGTCCCAGACGGGGTCCCAACGATGGAAAAATCTGAATCCCTGCCCCCGCTCCAATCCCTCAGCCACGTATTTATCTTCCATCACACTCTATTCCTATACTCACTGTCACATGGCACAATCCCGAGATGACCACCCTTGAAGTCCTGCTTCTCAGCTACCTTCACAACTCCCTGTTTTCTGCTTTCATCCAGGTCATTAGAATAGAATAGACCTCTTCTATTTTTTTACCTGTGGAGCGTTGGTACCAATATGTACCACGACTTCTGGCTACTCCGTCTCTCTTTTCAGGTTATTGCGAATACATCCAGAAACATCTCTGACCCTGGCACCTGGGATCAAACTATCATCCGTGTTTCTTTCTTGTGCCCACAGAATCGCCTATCTGTCCCCCAGTTATAGATTCTCCAATTGCTGCTGCCATCCTTTTCAGTTTCCTACCCTTCTGAGCCACAGGACCAGACTCAGTGCCAGAGCCACAGCCACTGTTGCTTCCCCCAGGTAGGTAATCCCTTCCAACAGCACTTAAAATGGAGTACTTATTGTTAAGGAGGACGGACACGGGGGTGCTCTCCACTACCTGACACCCTCCCTTCCCTCTCCTGGCAGTCACCCACTTATCTGTCTCCTGTGGCCCCGGGGTGACTACCTGTCTATCACTGCCTCACTCTCCCTACAAGCTGTGGGTCATCGAGCTGCAGCTCCAGTTCCCTAACTCCGTCTCTAAGGAGCTGCACTCAATGCACCTGGCATAGATGTGGTCGTCAGGGCTGGAAGTCTCCCAAGCATCCCAGTCTCACCATGTCACCAGGTTGAGTACAGTATCCCAGGTACAACAGTACTCCATCTACAGTCTCACCATGTCACCAGGTCAAGTACAACAGTACTCAATCTACAGTCTCACAGTGTCACCAGGTCAAGTACAGTATCCCAGGTACAACAGTATTCCATCAACAGTCTTACCATGTTACCAGGTCAGGTACAACAGTACTCAATCTACAGTCTCACGGTGTCACCAGGTTGCATAGAGTATCCCAGGTACAACAGTACTCCATCTACAGTGTCACCATGTCACCAGGTCAAGTACAGTATCCCAGGTACAACAGTATTCCATCTATAGTCTCACCATGTCACCAGGTTAGAGTAAAATATACCAGGTACAATACTAGTCCATCTACAGTCTCACCATGTCACCAGGTCAGGTACAGAACACCAGGTACAACAGTATTCCAGCTACCAGGTTGGGTACAGTACTCTGAGTACATCAGTACACGAGTTGTGGTCTCACCAACACCCTGTAAAGACGCAGCAGGATGGTGATGCTCAGGCTGTAATGAATGCATGCCTACCAACTATTGTGATCTTCTCATTGCTGATGAGGCCAACATTTGGTGATCACCTATGAAGAGTTAGAGAAGGGGTGGTGAGTGCCTTGATCCACCAGTGTCTGTGTGGGGAAGATTCTCCGGTTCTGCTGGAAGGGGGAGCTCCAGGGTTTCGAGCTTGACACCTTTGAATGGACCATCCATTTGATGCTATACCACAGTAGCACGGAGGCTAGCGTGACTCTCTTACAACCCAGGACACTGGATTTCGGAGTTCAATTCTGTCACCGTCTGTATGAAGTTTGCACATCCTCCCCGTGAATGCACAGGTTTTTCTGGGTGCTCCGGTTTCCTCCCTCAGTCCAAAGGCGCACACGTTAGTCAATGGGCTTTGTAAGTTACACACACTCACAAAATGCTGGGGAACGCAGGCAGCATCTACAGGAAGAGGTACAGTCGCCGTTTCGGGCCAAGACCCTTCGTCAGGACTAACTGAAAGAAGAGCTAGTAAGAGATTTGAAAGTGGGAGGGGGAGGGGGAGATCCGAAATGATAGGAGAAGACAGGAAGGGGAAGGATGGAGCCAAGAGCTGGACAGGTGATTGGCAAAAGGGATATGAGAGGATCATGGGACAGGAGGCCCAGGGAGAAAGAAAAGGGGGAGGGGGAAGCCCAGAGGATGGGCAAGAGGTATAGTGAAAAGGACAGAGGGAGAAAAAAAGAGATTAAAAAATGGGGTAAAGATGAAGCCACACTCAGGTTGGAGGAACAACACCTTATATTCCGTCTGGGTAGCCTCCAACCTGATGGCATGAACACTGATGTCTCTAACTTCTGTTAATGCCCCACCTCCCCTTCCTACCCCATCCCTTGTTTATTTAGTTATTTTTTCCTTTCCCTTTTTTTCTCCCTCTGTCCCTCTCACTATAACTCCTTGCCCATCCTCTGGGTTCCCCCCTCCCCCTTTCTTTCTCCCTAGGCCTCCCATCCCATGATCCTCTCCCTTCTCCAGCCCCGTATCCCTTTTGCCAATCAACTTTCCAACTCTTGGCTCCATCCCTCCCCCTCCTGTCTTCTCCTATCATTTTGGATCTCCCCCTCCCTCTTTCAAATCTCTTACTATCTCTTCTTTCAGTTAGTCCTGACGAAGGATCTCGGCCCGAAACGTCGACTGTACCTCTTCCTAGAGATGCTACCTGGCCTACTGCGTTCACCAGCATTTTTTTGTGTGTGATAGATAGATATACTTTATTGATCCCGAGGGAAATTTGGTTTCGTTACAGCTGCACCAACCAAGAATAGAGCGTAAATATAGCAATACAAAACCACAAACAATCAAACAACAATATGCAAACTATGCCAGATGGAAATAAGTCCAGGACCAGCTTATTGGCTCAGGGTGTCTGACCCTCCATGGGAGGAGCTGCAAAGTTCAATGGCCACAGACATGAATTTCCAGCATCTGCAGATCTCCTCGTGTTTGGGCTTTGTAAGTTGTCCTGTTATAGACTAGGTTTAAATAGGTGTGTTGCTGGTCACTGCTGTAAGCAATTGTATATGTGCCTAGCTCAAATCATCTTTGTTATGTGGATTTGCAACTTAATTGGAAAACACAAGGTCACAAAGTTGTAGCACCATACACAGCTCTTTTAACCCTATATTCACAATTTTCTTCCAGTCACCTGGACTGTTAACCACTATGCTACCGTGCCACACTTGTAACCGTACCTCACCATACTTGTACAGGCAACAACAAAAAACTTACAGCAGCTTCATAGCCAACACAAAATAACTGTACATTTCACAGGACAATGAAGAGGCAGTAGTGTGCAAAACAAGATAATAGTGTCATCAATGTGTTGTGTTACATCCTCAAAGAATTCACTCAAGCTCATGAGGCACGACCTGCCCTTGACAAAGCCATGCTGATGATCCCTAATCAGATGATGTCTCTTCAAATGCTCAAAATACTGCCTCTCAGGATGTCTCCATCAACTTGCCCACCACTGAAGACTCACTGGTCTACAGTCGAAAGATGAGAAGTAGATTTAAAATGTGGGGGATTTGCACACCTTTAAAATTTACTCTTATTTTTTCCAGTCCTACAGAAAGTTCTCGGCCCGAAACATTGACTCTACTTTTTCCCATCGATGCTGCCCGGCCTGCTGACTTCCTGCAGCATTTTCTGTTTGATGCTCCTCATTCTGATGTACCAACCTAACTCTTCCCTTCTATAGAATCCATTTTGCTTTCATCCATATCCATGAGTCGCTTAAATATCCCTCATGTAACTGTTCCTACCATCAGCCGAGGCAGTACTGTACTACACTAATCTCTGTATGAAAAAATCTGCCTTCCACCTCCCCCTAATCTTCCCTCCCAACGTCTAAATCTATTGCGGAATTAAGGAAAAACTGCAACGCGTTCCGCCCTGACGCCATTGACCGGGTCGGCGCAGACCCGAAGGGCCGAACGGCCTGTTCCTCCGACCCTGCCCGAGCCCCGAAGGCCAGTGGGCGGGGCTCAGATCTGCACCCTGATTGGCTGCCACCGCCACGTGGTAATGGGTACCGCTCTTCCGCCTGATTGGAGCAGAGGGGATGACGTCACAGAATTAAAGGTGAGAATTTGGGCGGGAACTCAGCGAAATCGGAAAACAAACCGAGAGAACGAAAAAGAAACAGAAAGAAAAAGAGAGAGAGAAGAGAGAGAGAGAGAGAGAGAGCGAGAGAAAGAGAGAAAGAAAGACACAAAGACACAGTAAGACAGTGAGTGCGTGCCTGTGAGTAAATGGGTGCGAGAAGGGAATGAATTCGGGTGAAGGTGGAGGGCGAGGTGAGGTGAGGTGAGGGGAGGGGTGGAAGGTGAGGGGAGGGGTGGAGGGTGAGGGGAGGGAGTAGAGGGAGTGGGTGGAGGGGGAGGTGAGGGGAGTGGGTGGAGGGGGAGGTGAGGGGAGTGGGTGGAGGTGGAGGGAGAGGGGGAGGTGAGGGGAGTGGGTGGAGGGGGAGGTGAGGGGAGTGGGTGGAGGTGGAGGGAGAGGGGGAGGTGAGGGGAGTGGGTGGAGGGGGAGGTGAGGGGAGGTGGAGGGGGAGGGGGAGGGGAGTGGGTGGAGGGGGAGGGGGAGGTGAGGGGAGTGGGTGGAGGGGGAGGGGGAGGTGAGGGGAGTGGGTGGAGGGGGAGGTGAGGGGAGTGGGTGGAGGGGGAGGTGGAGGGGAGGGGGAGGTGAGGGGAGGAGGGGGAGTGAGGGGAGGGGGTGGAGGGGGAAGGAGGGGGAGGGGGTGGAGGGGGAAGGAGGGGAAGGGGGTGGAGTGTGAGGGGAGGGGGTGGAGGGTGAGGGGAGGGTGAGGGGTAGGGGGCAGGGAGGAGGAGGTGAGGCGAGGGGATGGGAAGGAGGACGTTGGATGGGGAGGGAGGCAGGGATGGGATTTGTTTCGGGCTGCAGGAACACGAATAAAGGCATACAGGTGGGGGGAGGGGGCAGGGGAGGTGGATGGAGCAGGGGGGAGGGGGAGAGAGGGGGGAGGGAGTGGAGAGAAGGAGAGGGGGTAAGGTATGGGGCAGGGGGGTGGGGAGGGGTATAGAGGGAGAGAGTGTGGGGAGGTGGAGAGAGAAGGAAGTTGGGCTGGAGGGAGAGGAGCTTGGGATGGATGACAGGGAGAGGGGAGGGGGTAGGTGGGAAGGAGTGAGGGGAAGGTGGGAGGGGAGGAGGGAAGGTGGGGGGAGGGGGAAGGTAGGTGGAGGGAAGGTGGGGGAGGGGGAAGGTAGGTGGAGGGCGTGGAGGTGGAGGGCAGGGAGGGGGAGAAGGTGGAGGGAGGGCGTAGGTGGGGGAAGAGTGAGGGAGGGGGGTAGGTGGGAGGGAGTGAGGGAGGTGGTAGGTGGGAGAGAGGGAGGAGAAGGTGGAAGGAGGTGGGAAGGTGGGAGGGAGGGGGAAAGGTGGGAGAGGGGGAGATGGTGAGGGAATGGGCAGAGAGGTTGAGAGGGAGATGGTGTGGTAGGGGTGAAGATGGGGGTGGAAGGAGGGGTGAAGTGGGCAGAGACTGTGGGGATCCCAAGGGTGGGGTGGTTTGGAACCAAGATTGGCTGCTGGCAGAGGGTGGGGATCTGTCAGCAAAGGGGCTAGCGGATGCACGATTCAAACCCCCTGCCCAGTCCCTCCCTCTAATCCCCTCTTCCACCCCCCCACCATTCTCTTCATTCATGAGATCATAGAAAAAGGAGCAGAATTGGACCATTTGTTCCATCTTCCCAGCCACTGAGGTGATAATTGGCTAACTGGCTGATAGTTTCCTTTCTTCTGCCTCTCTCCCTTCTTGAAGAGTTGATTGACATTTGCAATTATCCAGTCTTCCAGATGCATTCCAGAACCTAATGATTCTTGAAAGGTCATTACTAATGCTTCCACAATCTCTTCAGCCACCTCTTTAGAACATTGGGGTGTACACCATCTGGTCCAGGTGACTTATATACCTTTAGACCTTTCAGTTTCCCCCAAAACCACCTCTCTGGTAATGATAACTTCACACACTTCATGCCCCCTGACACCTGGAACTTCCACCGTACAGCTAATGCCTTCCATAGTGAAGACCGATGCAAAATACTTATTCAGTTTGTCCGCTATTTCGTTGTCCCTATTACTTTCTCTCCAGCATCATTTTCCAGCGGTTAAATATCCTCTCTTGCCTCTCTTTTACAATGTATCTGAAGAAACATTTGATATCCTTTAAAATATTATCGGCTAGCTTACTTGTGTATTCTATCTTTACCTTATGACTTTTTTAGTTGCTCCCCTGTTCTGTCGCCCTGTCCCCTGCATTGCCCTCCAAACCTTCCCCCCCATCCTGTTGCTCAATCCCCTCCCCTCCAAACCTCCCCCCCCCCCCCGGGTCCTCTCCACACCACCTCCTCAACCTGTTGCTGCAGCACCCTCTCAGGAACAGCCCTGAGGAGGGGTGTGTGTGTCACTGCCCGCAAGCTCTGAGTTTAGTGTGGGAGGTCTGTTCTCTGCGGCAGGCTGGCTGTGATAACAGGGAGAGGAAGGAGCAGGGTTTAGGTGTTGTCAGGATGGGGCATTTCAAGCTAGTTGTGTATGTGGGGAGCTTGGGGTTTGCTGCTGGTGACCCTGCCTTTGGTTTGCCCCTGCAGCTGTCTCTGTCCTGTTCCACGATGGGGTTCACCTCCAGCGAGGCCAGCGACCTGCTGCGTAATAAGTTTGTGGTGGTTCTGGGAGACTCCAGTAAGTTTGCTTTGTTGAATTTGTGTCAGAGTGTTGGATGTTTCCTATAGCGGGTGAGTCAAGGACCAGTGGGGAGAGCTTCAGAACAGAGATCTATTTAGATCTGAGATAAGGAGGAATTTCTTTAGTGGTGAATCTGTGAAACCCATTGCTACAGAGAACTGTGGAGGCCAAGTGATTGGGTATATTTAAAGCGGAGATTGGTCAGTTCTTGAATAGTCAGGGTGTCAAAGGTTAAAGGGCTAAGGCAACAGAATGGGGCTGAGGGATCTTAAATTAGTCCCGGTGGAATGGTGGAGCAGGCACGAAGGGACAATTCTGCTCTTTTGTTTTCTGGTTTTATGGGCACAGCGGTGACTCGAGCATTCCTGGAACTGCTTACCTCACCCCAGTAAGTATGCTGGCTGTTGTGGCCTCTGAATGATAGTGGGTATTCCTGGTGGGGTGAAGGGAAGGCTGGCAAGGTGAGGGAACCCTGGCCCTACACAAGACATTGCGGCTGTGGTCAGGAAGAGTAAGGACACAGCGTCAGGGTCAAACAGATCAGTCTGTGCAGAAGAAGCACGAGAGAAATTGGCAGTCCAGAGGTGGTGTGGGATGGGTTTAGCAGCTTACGGAAATTTTCAGGGGATTCTACAGGTATATTATGGGAGAGAAGGGTGTTCCTGTAAATGTCAGAATGGTACTTTTTACTCTCCTCCCATCCGGTAGGCGCTACAGGAGCCTCTGCTCCCGCACCAGCAGGCACAGGAAGAGCTTCTTCCCTGAGGCTGTGACCCTGCTGAACCTCTCGGCACAGCGCTAAGCGGTATTGCACCCATATTGTACTGTCTCAGTACTTTTATATTCGTGTACTATAGCAGTTTTTATTCGCAGTTATTTTGTAAATAACACTATTCTTTGCATTTCTGGTTAGATACTAACTGTATTTCATTGGCTTTGTATCTGTACTTGGCACAATGACGATAAAGTTGAATCTAATCTAAATGAAATGAAATTGGTTTATTATTGTCACATGTTCCAGGGCACAGTGAAAATCATATGGTCCATATGGTCATTTCAATCCAATGTATTAGACCATAAGGCACAGGAGCAGCCCATCGAGTCTGCTCCCCCATTCCATCATGGCTGATCACGGACCCAGATCCCACTCAACCCTGTATACCCGCCTTCTCGCCATATCCTTTGATGCCCTGACTGATCAGGAAACTATCAACTTCTGCCTTAAATATACCCATGGACTTGGCCTCCACCGCAGTCTGTAGCAGAGCATTCCACAGATTCACTACTCTCTGGCTAAAAAATCCTTCTTATCTCTGTTCTAAAGAGTCACCCCTCAATTTTGAGGCTGTGCCGTCTAATTCAAGATTCCCCTCCATAGGAAACATCCTCTCCACATCCACTCTATCTACTCCTTTCAACTTTTGGTACGTTTCAATGAGATCCTTCCCCCAGCCCTGCATTCTTCTAAATTCCAGTGAGTACAGGCCCAAAGCTGCCAAACACTCCTCATATGTTAACCCCTTCATTTCTGGAATTGTCCTTGTGAACCTCCTCTGGATTCTCTCCAATGACAACACACCCTTTCTGAGATATGGGGCCCAAAACTGTTGACAATACTGCAAGTGTGGCCTGACTAGTGTCTCTAAAGGGTCAACATTAGCTCCTTGCTTTGATATTCCATTCCCCTTGAAATAAATGCCAATATCACATATGCCTTTTTTTTACCACAGACTCGATCTGTAAATTAACCTTCTGGGAGCCTTGCACGAGGACTTCGAAGTTCCTCTGCACCTCTGATGTTTGAATTTTCTCCTCGTTTAGATAATTGTCTGTACTATTGTTCCTTTTAAGAAAATGCATTATACATTTCCCAACACTGTATTCACTCTGCCACTTTTTTGCCCGTTCTTCCAATTTGTCTGAGTCTAATCGCATTGGTTTCTCAGCTCAACCTACTCCTATGTCTATTTTTGTATCATCCAAAAACTTTGCCACAAAGCCATCAATTCCATTATCTAGGTAATTGACAAGCAATGTGAAAAGAAGCGATCCCAATACTGACCCTGAGAAACACCACTAGTTGCCGGCAGCCAACCAGAAAAGGCTCCTTTCATTCCCACTCGCTGCCTCCTGTCTGTCAGCCATTCCTCTATCCATGCCAGTATCTTTCCTGCAATGCCATAGAACTTTATCTGTTAAGCAGCCTCGTGTGGCACCTTATCAAATGCCTTCTGAAAGTTCAAGTAAATGGCATCCACTGCCTCTCCTTTGTCCACCCTGCTGGTTACTTCCTCAAAGAACTCGAACAGATTTACCAGGCAAGATTTCCCTTCACAGACACCATGTTGACTTTGAGTTATTTTATCATTAGCCTCCAAGTACCTCGAAACCTCATCCTTAATAATAGACTCCAACACTTCCCCAACACCTGAGGTTAGGCTAACTGGCCTATAATTTCCTTTCTTTTGCTTTCTTTTTAAAGAGTGGGGTGACATTTGTAATCTTCTCGTCCTCTGGGACCCCATGCCAGAATCAGGTGATTCTTGAAAGATCATGACCAATGCATCCATTATCTCTCAGAACTCTGGGATGGAGTCCATTTGGCCCTGGTGACTTAATCACCTTAAGACCTTTGAATTTAGAAACATAGAAAAATAGGTGCAGCAGTAGGCCATTTGGCCCTTCGAGCCTGCACCGCCATTTATTATGATCATGGCTGATCATCCAACTCAGAACCCCGCCCCAGCCTTCCCTCCATACCCCCTGATCCCCGTAGCCACAAGGGCCATATCTAACTCCCTCTTAAATATAGCCAATGAACTGGCCTCAACTGTTTCCTGTGGCAGAGAATTCCACAGATTCACCACTCTCTGTGTGAAGAAGTTCTTCCTAATCTCGGTCCTAAAAGGCTTCCCCTCTATCCTCAAACTGTGGCCCCTCGTTCTGGACTTCCCCAACATCGGGAACAATCTTCCTGCATCTAGCCTGTCCAATCCCTTTAGGATCTTATACGTTTCAATCAGATCCCCCCTCAATCTTCTAAATTCCAGCGAGTACAAGCCCAGTTCATCCAGTCTTTCTTCATATGAAAGTCCTGCCATCCCAGGAATCAATCTGGTGAACCTTCTTTGTACTCCCTCTATGGCAAAGATGTCTTTCCTCAGATTAGGGGACCAAACTGCACACAATACTCCAGGTGTGGTCTCACCAAGGCCTTGTACAACTGCAGTAGTACCTCCCTGCTCCTGTACTCGAATCCTCTCGCTATAAATGCCAGCATACCATTCGCCTTTTTCACCGCCTGCTGTACCTGCATGCCCACTTTCAATGACTGGTGTATAATGACACCCAGGTCTCGTTGCACCTCCCCTTTTCCTAATTGGCCACCATTCAGATAATAATCTGTTTTCCTATTTTTGCCACCAAAGTGGATAACTTCACATTTATCCACATTAAATTGCATCTGCCATGAATTTGCCCACTCACCCAACCTATCCAAGTCACCCTGCGTCCTCTTGGCATCCTCCTCACTGCTAACACTGCCACCCAGCTTCGTGTCATCCGCAAACTTGGAGATGCTGCATTTAATTCCCTCATCCAAGTTATTAATATATATTGTAAACAACTGGGGTCCCAGCACTGAGCCATGCGGTACCCCACTGGTCACCGCCTGCCATTCTGAAAAGGTCCCGTTTATTCCCACTCTTTGCTTCCTGTCTGCTAACCAATTCTCCACCCACACCAATACTTACCCCCAATACCGTGTGCTTTAAGTTTGTACACTAATCTCCTGTGTGGGACCTTGTCAAAAGCCTTTTGAAAATCCAAATATACCACATCCACTGGTTTTCCCCTATCCACTCTACTAGTTACATCATCAAAAAATTCTATGAGATTCGTCAGACATGATTTTTCTTTCACAAATCCATGCTGACTTTGTCCGATCATTTCACCGCTTTCCAAATGTGCTGTTATCACATCCTTGATAACTGACTCCAGCAGTTTCCCCACCACCGACATTAGGCTAACCGGTCTATAATTCCCCGGTTTCTCTCTCCCTCCTTTTTTAAAAAGTGGGGTTACATTAGCCACCCTCCAATCCTCAGGAACTAGTCCAGAATCTAACAAGTTTTGAAAAATTATCACTAATGCATCCACTATTTCTTGGGCTACTTCCTTAAGCACTCTAGGATGCAGACCATCTGGCCCTGGGGATTTATCTGCCTTCAATCCCTTCAATTTACCTAACACCACTTCCCTACTAACATGTATTTCGCTCAGTTCCTCCATCTCACTGGACCCTCTGTCCCCTACTATTTCTGGAAGATTATTTATGTCCTCCTTAGTGAAGACAGAACCAAAGTAATTATTCAATTGGTCTGCCATGTCCTTGCTCCCCATAATCAATTCACCTGTTTCTGTCTGCAAGGGACCTACATTTGTCTTTACCAGTCTTTTCCTTTTTACATATCTATAAAAGCTTTTACAGTCCGTTTTTATGTTCCCTGCCAGTTTTCTCTCATAATCTTTTTTCCCCTTCCTAATTAAGCCCTTTGTCCTCCTCTGCTGAACTCTGAATTTCTCCCAGTCCTCAGGTGAGCCACTTTATCTGGCTAATTTGTATGCTGCTTCTTTGGAATTGATACTATCCCTAATTTCTCTTGTCAGCCACGGGTGCACTACCTTCCTTGATTTATTCTTTTGCCAAACTGGGATGAACAATTGTTGTAGTTCATCCATGCAATCTTTAAATGCTTGCCATTGCATATCCACCGTCAATCCTTTAAGTGTCATTTGCCAGTCTATCTTAGCTAATTCACGTCTCATACCTTCAAAGTTACCCCTCTTTAAGTTCAGAACCTTTGTTTCTGAATTAACTATGTCACTCTCCATCTTAATGAAGAATTCCACCATATTATGCCTAACACTTTTTCCTTTATAATAGAAATCGCACTCAGTCCTTCTCCCTGACACTCACGGACCTCTGGCGCACTACTAGTATCTTCCACAGTGAAGACTGATGCAAAGTACTCATTAATTTCATCTCCCATTTCTTTGTCCCTCATTGCTATCTCTCCAGCATTATTTCCCAGTGGTCCAATATCAACTCTACCTCCCGTTTACTTTTTATATAACTGAAAAAACTTTCAATATACTGCTTCACATTATTAGCTGGTTTGCCCTCATATTTCATCTTTTCCCTTCTTATAGCTTTTTTAGTTTCCTTTTGTTAGATTTTAAAAGCTTCACAATTGACCAACTTCCCACTCACTTTTGCTACCTTATATGCCCTTTTGGCTTTTATGCAGAGCTTCCCTTGTCAGCCATGGTTGCCTACCCCCGCTATTTGAGAGCTATTTCTTCTGTGGGACCTATCTATTCCTTTACATTGAGATAGCATAAGGGAACACAATAACAATATAGAATAAAGTGTACCAGCTACAGAAAAATTGCCTGCCTGCTCTACGGTGAAAGATTTTAACAAGTTAGCTTGTGAAGACAGGAGTCTTATCTCTCATACTAGGAGATCATTCAATAGTCTTCTAACAGTGGATAGAAGCTGTCCTTGTACGTGCTTTCAGGATTTTGTATCTTGTGCCCGATAGGATTAGACGATAAGACCAAAAGACATAGAATTAGGCCATTTGGCCCTTCGAGTCTGCTCTGCCATTCGGTCGTGGCTGATCGTCCTCAACCCCAGTTCCTGGCCTTCTCCCTGTAATCTTTGATGCCATGTCCAATGAAGAACCTATCAATCTCTGCCTTAAGTACAGTCAGCGACCTGTCCTTCATAGAACATAGAATAGTACAGCACAGGACAGGCTCTTCGGCCCACAATGTTGTGCTGACCCTCAAACCCTGCCTCCCATATAACCTCCCACCCTAAATTCCTCCATATGCCTGTCTAGTAGTCTCTTAAATTTCACTAGTGTATCTGCCTCCGCCACTGCCCAGGCAGTGTATTCCACGCACCAACCACTCTCTGAGTAAAAAACCTTCCTCTAATATCCCCCTTGAACTTCCCACCCCTTACCTTAAAGCCATGTACCTTGTTTTGAGCAGTGGTACCCTGGGGAAGAGGCGCTGGCTATCCACTCTATCTATTCCTCTTAATATCTTGTATTCCTCTATCATGTCTCCTCTCATCCTCCTTCTCTCCAAAGAGTAAAGCCCTAGCTCCCTTAATCTCTGATCATAATCCACACTCTCTAAACCAGGCAGCATCCTGGTAAATCTCCTCTGTATCCTTTCCAATAGTGAGGCGACCAGAACTGGACACAGTACTCCAAGTGTGGCCTAACCAGAGTTTTATAGAGCTGCATCAGTACCTCGTGACTCTTAAATTCTATTGCTCGACTTATGAAAGCAAGAGGCTTTCTTAACTACCCTATCTAACTGTGAGGCAACTTTCAGGGATCTGTGGACATGTACCCACAGATCCTCCTGCTCCTCCACACTACCAAGTATCCTGCCATTTACTTCGTACTCTGTCTTGGAGTTTGTGCTTCCAAAGTGTACCACCTCACACTTCTCCGGTGCCTATGGAAATAGATTCCACAAATTCACCACCCTCTGACTAAAGAAGTTTCTTTGCATCTGTTTTAAATGGACACTCCTCTATCCTGAGGCAGTGCCCTCTTGTCCTCGACTCTCTCACCACGGGAAACATCCTTTCCACATCTACTCTGTCTAGGCCTTTCAACATTCGAAAGGTTTCAATTAGATCCTCCCCCATCCTTCTGAATTCCAGTGAGTACAGATCCAGAGTTATCAAACGTTTCTCGTGTGTAACCCTTTCATTCCTGGGATCATCCTTGTGAACCTCCTCTGGACCTTCTCCAATGCCAGCACATCTTTTCTAAGATGAGGGGCCAAAAACTGTTCACAATACTCAAGGTGAGGCCTCACCAGTGCCTTATAAAGCCTCAGCATCACATCCCTGCTCTTGTATTCTAGACCTCTTGAAATGAATGCTAACATGGCATTTGCCTTCCTCACCACCAACTCAACCTGCAAGTTAACCTTTAGGGTGTTCTGCACAAGGGCTCCCAAGTCCCTCTGCATCTCAGATTTTTGGGTTTTCTCCCTGTTTAGAAAATAGTCTGCACATTTATTTCTACTACCAAAGTGCATGACTATGCATTTTCCAGCACTGTATTTTATTTGCCACTTTCACGTCAACCACAACTGCTGGTGCAGTACACAGTAAAAACGAAACAATGATCCTCCAGGACCATGGTGCTACATGAAACAACACAAAACTACACTAGACTACCTGAAACAACAGAAACCTACTTTAGACTTCAGACTTAAACGGGACTACATAAAGTGCACAAAACAGTGCAAGACAGTACAATAATGAATAAACAAGACAATAGGCACAGTAAAGGACAAATTACAATATAATAAATGATGTAAATGTAAACAATGCTTTAGCAGGAATTGAGAAAGAAATGAGCAAAAATTGCAAAGGGAGTGGAGTGGTGTTCAGTTGAGTGTGTGTGTGTGTGTGTGTGTGTGTGTGGTGTCAAACTGGACTCTGGGTATTGAGGAGTCTGATGGCTTGGGGGAAGAAACTGTTGCACAGTCTGGTGGTGAGAGCCTGAATGTTTCGGTATCTTTTGCCAGATGGCAGGAGAGAGAAGAGTTTGTATGGGGGTGCCTGGGGTCCTTCACAATGCGGATGCAGCGTGTGGTGTAAATGTCTCTAATGGCGGGAAGAGAGACCCCGATGATCTTTTCAGTTGACCTCACTATCCGCTGCAGAGTCTTGCAATCCGAGACGGTGCAATTTCCGAACCAGGCAGTGATGCAGCTGCTCAGGATGCTCTCAATACATCCTCTGTAGAATGTAGTGAGGATGGGGGGGGTGGGAGATGGACATTTCTCAGCCTTCGCAGAAAGTAAAGACGCTGCTGGGCTTTCTTGGCTATGGAGCTGGTGTTGACGGACCAGGTGAGATTCTCCGCCAGGGGAACACCAAGAAATTTGGTCCTCTTAACGATCTCAATGGAGGAGCCGTCGAAGTTCAGCAGAGAGTGGTCGCTCCGTGTCCTCCTGAAGTCAACAACCATCTCTTTTGTTTTGTTCACATTCAGAGACAGGTTGTTGGCTCTGCACCAGTCCGTTAGCCGCTGCACCTCCTCTCTGTATGCTGAGTTATCATTCTTTATGATGAGACCCACCACGGTCGTGTCATCAGCTTGATGATGTGGTGCGAGCTGTGTGTTGCAGCACAGTCGTGGGTCAGCAGAGTGAACAGCAGTGGACTGAGCACAGAGCCCTGGGGGGCCCCCGTGCTCAGTGTGATGGTGTTGGAGATGCTGCTTCCAATCCGGACTGATTGAGGTCTCCCAGTCAGGAAGTCTTGGATCCAGTTGCAGAGGGAGGTGTTCAGGCCCAGCAGTTTCAGCTTTCCAATCAGGTGCTGAGGAATGATTGTGTTGAATGCTGAACTGAAGTCTATGAACAGCATTCGAATGTACGTGTCTTTTTTGTCCAGGTGGGTGAGGGCCAGGTGGAGGGTGATGGCAATGGCGTCATCTGTTGAACGGTTGGGACGATACGCGAACTGCAGGGGGTCCAGTGAGGGGGGGCAGCAGGGTCTTGATGTGCCTCACGGCGAGCCTCTTGAAACGCTTCATGACGATGGTTGTGAGTGCAACGGGACGGTAGTCGTTGAGGCAGGACACTGAAGACTTCTTCGGCACGGGGACGATGGTGGTGACCTTGAAGCACGTAGGAACGACGACGCTGCTCAAGGAGATGTTGAAGATGTCAGTGAGAACATCTGCCAGTTGGTCTGCACATCCTCTGAGCACTAGTGTGGTGGGTGAGGGTGGCTACTGCACAGGACCGAAAGGAGCTGCAGAGGGTTGTAAATTTAGTTGGCTCCATCTTGGGTACTAGCCTACAAAGTACCCAGGACATCTTCATAGAGCGGTGTCTCAAAAAGGCAGAGTCCGTTATTAAGGGCCCCCAGCACCCAGGGAATGCCCTTTTCTCACTGTTACCATCAGGCAGGAGGTACAGAAGCCTGAAGGCACACACAGTGATTCAGGAACAGCTTCTTCCCCTCTGCCATCCGATCCTAAATGGACATTGAACCCGTGAACACTACCTCACTTTTTGAAATTTATACTTTTGTTTTTACATGATCTTTAATCTATACATATACTGTAATTGATTTATTTATTTTTCCTCTTCTATATTATGTGTTGCATTGACTTGCTGCTGCTAAGTTAACAAATTTCACGACACGCTGGTGATAATAAGCCTGATTCTGAGGATAAAAAAACCTGGAGTAGATTTGAATGGTGGGAGGAGGTGTTATTGAGCTTTCTTGGCCAGGGTGTCATTGTGGTTAGACCAGGACCGGCTAGTGGTGATGTTCACTCCTAGGAACTTGAAACTCTCAACCTTCTCAATCTCCACACACTGAAATATGCAGGAGTGTGTGCACCGCTAAGCCCCCCCCCCCCATTTATGAAGTCAATGACCAGCTCTTTTGTTTAGCTGACATTGAGACTAAGGTTGTTATAGCACCTAGTCACTAAGCTCTCGATCTCCTGTCTGTACTCCGACTGAGTTTGCTTGGAATTATAGTATTGAAAGTGGAGCTGTAGTTAATAAACAATAGACAGATAGTTGTAATAGTTGGCGTTGTGATTGTCTGATATAAGTGCGTTTACTGTCCAGATACTTGAGAGATGAACGTAGGGCCTGGGAGACTGTGTCCACCGTAGCAGAGTATTTGCAGTGGGTTGACATTGTCTGGAAGGCTGGAATTGAGTGTGTGTGTATAGATGGTAGATAACAAACCCGTCGTGCAGTAGTCATTAATGACCATAAGATAAAACATTGGAGCAGAATTAGGCCATTCAACCCATCGAGTCTGCTCCCCTACTTCATGGCTGATCCATGTTCCCTCTCAGCCCCAATCTCTGCCTTCTCCCCGTATCCTTTCTTGCCAGGAGTAATCAAGAATCTATCAACCACTGCCTTAAATTTATGTCAAGACTTGGCCTCCATACTTGCCTCTGGCAACAAATTCCTCAGATTAGCTTCTGTCAGACTAAAGAAATTCCTCCTCATCCCCATTCTAAAAGGACAACCCTCTATTCTGAAGCAGAGTCCTCTGGTCCTAGACACTCCCGCCATAGAAAACGTCCTCCCCACATCCACTCTACTGAGGCCTTTCAACATTCAGTAGGTTTCAATTAGGTCACCCCACATTCTTCAGAATTCCAGTGAATACAGGCCCCATAGCCACCAAATGCTTTTCATATGACAAACTGTTCAATCCCAGAATCATTTTTGTGAACCTTTGAACCCTCTACAATGTCAGCACATCCTTTCTTGGATAAGGGGCCCAAAACTGCTCACAGTAGTCCAAGTGAAGCCTCAGCATTACATCCTTGCTTTTGTATTATATTGCATTTACCTTCCTCACCACAGACTCGACATGCAAATTAACCTTAAGGAATCCTTACAAGGACTCCAAAGACCCCTTGTGCCTCAGTATTTTTTGTATTTTCTCTTCATTTAGAAAACAGTCAACCCTTTCATTTCTTTTAGCAAAGTGCATGACCATACACTTCCTGTATTCCAGCTGCCTTTTTTGCCCATTCTCCTAATCTGTCTAAGTCCTTCGGTAGCCTCTCTACTTCCTCAAAAATACCTGGCCCTCCACTTATCTTCATATCGTCTGTAAACTTTGCATCAAAGCCACCAAATGAAGTAGATTCGGTCCCAACACAGACCCGTGTGTAACACCACTAGTCACAGGCAGCCAACCAGAAAAGGCTCCCTTTATTCCCAGTGTTTGCCTCCTGCTGATCAGCCACTGCTTTATCCAAGATAGAATCTTTCCTGTAATTCCATGGGCTCATAAGCAGCCTCATGTGTGGCTGCTTTTCAAACGCCTTCTGCAAATCCAAGTACACAGCATCAACCAATTCTCCTTCGTCTATCCTGCTTGTTGTTTCTTCAAAGAGTTCCAACAGATTTGTCAGGCAAGATTTTCCCTTGAGGAAAGCATGCTGACCACGACCTATTTTATCATGTGCCTCCAAGTACCCTGAGAACTCATCCTTGATAATTGACTCCAATATCTTCCCAACCACTGAAGTCAGACTAGCTGGCCAATAGTTTCCGTTCTTCTGCCTCTCTCCCTTCTTGAAGAGTGGAATGACGTGCAATCTTCCAGTCTTCCGGAACCATTCCAGAATCTAGTGATTCTTGAAAGATAATTACTAATGCTTCCATAATCTCTTCAACCGCCTCTTTCAGATCCCTGGGGCGTACACCATCTGTTCCAGGTCACTTATCTACCTTCAGACCTTTCAGTTTCCCAAACACCACCTCTCTAGTTATGGTAACTTCACACTCCTCATTCCCCCCTTCCCCCCAACACCTGCAGCTTCCAGCATACTGTTGGTTTCTTCCACAGTGAAGATTGATGCAAAATACTTATTCAGTTTGTCCACCATTTCGTTTTCCCCCATTACTTCCTCTCCAGCATCGTTTTCCAGTGGTCTGATATTCATTCTTGCCTCTCTTTTACACTTGTATCTGAAGAAACTTTTGGTATCCTCTTTAATATTATTGGCCAGCTTACTTTCATATTCCATCTCTACCTTCTTGATGCCTTTTTTAATTGTCTTCTGTTGTTTTTTAAAAGCTTCCCAATCCTCTAACTTCACACTAACTTTTGCTGCATTACATGCCCTCTTTTTGACTTTTATCTTGACTTGGACTTCTCTTAAGATAGATAGATATACTTTATTGATCCCAAGGGAAATTGGGTTTCGTTACAGCCGCACCAACCAAGAATAGAGCATAAATATAGCAATACAAAAACCACAAACAATCAAACAACAAAATTCAAACTATGCCAGATGGAAAATAAGTCCAGGACCAGTCTATTGGCTCAGGGTGTCTGACCCTCCACGGGAGGAGCTGCAAAGTTCGATGGCCACAGGCAGAAACGACCTCCCGTGCTGCCCAGTGTTGTATCTCGGTGGAATATGGCTGAAGTCCAACAGTAAAAAGTTCAATATCCGGTCTACAAACACGTTCCTCGATCGTAATATGACCTGGATTGCACCATCTGTTGTTAACCAGAACAGCAAGCCCCCAACTCCTTTACGCTTACCACTCTCAGTGCACTTCTGGTCAGCCCGAACGGTCTCTTGTTAGCCATGGTTGTATCATCTTTCCTTTAAAATACTACTTCCTCTTTCGAAGAACTCACTTTTGAAAAAAAAACAGTATTTCTGTTTTTACACTTTTAAAATCTATTCAATATATGTAACTGATTTACTCATTTATTTATTTTTTTTTCTCTCTGCTAGATTATGTATTGCATTGAACTGTATCCCAAAATTCCAGCCATCGCTGCTTTGCCTTCATTCCTGCCAGTGTTCTTTTACCTAAAAATCTTTAATAAATTACACAACCAATCCAGAATAGCTGATCTCCTAGTGTACTCAACCATAAGCTGCTCTAAAAGCCATCTCGTAGGTACTCTAGAAATTCCCTCTCCTGGAATCCAGCACCAACCTGATTTTCCCAATCTGCCTGCATAGGGAAAATCCCATAATCTGCAGGGTGAATTGGTGGTGAGGAAGGCAAATGTGATGTCAGCATTCATTTCAAGAGGACTGGAATATAAAGTTAATGCTGAGGCTGTATAGGGCACTGGTGAGGCTTCACTTGGAGTATTAGCAGTTTTGAGCCCCTTCGCTTAGAAAGGATATGCTGACGTTGGAGAAGGTGCAGAGGAATTTCACGAGAATGATTCTGGGAATGGAAGGGTTATCATATGAGCAGCAATTGAAGGCTAAGGGTCTCCATTTCCGGAAGAGACTAATGTCCTTTAACATCTGCCGGACGATGCTGAGGATGTTCTACGAGTCTGTGGTGGCCAGTGCTATAATGTTTGCTGTTGTGTGCTGATGCAGCAGGCTGAGGGTGGCAGACAACAACAGAATCAACAAACTCATTCGTAAGGCCAGTGATGTTGTGGGGATGGAACTGGACTCTCTCACGGTGGTGTCTGAAAAGAGGATGCTGTCTAAGTTGCATGCCATCTTCGTCAATGTCTCCCATCCACTACATAAGGCATGTGACGTCGGGCAGTGCAGCGCGGCAGATTTAAAAGGGCAGAAATCCTGCTTCGGGTTTGATTCGAAGAAGGAGTCTGAGAGTCTGAGTGGGAGTGCCGAGAAAGACATTTTTGAAATTTTGGTTTTTTTTTTCTCCAACGGCGTTCTGAGAGGCGGGACTGCGCAGGCGTGTGACGTCGGGCAGTGCAGCGCGGCAGATTTAAAAGGAACAAAGCCTCATAGAGCGGGCAGCATAGTTTGCGGGCTGCGGAGTGAGCCGGGAGCAGAGTGAAGGCTTAAGGGCTTCGGTTCAACGGGCTTAGGCGGAAACGGGCGAGGCGAGGAAGGTTTGGCATTCATTTTCTGTTGTTATTTGAGGAGAGGGGCAGTATGAGTGTGAGGGCAGTTTGCTGTTCTCGGTGTCGGATGTGGGAGGCCCTGGAGTCTCCAAGCCTCCCGGACGTCTACATCTGCGCCAAGTGCATCGAGATGCAGCTCCTAAGGGACCGCGTTACGGAACTGGAGCTGCAGCTCGATGACCTTCGTCTGGTCAAGGAGAGTGAGGAGTTGATAGAGAGGAGTTGCAGGCAGGTGGTCACGCCGGGGCCACGGGAGGCAGATAAGTGGGTCACGGTTAGGAGGGGGAAGGGGAAGAGTCAGGTAATAGGGAGTACCCCGGTGGCTGTGCCCCTTAACAATAGGTACTCCTGTTTGAGTACTGTTGGGGGGGACAGCTTACCTGGGGGAAGCGACAGTGGCCATGCCTCCGGCACAGAGTCTGGCCCTGTAGCTCAGAAGGGTAGGGCAAGGAAGAGGAGGGCAGTTGTGATAGGGGACTCAATAGTAAGGGGATCAGATAGGCGATTCTGTGGACGCAGTCCAGAGACCCGGATGGTAGTTTGCCTCCCTGGTGCCAGGGTCCGGGATATTTCTGATCATGTCCAAGATATCCTGAAGTGGGAGGGTGAGGAGCCAGAGGTCGTGGTACATATAGGTACCAATGACATAGGTAGGAAAAGGGATGAGGTCCTGAAAGGAGAATATAGGGAGCTAGGAAGGGAGTTGAGAAAAGGTAGTAATCTCGGGATTACTGCCTGTGCCACGCGACAGTGAGAGTAGGAATGCGATGAGGTGGAGGATAAATGCGTGGCTGAGGGATTGGAGCAGGGGGCAGGGATTCAAGTTTTTGGATCATTGGGACCTCTTTTGGCGCAGGCGTGACCTGTACAAAAAGGACGGGTTACACTTGAATCCTAGGGGGACCAATATCCTGGCAGGGAGATTAGCGAGGGCTACTGAGGTGACTTTAAACTAGAATGGTTGGGGGCTGGGAATCAAATTAAAGAGGCTAGCCGTGAGGAGGTTAGTTCACAACAGGGGAATGGGAACCAGTGCAGAGAGACAGAGGGGTGTAAAGTGAGGGTAGAAGCAAAAAGTACTAAGGAGAAAAGTAAAAGTGGCAGGCTGACAAATCCAGGGCAAGCATTAAAAAGGGCCACTTTTCAACATAATTGTATAAGGGCTAAGAGAGTTGTAAAAGAGTGCCTGAAGGCTTTGTGTGTCAATGCAAGGAGCATTTGTAATAAGGTGGATGAATTGAAAGTGCAGATTGTTATTAATGATTATGATATAATTGGGATCACAGAGACATGGCTCCAGGGTGACCAAGGATAGGAGCTCAACGTTCAGGGATATTCAATATTCGGGAGGGATAGACATGAAGGAAGGGGAGGTGGGGTGGCGTTGCTGGTTAAAGAAGAGATTAACGCAATAGAAAGGAAGGACAAAAGCCGGGAAGATGTGGAATCGATATGGGTAGAGCTGCGTAACACTAAGGGGCAGAAGACGCTGGTGGGAGTTGTGTACTGGCCACCTAACAGTAGTAATGAGGTCGGAGATGGTATTAAACAGGAAATTAGAAATGTGTGCAATAAAGGAACAGCAGTTATAATGGGTGACTTCAATCTACATGTAGATTGGGTGAACCAAATTGGTAAAGGTGCTGAGGAAGAGGATTTCTTGGAATGTATGCGGGATGGTTTTTTGAACCAACATGTCGAGGAACCAACTAGAGAGCAGGCTATTCTGGACTGGGTTTTGAGCAATGAGGAAGGGTTAATTAGCAATCTTGTCGTGAGAGGCCCCTTGGGTAAGAGTGACCATAATATGGTGGAATTCTTCATTAAAATGGAGAGTGACATAGTTAATTCAGAAACAAAGGTTCTGAACTGAAAGAGGGGTAACTTTGAAGGTATGAGATGTGAATTAGCTAAGATAGACTGGCAAATGACACTTAAAGGATTGACAGTGGATATGCAATGGCAAGCATTTAAAGGTTGCATGGATGAACTACAACAATTGTTCATCCCAGTTTGGCAAAAGAATAAATCAAGGAAGGTAGTGCACCCGTGGCTGACGAGAAATTAGGGATAGTATCAATTCCAAAGAAGAAGCATACAAATTCGCCAGAGAAAGTGGCTCACCTGAGGACTGGGAGAAATTCAGAGTTCAGCAGAGGAGGACAAAGGGCTTAATTAGGAAGGGAAAAAAAGATTGAGAGAAAACTGGCAGGGAACATAAAAACGGACTGTAAAAGCTTTTATAGATATGTAAAAAGGAAAAGACTGGTAAAGACAAATGTAGGTCCCCTACAGACAGAAACAGGTGAATTGATTATGGGGAGCAAGGACATGGCAGACCAATTGAATAATTACTTTGGTTCTGTCTTCACTCAGGAGGACATAAATAATCTTCCAGAAATAGTAGGGGACAGAGGGTCCAGTGAGATGGAGGAACTAAGTGAAATACATGTTAGTAGGGAAGTGGTGTTAGGTAAATTGAAGGGATTGAAGGCAGATAAATCCCCAGGGCCAGATGGTCTGCATCCTAGAGTGCTTAAGGAAGTAGCCCAAGAAATAGTGGATGCATTAGTGGTAATTTTTCAAAACTCGTTAGATTCTGGACTAGTTCCTGAGTATTGGAGGGTGGCTAATGTAACCCCACTTTTTAAAAAAAAGGAGGGAGAGAGAAACCGGGGAATTATAGACCGGTTAGCCTAACGTCAGTGGTGGGGAAACTGCTGGAGTCAGTTATCAAAGATGTGATAACAGCACATTTGGAAAGCGGTGAAATGATCGGACAAAGTCAGCATGGATTTGTGAAAGGAAAATTGTGTCTGACAAATCTCATAGAATTTTTTGAGGATGTAACTAGTAGAGTGGATAGGGGAGAACCAGTGGATGTGGTATATTTGGATTTCCAAAAGGCTTTTGACAAGGTCTCACACAGGAGATTAGTGTGCAAACTTAAAGCACACGGTATTGGGGGTAAAGTATTGATGTGGATGGAGAATTGGTTAGCAGACAGGAAGGAAAGAGTGGGAATAAACGGGACCTTTTCAGAATGGCAGGCGGTGACTAGTGGGGTACCGCAAGGAACAGTGCTGGGACCCCAGTTGTTTACAATATATATTAATGACTTGGATGAGGGAATTAAATGCAGCATCTCCAAGTTTGCGGATGACACGAAGCTGGATGGCAGTGTTAGCTGTGAGGAGGATGCTAAGAGGATGCAGGGTGACTTGGATAGGTTGGGTGAGTGGGCAAACTCATGGCAGATGCAATTTAATGTGGATAAATGTGAAGTTATCCACTTTGGTGGCAAAAATAGGAAAACAGATTATTATCAGAATGGTGGCCGATTAGGAAAAGGGGAGGTGCAACGAGACCTGGGTGTCATTATACACCAGTCATTGAAAGTGGGCATGCAGGTACAGCAGGCGGTGAAAAAGGCGAATGGTATGCTGGCATTTATAGCGAGAGGATTCGAGTACAGGAGCAGGGAGGTACTACTGCAGTTGTACAAGGCCTTGGTGAGACCACACCTGGAGTATTGTGTGCAGTTTGGTCCCCTAATCTGAGGAAAGACATCTTTGCCATAGAGGGAGTACAAAGAAGGTTCACCAGATTGATTCCTGGGATGGCAGGACTTTCATATGAAGAAAGACTGGATGAACTGGGCTTGTACTCGTTGGAATTTAGAAGATTGAGGGGGGATCTGATTGAAACGTATAAGATCCTAAAGGGATTGGACAGGCTAGATGCGGGAAGATTGTTCCCGATGTTGGGGAGGTCCAGAAGGAGGCGTCACAGTTTGAGGATAACGGGGAAGCCTTTTAGGACCGAGATTAGGAAGAACTTCTTCACACAGAGAGTGGTGAATCTGTGGAATTCTCTGCCACAGGAAACAGTTGAGGCCAGTTCATTGGCTATATTTAAGAGGGAGTTAGATATGGCCCTTGTGGCTACGGGGATCAGGGGGTATGGAGGGAAGGCTGGGGCGGGGTTCTGAGTTGGATGATCAGCCATGATCATAATAAATGGTGGTGCAGGCTCGAAGGGCCGAATGGCCTACTCCTGCACCTATTTTCTATGTTTCTATGATCATAATAAATGGCGGTGCAGGCTCGAAGGGCCGAATGGCCTACTCCTGCACCTATTTTCTATGTTTCTATAATGGATTGGGTGGGCACAGGAGTACATTCAGCCAGAGACTCATTCCACCGAGATGCAACACAGAGCGTCATAGGAAGTCATTCCTGCCTGTGGCCATCAAACTTTACAACTCCTCCCTTGGAGGGTCAGACACCTTGAGCCAATAGGCTGGTCCTGGACTTATTTCCTGGCATAATTTACATATTACTATTTAACTATTTATGGTTCTATTACTATTTATTATTTATGGTGCAACTGTAACGAAAACCAATTTCCCCCGGGATCAATAAAGTATGACCATAGAAACTACAGCACAGAAACAGGCCTTTTGGCCCTTCTTGGCTGTGCCGAACCATTTTCTGCCTAGTCCCACTGACTTGCACACGGACCATATCCCTCCATACACCTCCCATCCATGTATCTGTCCAATTTATTCTTAAATGTTAAAAAAGAACCCGCATTTACCACCTTGTCTGGCAGCTCATTCCATACTCCCACCACTCTCTGCGTGAAGAAGCCCCCCCTAATGTTCCCTTTAAACTTTTCCCCCTCACCCTTAACCCATGTCCTCTGGTTTTTTTCTCCCCTTGCCTCAGAGGAAAAAGCCTGCTTGCATTCACTCTATGAATACCCATCATAATTTTATATACCTCTATCAAATCTCCCCTCATTCTTCTACGCTCCAGGGAATAAAGTCCTAACCTATTCAACCTTTCTCTGTAACTGAGTTTCTCAAGTCCCGACAACATCCTTGTAAACCTTCTCTGCACTCTTTCAACCTTATTTATATCCTTCCTGTAATTTGGCGACCAAAACTGAACACAATACTCCAGATTCGGCCTCACCAATGCCTTATACAACCTCATCATAACATTCCAGCTCTTATACTCAATACTTTGATTAATAAAGGCCAATGTACCAAAAGCTCTCTTTACGACCCTATCAACCTGTGATGCCACTTTTAGGGAATTTTGTATCTGTATTCCCAGATCCCTCTGTTCCACTGCACTCCTCAGTGCCTTACCATTAACCCTGTATGTTCTACATTGGTTTGTCCTTCCAACAGGCAATACCTCACACTTGTCAGTATTAAACTCCATGTGCCATTTTTCAGCCCATTTTTTCAGCTGGTCCAAGTACCTCTGCAGGCTCTGAAAACCTTCCTCACTGTCTACTACACCTCCAATCTTTGTATCATCAGCAAATTTGCTGATCCAGTTTACCACATTATCATCCAGATCATTGATATAGATGACAAATAACAATGGACCCAGCACTGATCCCTGTGGCACACCACTAGTCACAGGCCTCCACTCAGAGAAGCAATTCTCTACCACCACTCTCTGGCTTCTTCCATCGAGCCAATGTCTAATCCAATTTACCACCTCTCCATGTATACCTAGCGACTGAATTTTTCTAACTAACCTCCCATGCGGGACCTTGTCAAAGGCCTTACTGAAGTCCATGTAGACAATATCCACTGCCTTCCCTTCATCCACTTTCCTGGTAACCTCCTCGAAAAACTCCAATAGATTGGTCAAACATGACCTACCACGCACAAAGCCATGTTGACTCTCCCTAATAAGTCCCTGTCTATCCAAATGCTTGTAGATTCTGTCTCTTAGTACTCCCTCCAATAACTTACCTACTACCGACGTTAAACTTACTGGCCTATAATTTCCCGGATTACTTTTTGATCCTTTTTTAAACAAAGGAACAACATGAGCCACTCTCCAATCCTCCGGCACCTCACCTGCAGACAGCGACATTTTAAATATTTCAGCCAGGGCCCCTGCAATTTCAACACTAGTCTCCTTCAAGGTCCGAGGGAACACTCTGTCAGGTCCCGGGGATTTATCCACTTTAATTTTCCTCAAGACAGCAAGGACCTCCTCCTTTTCAATCTGTACAGTTTCCATGATCTCACTACTTGTTTCCCTTAATTCCATAGACTTCATGCCAGTTTCCTTAGTAAATACAGACGCAAAAAAACCTATTTAAGATCTCCCCCATTTCCTTTGGTTCCGCACATAGCCGACCACTCTGATCTTCAAGAGGACCAATTTTATCCCTTACAATCCTTTTGCTCTTAATATACCTGTAAAAGCTGTTTGGATTATCCTTCACTTTGACTGCCAAGGCAACCTCATGTCTTTTAGCACTCCTGATTTCTTTCTTATGTATTTTCTTGCACTTCTTATACTCGTCAAGCACCTTATTTACTCCCTGCTTCCTATACATGTCATACAACTCTCTCTTCTTTATCAGAGTTGCAATATCCCTTGAGAACCAAGGTTCCGTATTCCTATTCACTTTGCCTTTAATCCTGACAGGAACATACAAATTCTGCACTCTCAAAATTTCTCCTTTGAAGGCTTCCCACCTACCGATCACATCCTTGCCAGAGAACAACCTGTCCCAATCCACGCTTTTTAGATCCTTTCTTATTTCTTCAAATTTGGCCTTCTTCCAGTTAAGAACCTCAACCCTAGGACCAGATCTATCCTTGTCCATGATCAAGTTGAAACTAATGGTGTTATGATCACTGGAACCAAAGTGCTCCCCTGCGCAGACTTCTGTCACTTTTCCTAACAGGACATCCAATATTGCATCCCCTCTAGTTGGTCCCTCTATATATTGATTTAGAAAACTTTCCTGAACACATTTTACAAACTCTAATCCATCTAGACCCCTAACAGTGTGGGAGACCTAATCAATATATGGAAAATTAAAATCCCCTACCACCACAACTTTATGTTTCCTGCAGTTGCTTGCTATCTGTCTGCAGATTTGCTCTTCCAATTCTCTTTGACTATTGGGTGGTCTGTAATACAATCCCACTAATGTGGCCATACCTTTCCTGTTTCTCAGCTCCACCCACAAGGACTCAGTAGACAAGCCCTCTAATCTGTCCTGCATGAGCACTGCTGTAATATTTTCCCTAACAAGCAATGCCACTCATTCCTCTGCCTCGATCACATCTGAAACATCGGAACCTTGGAATATTAAGCTGCCAGTCCTGCCCCTCCTGTAGCCATGTTTCACTAATTGCTACAATGTCATAATTCCACGTGTCAATCCACACCCTCAACTCATCTGCCTTCCCCGCAATACTCCTAGCATTGAAATATATACACCTCAGAAGATTTTTACCACCACTCACAATCTTTCTATTAGCGGATTTGCTTGAACTTTTAACATCATTTATTTTCACCCCAGCCACACTGTCAGCTCTGGAACTCTGGTTCCCATCCCCCTGCAAATCTAGTTTAAAGCCCCCCCAATAGCATTAACAAACCTCCCTGAAAGGATATTGGTCCCCCTGTAGTTCAAGTGTAACCCGTCTCTCTTGTACAGGTCCCACCTGCCCCAGAAGAGGTCCCAATGATCCTGAAATCTGAAACCCTGCCCCCTACACCAGTTCCTCAGCCACTTGTTCATCCTCCAGAGCTTCCTATTCCTACCCTCACTGGCACGTAGCACAGGTAGCAATCCTGAGATTACCACCCTGGAGGTCCTGCTTTTCAACTTCCTACCAAGCTCTCTATACTCACTGTCCAGGACCTCCTCACTCTTCCTTGCTATGTCATTGGTACCGACGTGCACCACGACATCTGGCTGGTCGCCCTCCCACTTCAGAATGTCATGCAATCGATCAGAGACATCCTTGACCCTGGCATCCAGAGGCAACAAACCATCCTGGATTCTCTGTCACGACCACAGAACCTTCTATCTGCACCTCTAACTATCGAGTCCCCTATCACTACCGCTCTCCTCTTTTTCCACCCTCCCTTCTGCACTGCAGAGCCAGACTCAGTGCCAGAGATCCCCCTCAACAGTATCCAATGTGGTATACTTGTTGTTGAGGGGAATGGCCACAGGGGAACCCTGCTCTGCCTGCCCTTTCCTCTTCCCTCGCCTGACAGTGACCCAATTTCCTGTCCTCTGCTCCTTTGGCGTAACTACCTCCCTGTAGCTACGATCTATAATCTCCTCATCCTCCCATTGTGATCACTGGTTCCTAAGGGTTCTTTTATCTTAAACTCCCTCGTCACCTCTGAAGGTAGGAGAATGGGGCTGAGAGGAAAAATGGATCAGCCATAATGAAATAGTGGAGCAGACTCGGTTCGAAAGACCTAATTCTGCTGCTGTATCTTATGGTCAGTGGACGTTGGACTTTAGCAAAGCTTTTGACAAGATCGCGTCACGAAGGTTAGATCATGTGGAATTCAGGAAGAGCGACTGAGTAGATGCTCAACAACAGCACACAAAGTGCTGGAAGTGTCGTACTCGATCGGACCCGATGCAAGAGCAATCGTACCACAAATACACTGACACATGTAATTCTTTTCAAACCTTTATTCTCTACTCATAGCATGCTATGGGGGAAGTTACAGACTGATCTCCCAAAGGAGCCAGTTACAGACTGATCTCCCAAAGGACACTGCCCCCGAATTACACAATTCTCCACAATTTATAACATTGATCAGGGAGCAGGAAATCTTACCATTACAAGTTTAGATAATATTAGAATCATTTCAATCACATGCTAAGATACAATTAGATGTAAGATAATCATTGGTCAGTTAGTTATAATTATTTTAAGCCAAAGCTAGCCCATCAGTTCCCCATTCGGACCCCTTCCCCTTTTCTCAAGAACATTCTAGCTGTTACCTCATCCCTCCCATGTTTAGCTATACCTTGAGATGCTTCTGCAGGATCAGTTAGTTCCTTATTTAACCCTATGCCTATCTTTAGACAATAATGGCCAGTATGTCACCCGTTGCAGAGTGAAGCTTCTGTCTGACTTGTCCAAACTTGTCCAAAGCAGTAAGCTAAGGCGCTTACAAGGTGATTGATTATAAGTTAATCATTGTCCTCTCTTTTTCCCCCTATTTACCTATCCCTTCATTCCATCAGAGGAACTCAGCAGGTCAGGCGGTATCTATGAAAATGAATGAACGGTCAATATTTCAGTTCAAGATCCTTAATCAGGACTAGAAAGGAAGGGATTGGACACCAGAATATTTTGGTGGGAGGGGAAGGAAGGCGAACAAGAAGGTGAAAGGTGAATCAGAATCAGGTTTATTATCACCACCTTGTGACATGAAGTTTGTTAACTTAGCAGCAGTTCACTGTAATACATAATCTAGCATAGAGAAAAAAATAATAAAACATAATAAGTAAATCAGTTGCGTATATTGAATAGATTTTTTAAAAAGTGCAAAAACAGAAATACTGTATATTTTTTTTTAAAAAGTGAGTCGTGTCCAAAGATTCAATATCCATTTAGGAATCGGATGGCAGAGGGGAAGAAGCTGTTCCTGAATCGCTAAGTGTGTGCCTTCAGGCTTCTGTATCTCCTACCCGATGGTAACAGTGAGAAAAGGGCATGCCCTGGGTGCTGGAGGTCCTTAATAATGGTCGCTGTCTTTCTGAGACACCACTCCCTAAAGATATCCTGGGTACTTTGTAGGCTAGTGCCCAAGATAGAGCTGACTGGATTTACAACCCTCTGCAGCTTCTTTTAGTCCTGTGCAATAGCCCCTCCATTCCAGACAGTGATGCAGCCTGTCAGAATGCTCTCTACGGTACAACTATAGAAGTTTTTGAGTGTATTTGTTGACATGCCAAATCTCTTTAAACTCCTAATGAAGTATAGCAGCTGCTTGCCTTCTTTATAACTACATCGATATGTTGGGACCAGGTTAGATCCTCAGAGATCTTGACACCCAGGAACTAGAAGCTGCTCATTGTCTCCACTTCTGATCCCTCTGAGGACTGGTATGTGTTCCTTCATCTTACCCTTCCTGACTCTTTCATCTTACTGACGTTGAGTGCCAGGTTGTTGTTGCGACACCACTCCACTAGTTGGCATATCTCACTCCTGTACGCCCTCTCGTCACCACCTGAGATTCTACCAACATGGTTGTATCATCAGCAAATTTGTAGATGGTATTTGAGCTATGCCTAGGCACACAGTCATGTGTATACAGAGAGTAGAGCAGTGGGCTAAGCACACACCCCAGAGGTGTACCAGTGTTGATTGTCAGTGAGGAGGATATGTTATCGCCAATCTGCACAGATTGTGGTCTTCCAGTTAGGAAGTTGAGGATCCAATCGCAGAGGGAGATACAGAGGCCCAGGTTCTGCAACTTCTCAATCAGGATTGTGGGAATGCTGAGCTATAGTCGATGAACAGCATCCTGACGTGGGTGTTTGTTGTCCACGTGGTCTAAGGCTGTGCGGAGAGTCATTGAGATTGCGTTTGCCGTTGACCTATTGTGATGATAGGCAAATTGCAATGGGTCCAGGTCCTTGCTGAAGCAGGAGTTCAGTCCTGTCATGACCAACATCATCGCTGTCGATGTGAGTGCTACCGGCCGAAGTCAGGTGGGTGGGGAAAATAAAGGGTTGAAGAAGAAGGAATTGTGGATACATGATTGGCTTGATGAGAGAAAACAGAGGGGAATAGTGGGACACATAAAAGTTGCTGGTGAACGCAGCAGGCCAGGCAGCACCTCTAGGAAGAGGTGCAGTCGACATTTCAGGCCGAGACCCTTCGTCAGGACTTCCTTCAGTTAGTCCTGACGAAGGGTCTCGGCCTGAAACGTCGACTGCACCTCTTCCTGGAGATGCTGCCTGGCCTGCTGCGTTCACCAGCAACTTTTATGTGTGTTGCTTGAATTTCCAGCATCTGCAGAATTTCTGTTGTTTGGGAATAGTGGGAGGTTGTTTCTCAGACTGGAGACCTGGAAGTAGTGGTTTGACTCAGGGAAGTCTGTGTGCCTCGGGTCTGGTTAATTGGATGCACAACTGGCCTGATAAGAGAAGACAGAGGGGAGATGGCGGGAGGTTGTTTCTCAGACTGCAGACCTGAGATTAGCGGTGTTCCTCAGAGATCAAAGTAAATTTACGTCACCATGTAAACCCTGAGATTCATTTCCTTGTGGGCACACTCAGTAAATCCAACAACCATATTAGAATCAATGGGTGTACAACCAGTGTGCAAAAGACAACTGCAGCTACCGAAATAAATAATAAAATAAGCAATAAATATTGCGAACATGAGATGAAGTATCTTTGAAAGGGGGTCCATAGGTTCAGGGAACATTTCAATCATGGGACAAGTGAAGCTAAGTGAAATTATCCCCATTGCTTCAGTATTCACCAGTGAAAAGGACCTTGGCAATTATGGGGATGACTTAAAGCAGATTGAAACACTTGAGTATATAGACATTAAGAAAAATCATGTGGGGTTCCGGTGACGTCATTGTCCAGAATGGCAGCTTAAATCAATAGCTCCTCCGGAAAAACGCATATATTGCCCCATTAATCCATCAAGTATAAGATCTTTCGAAAATACCTGAATTGATAAGGGGGGCCAAGAATGGGGGAAGAAGAATGGAGATAAAAAAACACTACTGTGGAGCCTATGGACGAGAGAAGTGCAACGTGTGGCTCTCCTACACGTGCGCGTGGTGGCGAGGCTGACACGGGGCCTCGTTCAGGCGAAGTGGCAAGTATGATAAAGATTCTGGAAGAGATAAGGGAAGTCCAAAAAGAGATAAAACAGAAACTCAATGATATAAAGTCAAAGCTCGCCAACGTCAATCAGAAAATAGCGGTGGCAGAGACTCGAATTGAGAAGGTGGAAGATCACGTGCAAAACGTGGAACAGATACTAAGTAAGACGATAAAAATATTAAATCAACAAGAAAGTAAATTGCATGACCAGGAGGGAAGATCACGACGGAAAAATATCAGGATTTACAAAGTTCCCGAAGGAGTGGAGGGTTTGTCTATGATGGAGTTTGTAGGAAAATTGCTGTGGGACGCGCTAGAGATTCCCTCCACTACGGAGCTTGAAATTGAGAGGGTGCATCGTGCACTCGTCCCGAGGCCTACTGGAGACAGAGACGGTAAGCCACGCTCAATAGTAATTGGATTCCTTTGATACAGTACCAAGGCAGAGATTCTACCAAGGGCCTGGGGTAAGAAGAGGGTGTTTTTGGACAGGAAATAATATATTTCGATCAAGGTTACCCACCCCGGTGGTCCTGCAGAAACGTAAAGAATACTCTGCAGTAAAGCAAATATTAAAGCAAGGAATGATGAGATTCCAAGCTCCGTACCCTGCTAAACTGCGGGTGTTTTATGAAGATGGTATGCAACTGTATCAGACAGTGGAAGAGGCGACTGCAGACATGAGGAACAGAGGGCAGCCCATCAGCGTGATCAAACCGAGGGAAAGCCTGGCTGAGCAGTTATCCCGATCTGCTTGGGAAATAGTAAGAGAACCGAGAAAGCAGGGGATGGGAGGTGGGCGAGAGAATATCAGGAAGAGACTGTGAGTTTTCCAAACCCCCTCCAGAAGAGCCATAAGGTTTGGCTAACTTTAAAAGTGTTGATAAGATAAACGGAAGCAAAAAGAGATGGTGCTATACCTATCTCAAGAAATACTTATTATAATGTGGATTTTATATTACTCAATTTTTTTTTTATTCATTCACTCCTTTTTCCCCTCCTAAATGAGAATATATATGGGAGGAATATACAGGGAAATCTTTTCTGTGTAATGGACATAGACTTCACTTATTTTTATGGGTACTGTAATGGGGGGCCCCCAACTCAGGGAGGAGCGGCTATCTCCACGGCTAGACATTTCCTCTAGCTCAACCCAGGGTCATCTACTGGAGACCTCGGCCTTGGAATCACACCTTCGTTGACTTTTTTAAATTATTCGTGTTTCTTGGTTCTTATTTGTTCAGGGAGTGGATCAATTAAGTTTTATTCTGCTAATTTCAATGATATATTGACAGATAAATACACATGGCTAAGGACAAAGTAAAATTCATTTCTTTTAATGTCAATGGGCTGTTAAATCCAATCAAACGCAGTAATATTCTATCCAAAATGGAAAAAGAACAAGCCCATGTAGTATATTTACAGGAAACTGGCTTCAGTGATAATGAGCATGGAAAACTAAAGAGAATGGGCTTCACTAATTTGTTTTTCTCCTCATATAAATCAGGACATAGGAGAGGAGTTGCTATTCTTATCTCAAGCAAACTAAATTTTGAAAAAGTATTTGAAATGGGAGATATGGAGGGCAGATATATTCTGGTAAGGGGAATATAGATGGAAATTCAGTTACTCTATTGAATATATATGCACCCCCAGGAAGTGATATTGGTTTCTTTCAGAAAATTACTAATATTATGGTAACGGAAACAGAAGGTCTCCTGATATGTGGGGGAGACTTAAATTTACAATTGCAACCAAAGTTAGACTCTTCCAATAGAAAAACCTATGAAACAAAATCCTAACATAACGGAGTTAATACACTTTTTGAGGATGTTGGTAAATTGATAAATGGAGGGCTCTTTTCCCCGACAGAAGGGATTACACTCATTATTCTGCCCCCCATTCCGTATATACAATAGACTATTTCATAACATTTGGAAAAGGCAAAGACAAAATAAACACCTGTGGAATTGGGACAATAGATGTGAGTGACCATGCACCTATATATTTATCTGTTGATTTTGACCTACAACCAAAGAATACTATTTGGAAACTAAATTCAACTCTACTCAATGATCCCTATTTTAAGGAACAAATTAAAAAAGAAATTGGTCTTTACTTAGAATTCACCTCCCATTCTATGGGATTCTCTGAAGGCTGTCTTAAGAGGGAAAATTATAGTGATATCTTCATATAAGAAAATAAGGAATAAAACATTAGAGGAATTATAAAATAGGCTGAAGGAACTAGGAAAAAAACACAAATTGAATTTGGCACAGGATACATTAAAGGATACAGCCTATATATAAGAAAATTAAGGAAGATATAACAAGATGGAACCTAATTCCTTTTTTTAGTCTCAGTTCAAGGATTGAATCTACTAAAATGAATTTACTGCCCCGACTACTATATCTCTTTCAGACCCTACCTATAGAGATTATTCAAAATCAATTCAATGAATGGAACAAAACGTTATCAAGATATATATGCCAAGGTAAAAGGCCTAGTGTCTCAAAACTTTGCAATTAGTTAAGAAAACAGGGGGATGGGCTTTACTTTGGAGATTATTATTTTGCAGCGCAGTTGAGAGCTGTGATATGTTGGTGCAACCCATCATATGACGCTCAATGGACAAACAATGAAGAGGGGATATTTCCCATCCCCATACAGGCAATTTTGGCTGATAGCAACCTACAAAGGTACATAAATACTATTGATTATCCATGGGTAAAATGGACTCTTAAAATATGGAAAACTATTATAAAAGAATATAAACTAGAGGGAGATATTGCAATTCTTAAATGGTGTGCATGACTCGGATTTTACGCCTAATAAACTGGATGCTAGATTTAAGGACTGGACAGCTAAAGGAATAACAGTTCTTTGCAATATAATGAAAGAAGGAACACTGTTCAGTTTTGTAATGCTTGAAGAGAAACACATTAGAAAAACAAGACTTTTATCGGTATCTACAGATGCGACAGTATCTTAATAGGAGGGTTAAAAATGTAACCAAGGCAAGTACATGTTTGATAGAGCTATTTAGAAAAGTATATAATTCAGATAATGGTAGTAGAATTATTTTAAGCGTGTATAAGAGTTTGTCAAATCTTAAAACACATTTGACTTCATACATTAAAACAAAATGGGAGGAGGGATAATTATATCTGAGGAAGAATGGACAATAATATGGAGGTATCAATGGAAGTGTACCAGTTCACAGAACTGGAGGGAGTTTGGATGGAAAAACTTGATAAGATATTTTATTACACCCTCTCAGAAATCCCATTATGATAGTAACCTCCCTGTTTGCCGGAGAAATTGTGGAAATCAAAATGCAAACCATTATCATATTTTCTGGGATCGCCCTGTTATCAAAGACTATTGGAGTGGTATACACAATGCTCTACAAGACATTTATAAATGTGAAATACCCTTAGAAAGCTCATTGCGGCCAAAAAGTTCTATTCAAAAGGTTCAAAGGAACATCTAAACAAGCCTGATGCATTTTGGAAACAAATCCTGTGGACTGATAAAGTTAAAACAGAACTTTTTGGCCGCAATGAGCAAAGGTATGTTTGGAGAAAAAAGGATATAAAATTTCATGAGAAGAACCCCTCTCCAACTGTTAAGGATCGGGGTGGATCGATTATGCTTTGGGCTTGTGTTGCAGCCAGTGGCACGGGGAACATTTACTGGTAGAGAGAAGAATGAATTCAATTAAATACCAGCAAATTCTGGAAGCAAACATCACACTGTCCGTTAATTTAAAAAAAAGCTAAAGATGAAAAGAGGATGGCTTCTACAACAACAGGATAATGAACCTAAACACACTTCAAAATCCACAATGGACTTCCTCGAGGCTCAAGCTAAAGGTTTTGCCATGGCCCTCACAGTCCCCTGACCTAAACCTCATCGAGAATCTGTGGGTAGACCTCAAAAGAGCAGTGCGTGCAAGTTGGCCCAAGAATCTCAGAGAACTAGAAGCCTTTTGCCCGGAAGAATGGGCGAAAATCCCCCAAACAAGAATTGAAAGACTCCTAGCTGGTTGCAGGAAGCGTTTACAAGCTGTGATACTTGCCAATGGGGGTGTTACTAAGTACTGCCATGCAGGGTGCCCAAACTTTTGCTTTGAGCCCTTTTCCTTTTTTGTTATTTTGAATCTGTAGGCACGTGGCCAAGTGGTTAAGGCGTTCGACTAGCGATTGTGAGTTTGAGCCCTAGCCGAGGCAGCGTGTTGTGTCCTTGAGCAAGGCACTTAATCACACTGCTCTGCGACGACACTGGTGCCAAGCAGTATGCATCCTAATGCCCTTCCCTTGGACAACATTGGTGTCATGGAGAGGGGAGACTTGCAGCATGGGCAACTGCCGGTCTTCCATACAACCTTGCCCAGGCCTGTACCCTGGAGAGTGAAAACTTTCCAGGCACAGATCCATGGTCTCGCAAGAATAACAGATGCCTTATTTTGAAACTGTAAAAGATGGAAATAAAGTTTTCTTAAGATATTAAAGAAATGTGTCATCTTTAACTTTATGCCTTTTGGAAATCAAGTAACCTTTTACTCATTTAGCTATACACAGTAACAGAAATTTTGACCGGGGTGCCCATACTTTTGCATGCCACTGTATATGGATTACAGTAAGGCATTTGATAAGGTTCCCCATGCAAGGCTCATTCAGAAAGTAAGGAGGCATGGGATTCAAGGACCTTGATTTTTGGATCCAGAATTGGCTTGCCCACAGAAGGCAAAAGGTAGTTGTAGATGGCCCATATTCTGCATGGAAGATGGTGACCAGTGGTGTTCCACAGAGATCTGCTCTGGGACCCCACCACTTTGTGATTTTTAGAAATGACCTGGATGAGGAAGTAGAAGGGTAGGTTAGTAAGTTTGCTGATGACACAAAAGTTGGGGGTTTTGTGGATAGTCTGGAGGGTTGTCAGAGGTCACAGTGGGACATTGTAAGGATCAGGAACTGGACTGAGAAGTGGCAGATGGAGTTCAACCCAGATAAGTGTGAAGTGGTTCATTTTGGTAGGTCAAATTTGAAGACAATATAATATTAACAGTAAGACCTTTGGCACTTTGGAGGATCAGTGAGATCTTGGGGTTAGTGTCCATAGGACTCTCAAAGCTGATGCGTTGTTCTCATGGTGTTGTTAAGAGGGCATGTTGTGTGTTGGCCTCGTGAACTGTGGGATTGAGTTCAAGAGCCGTGAGGTAATGTTACGGCTATATAAGACCTTAGACCTCACTTGGAGTAATGTGTTCAGTTCTGGTCACCTCACTACAGGAAGGATGGGGATACTATAAAGAGAGTGCAGAGGATATTTACAATGATTTTGTCTGGATTGGAGAGCATGCCTTATAAGAATAAATTCAGTGAGCTTGGCCTTTTATCCTTGGAGCGACGGAGGATGAGAGGTGACCTGACAGAGGTGTATAAGATGATGAGGGGCATTGATCGTGTGGATAGCCTTCAGGGCTGAAATGTCTAACATGAGGGGGCATATTTTTAAGGTGCTTGGAAGTAGGTAAAAGTGGGATGTCAGAGTTTAAGTTTTTCACACAGAGTGGTGGGTGCATGGAATGCACTGCCAGTGATGGTGGTAAATGTGGATACAATAGGGTCTTTTAAGAGACTCTTAGATACATGGAGCTTAGAAAAATAGAGGGCTATGCGGTAGGGAAATTCTAGGCAGCTTTTAGAGTAGGTTACATGGTCGGCAGGACATTGTGGGCCAATGGGCCTGTAATGTGTGGCAGATTTCTGTTTCTATGACCACCCTTGCCTTTAAAATGATATCAATCTCTTAGGTACATTGTAATGCAGCAGATGTTGTATGTTTGGACTTTCAGAAGGGCTTTGACAAGGTTCCTCACATGAGGCTGCTTACCAAGTTAAGAGCCCATGGTATTACAGGAAAGTTGCTAACATGGTTAGAGCATTGGCTGATTGGTAGGAGTCAGTGAGTGGGAATAAAACAATTTTTCTGGTTGGCTGCCAGTGACTAGAGGTGTTCCACAGGAGTCGGTTTTGGGACCACTTCTTTTTATGCTGTACGTAAATGATTTAGATGATGGAATGGATGGCTTTGTTGCCAAGTTTACAGATTATACGAAGATTGGTGGAGGAGCAGGTGGTGTTGAGGAAACAGGAAGGCTGCAGAAGGATTTAGACAGATTAGGAGAATGGGTAAGAAATGGGAAAGTGATTGGAAGATATTTTAAGTGACCCAGATATATGTGTAATTGGATAGACATAGATTGATTAAGGATAGTCAGCATGGTTTTGTGTGTAGAATGTCATGTCTCTCAGTCTTGGTGTTTTTGAGGAAGTTACTGGGAAACTGGATGAAGGCAAGGCAGTGGATGTTGTCTACATGGACTTTAGCAAGGCATTTGACAAGGTCTCAGATGGGATGTTAATCAGGAAGGTTCAGTCGCTCAGCGTTCAAGATGAGATAGTAAATTGGATTAGAAATTGGCTTTTTCCACTGAGGTTGCTGGCACTGCAACCAGAGATCATGCGTTAAGGGTGAAAGGTGAAAAGTTCAAGGGGAACATGAGGGGAAATTTCACTGAGGGCTGTGAGAGTGAGGAATGAGCTGGTAGCACAAGCTCATTTTAGTGTTTCAGAGAAGTGTGGCTAGATATACGAATAGTAGGGCTATGGTCCTGGTGGCAGTTTAAATGGCTTGGTATGGACAAGATTAGCAGAAGTTCCTGTTTCTGTTCTGTACTTTCCCATGACCACAGCCTGTACAGATGCACAACTGTGGCCGGTCACAGTCTGCACAATGAGATACACTCGGGAAGGCCGGACCTGAATGAAGAGTATAGGGTTAATGGCAGGATTCTTAGCAGTGCGAAGGAATAGAAGGTCCTTGGTATCCAAGTCCATACATCCCTCAAAGTTGCTGTGCAAGTTGATAGGATTGTCAAGAAGGCATATGGTGAGTTGGCCTTCATTGGTTGGAGGATTGAGTTCAAGAGCCATGAGTTAATGCTGCAGTTATATAAAAGCTGGGTTAGACCACACTCAGAAACTGTGTTCAGTTTTGGTTACCTCATTGGAGGATGTGGAGTATTTGGAGGGGGTGCAGAGGAGAGTTACCAGGATGCTGTCTGGATTATGTCAGGGGGTATGGAGGGAAGGCTGGGGCGGGGTTCTGAGTTGGATGATCAGCCATGATCATAATAAATGGCGGTGCAGGCTCGAAGGGCCGAATGGTCTACTCCTGCACCTATTTTCTATGTTTCTATTAGAGAGCATGTCTGATGTGGACAGGTTTTGTGAGCTTAAGCTTTTCTTGGGGTAAAGGAGGATGAGAGATGACTTGGTTGAGGTGTACAAAATGATGAGGTATCGATCGACTGGACCGCCAGGGTCATTTTCCCAGGGTAGAAATGTCCATAAGGGCCATGTGGAAGGGAAGAGTTTAACTGATCTTAGAGAAGGTTAAAAGGTTTCCACAACGTTGAGTTCTGAAAGGCCTGTACTGTGATGTAATATTGTGTAATCTGCTTTGATGTATGAGCAGAAGACAAGATCTTTCCACTTGTGAGATCAAAATTATGCTGGTAGACCAAAGGAAATGTTTCTTCATGGCTAAAACGAGAGGGTACAGGCTTAAAGTATGTAGAGGGAGTCTAAGGAACAACATGCCATCCAGAGGGGAGGGTGTTGCAAACCTACTCTCCATCTCCTGTCTCTGGTGGGAGCATGTTACGAGCAGTTAGGAGGCTTCTTTCTGTCTGGTGTGTGAATTCTGAGAGCAAGTATAGTTTAACACCCTTCTTCTGTTCCCCCTCCCGCCCCCAAAACATCCCTGCAGTCCAGCGGGCCGTTTATAAGGACCTGGTTCTGTTCCTGCAGAAGTCAGACCACCTGACTGGTGAACAGCTGCGTGCTAAGGTACAGGGAGGGATGGGATGTGGGCAGGTTTCAGCCTGTGCAGGGTATGGGGCATGTGTGGGAGGGGAACGCAGAGGTTTTGGGATGTTGGGGAGACTGAGGCTAGTTTGGAAGGGGAAGGAGAGGTTTTGGGATGTTGAGGGGATGGGCTGGTATCAGAAGGGAATGGAGAGATTTCAGGACATTGATGACTGGGATTGGTGTGGGAGGAAGATGAGGTTTTGGGGTGTTGAAGGGACTGCGTTTGGTGTAATAGAGTGAGAGGTATTGGGATTTTGAGGGGACTGAGGTTGATGTGGGAGGGGGATAGAGAGGTTTGGAGGTGTTGAGGGGAGTAAGTTTGGTGTGGGTAGGAGATGGAGAGATTTTGGGATGCAGACGTGACTAGAGTTGGTGTGGGAGGGGACATAGAGGTTTCATAGTCATACTTTATTGATCCCAGTGGGAAATTGGTTAATTGGAAATTTCAGGATGTTGAGGGGACTGGGTTTGGTATGGGAGGGGAAAGGAGAGGTTCTGGGATGTTGAGGGGACAGTTTGATGTGGGAGGGAGATGGAGAGGTTTTGGGATGTTGAAGGTACTGAAGTTGTGGAAGGGATATGGAGAGTTTTAGGATGTTGATGGGACTGGGGTTGATGTGTGAGGTGGGGATGAAGGTGTTTTGGGATTATGAGGGCTGGGTTTGGTGTGAAAGGGAGATGGAAAGGTTTTGGGATGTTGAGGGGACTGAGGTTGGTGTGGGAGGGAGATGGAGAGATATTGGGATGTTGATGTGGAAGTGGGGCAGAGAGGTGTTGGGATGTTGGAGGGACTGGGTTTGGTGTGGGCAGGGAGATGGTGAGGTTATGGGATGTGGAGTGGACTGAGGTTGATGTGAGAGGAGGATGGAGAGGTTTTGAAATGTTGAGTGGCCTGAGTTTGGTGTGGGAGGGGAGATGGTGAGGTTATGGGATGTTGATGGGGACTGGGGCTGGTGTGGGAGGGGAGATGGAGAGGTTTTGTGATGTTGAGGGGGAGTGGGGCTGGTGTGGGACGAAAATGGAGTGGTTTTGGGATGTTGAGGGGACTGGGTTTGGTTTGGGAGGGGAGATGTAGTTGTTTTGAGATGTTGAAGGGGACTGAGGTTGATGTGGGACAAAAATGGGGAGGTTTTGGGATGTTGAGGGGTCTGAGGTTGATTGAGAGGTGGATGGAGAGGTTTGGGATGTTGTCGTGAATGGGTTTCATTTGGGAGGGGAGATGGAGAGATATTGGGATGTTGGGCGAAACTGACTTGTGTGTGAGGGGAGATGGAGAGGTTTTGGGATGTTGAAGCTACTGGATTTGGTGTGGGAGGGGAGATGGAAAGGTTTCGTGATGTTGGGACTGGGTTTGTGGGAGGGGAGATGGAGAGGTTTCGCGATGTTGAGGGGGACTGGGTTTGGTGTGAGATGGAGAGGTTTTGGGATGTTGAAGGGATTGGGTTTGGTGTGGGAGGGAAGTGGAGCTGTTTTGGGATGTTGAGGGGACTGTGGGTGTGGGAGATGCTGATGAATGTGGATGAGGTGGTTCGGCAGGAGTTATTGGTTACTGTTCTTGTCTGATGCCATGTGACCCCGATGAGTGGCAGGGAGGGGATTGTGGAGTGGTGGGGATGTGTATGGGGAGGGGATTGTGGAGTGGGAGGGGATTATGGAGTGGTGGATACAGAGTGGTTGGGTGGTGGTGATTGATATCGCTGCCTGATTTCATTCTGTCTCTGAGTGGAGTGTTGGTGAGGCGCAGTAGGCGTCTGGGGAGGGTCTGGTGACTGTTAACCCTGTCTGATTCCGGGTGTCCCTGCAGTCTGAGCCGAGTTTCGAGCGGGACTGTCGGCTGGAGACCAGCGAGCAGACCAATGGCCCGGAGTTCCGCGAGTCTCGCCAGTTCTGCGATCACTTCCACCTGCTGCGTTTCCACTTCCTGACTCGCGTCTACAATGACTATGTGGAGGAGATCCTGAAGGGATTCCTGGCTGAACCCCTGCCGGATATCGTCATCATTAACTCCTGTGTCTGGGACATCTCCAGGTATGTCAGGCAGGGCTGGGTGCTCCAGATGGCACTGCGGGAGGGTCTGTGAATAACCCACCCACAGGGATGGCTGCCATCAAGGCAGTGTTGTCTTCCTCTTCTCTGCCCCCTGCCCCCCCCGCCTCCCGCCCTGCCTCCTGCCCCTGCCCCGCCCCCGCCACCTGCCCATTAACTCCCATCCAGCCACGGCTTCTCCCCCTACCCACTCTCACTTCCCAGTTCGAGTGGCCGCACTCACCAGAGTGTGTGGGTCAGCTGTTGCAAATGTGCCATTTGTAATGGAGGTGATGTCTGTTGTGTGTTGTATGTGATAGCTGTGGTGTGTCACTGGCACGTGTGATGCTGTGCATATTACAGGTGTGTCATATGATACTGTGTCACAGGCATGTTAGGTGATGCTGTGACATGTCACAGGCATGGCATGTGACAGTAATGGGTGATGTGTTTCACCCGTGTTGTGTGACACTGTGGCGTGTTGCAGGTACGGTGAAGACTCCAAGATGGAGTACTGGAGGAACCTTGAGCGTCTGTTCACCCGGCTGAGGGAGGTCCTGCCAGCTGACTGCTTGGTCATCTGGAGCCTGGCCATGCCCCTTGGCTCCCGGCCCAAGGGGGGATTCCTGCCCTCTGAGGTAGGACTGGCAGTTGTGATGCAGGGGGAAGACAGGGCTGGGGGTGAAGTCAGCTCAGTGCCTGCAGGCGGATGTGATGTCTGTGGGGTTGAGACAGGGTGAGGGAGACGGTTCCTGTTGGGACATAGATCTCACGGGGAGATGCAAGCGGTATGGGGAGAGGTGGGGTTTGGGGGCACAAGTGGGAAGGGAACAGGATTCAGGGGTGGTGATGCAGCTGCACTGTGGGAGGGTGGGGGTCAGGGCTGGTGTGGGTGGATCGGTGGTGGGGCGGGTGGTTTCCGTCTCACAGCCGCACTGAGGGAGGGTTGGGTCAAAGACGGTGTGAGAAATGATGCGGTCGGTAGGAGGCGATAAGCACTGGTCTCTAACGTCCCTCCCTCGCTTTCTCATAGCTGCAAAAGCAGTATCCACACCTGCGCGAAGATGTGATGGAGGCGAATTTCTACGTGGCAAAGCTGGCTGCAGCTTACAACCTTGACGTGCTGGACCTGCACTTCAGGTTCCGGCACCGGCTGAGTCAGCGAGCGCCAGACGGGATCCACTGGGACCAGCGGGCTCACCGCACCATTACCCAGCTACTCCTGCATCATATCGCAGAGGCGTGGCACATCCATCTGCCCCCGCTCAAGGCTTCAGGTAACACCCCCCATTTCTACTCCCCAGTTCCCATCCTCTCCCCTCCCCCGATTTCCATCCTCTCCACCCCCCCACCCCTGATTCCCAGCCTCCCCCCACCCCCGATTCCCAGCCTGTCCACCCCCCCACCCCCGATTCCCAGCCTCTCCATCCCCCACCCCCGATTCCCAGCCTCTCCTCTCCCCTCCCTTCCCCAGCTCCAACCACATCCACATTGTCCAGACCTAGAGCACACACCTGTCCCGGCATGAGGCTCCAGGTAACACCCCCCCATCCCTCCTCCCCCCCCACCCGATTCCTATCCTCCATCCTCCCCCCCACCCGATTCCTATCCTCCATCCTCCCCCCCACCCGATTCCCATCCTCCATCCTCCCCCCCACCCGATTCCCATCCTCCATCCTCCCCCCCACCCGATCTCCATCCTCCCCCCCCGATTCCTATCCGATTCCCATCCTCCCCCCGATTCCCATCCTCCTCCCCACCAACCCGATTCCCATCCTCCTCCCCCCCCCCACCCGATTGAAGCACCTTAAACCTGTGCCCTCTTGTGTTACCCATTTCAGCCCTGGGAAAAAGCCACTGACTATCCACACGATCAATGCATCACATTATCTTGTACACCTCTATCAGGTCACCTCTCATCTTCCGTCGCTCCAAGGAGAAAAGGCCGAGTTCACTCAACCCATTCTCATAAGGCATGCTCCCCAATCCAGGCAACGTCCTTGTAAATCTCCTCTGCACCCTTTCTATGGTTTCCAAATCCTTCCTGTAGTGAGGCGACCAGAACTGAGCACAGTTCTCCAAGAGGGGTCTGACCAGGGTCCTATATAGCTGTAACATTACCTCTTGGTTCTTGAACTCAATCCCACGGTTGATGAAGGCCAATACACCATACGCCTTCTTAACAACACTGTCAACCTGCACAGCAGCTTTGAGTGTCCTATGGACTCAGACTCCAAGATCCCTCTGATCCTCCACACTGCCAAGAGTCTTGCCATTAATACTATATTCTGCCATCATATTTGACCTACCAAAATGAACCACTTCACACTTATCTGGGTTGAACGCCATCTGCCATTTCTCAGCCCAGTTTTGCATCCTATCGATGTCCCACTGTAACCTCTGACAGCCCTCCACACTATCCACAACACCCCAACCTTTGTGTCATTAGCAAATTTTCTAACCCATCCCTCCACTTCCTCATCCTGATCATTTATAACAATCACGAAGAGAAAGGGTTCCAGAACAGATCCCTGAGGCATCTGTTCTGGGACACATCACTCAGACCTAGATAATGCACCTGCCCTGGCAAGGTAACATTCCCCATCTCCACTCCCAAGTCCCATCCTCTCCCCTCCCTCCCCCAGCTCCAACCCACACTCACATTGTCCAAGCCTAGAGCGTGCACCTGCCCCGGCACAGGGCTCCAGGTAACATCCCCCATCTCTACTCCCCGATTCCCATCCTCTCCCCTCCCCCCAATTCCCATCCTCCCTCAGCTCCAGCCCACACCCCCATCGTCCAAGCCTAGAGCATGCACCTGCCCTGGCACAGGGCTCCAGGTAACATCCCCTATCTCTACTCCCCGATTCCCATCCTCTCCCCTCCCCCCAATTCCCATCCTCCCTCAGCTCCAGCCCACACTCCCATCGTCCAAGCCTAGAGCATGCACCTGCCCTGGCACAGGGCTCCAGGTAACATCCCCCATCTCTACTCCCCGATTCCCATCCTCTCCCCTCCCCCCGATTCCCATCCTCCCTCGGCTCCAGCCCACACCCCCATCGTCCAAGCCTAGAGCGTGCACCTGCCCTGGCACAGGGCTCCAGGTAACATCCCCCATCTCTACTCCCCGATTCCCATCCTCTCCCCTCCCCCCGATTTCCATCCTCCCTCAGCTCCAGCCCACACCCCCATCGTCCAAGCCTAGAGCGTGCACCTGCCCCGGCATGAGGCTCCAGGTAACACCCCCCATCTCTCCTCCCCGATTCCCATCCCCTCCTCTCCCCTCCCTCAGCTCCAACCCACACCCCCATCGTCCAAGCCTAGAGCGTGCACCTGCCCTGGCACAGGGCTCCTGGTAACACCCCCGTCTCTCCTCCCCGATTCCCATCCTCTCCCCTCCCCTCGATTCCCATCCTCCCCCCTCCCCTCCCTCAGCTCCAACCCACACCCCCATCGTCCAGACCTAGAGCGTGCACCTGCCCTGGCACAGGGCTCCAGGTAACACCCCCATCTCTACTCCCCGATTCCCATCCCCTCCTCTCCCCTCCCTCAGCTCCAACCCACACCCCCATCGTCCAAGCCTAGAGCGTGCACCTGCCCTGGCACAGGGCTCCTGGTAACACCCCCATCTCTCCTCCCCGATTCCCATCCTCCCCCCTCCCCCCCGATTCCCATCCTCCCCCCGATTCCCATCCTCTCCCCTCCCCCTGATTCCCATCCTCCCTCAGCTCCAGCCCACACCCCCATCGTCCAAGCCTAGAGCGTGCACCTGCCCTGGCACAGGGCTCCAGGTAAGCCCCCCAACTCTCCTGACACCACATCGCTACAGCTTTTAAAAATATTAGAATAGATAGATAGGCTTTTCAGATATATAAATAGTGAAAGAGAGACTGCTGGAAAATGACACTGGAGAGGTAGCAGTGGGTGACAAAGGAATGGTGAACGAACTTCATAAGTATTTTGCGTCAGTCTTCACTATGGAAGGACAGTCAAATAACCAGCCTGAAAATATAAAAGAAAATTATAATAATGAGGTAATTGATCAAAGCTACAGGGAAGTATCTACAGGAGGCAAGGAGCTGGGTGACCGTCAGGAGGATGGAAATGGGCAGTTAGAGCAGAGCGCCTCTGTGGCCATTCCCCTCAAATATAAGTATACCACTTTGGATACTGTTGTGGGGGATGACCTCCCGGAGGAATGCCACAGCGACCAGGTTACAGGCACTGAGCATGGGTCCATGGTGCAGAAGGGAAAGAGGGAGAAGAGGGGAGTGGTAGTGATAGGGGACTCGATGGTGAGGGGAACAGACAGGAGATTCTGTGGACGTGAACGGGACGCCCGGATGGTATGTTGCCTCCCAGGTGCCAGGATCAGGGATGTCTCAGATCATGTCCACAGCATCTTGGAGAGGGAGGGAGAGCAGCCTGATGTCTTGGTACAAATTGGTAGCGATGACGTAGGAAGGAAAAACAAAGAGGTCCTAAAGATAGAATTTCGAGAGCTTGGCAGAAAGCTGACAACTACTACATCGACTCAGGCCTAGAGGGCCGGCGTCAGGCACGATGACGGACTCTCCACTTCTCCCTCTCCCTCATCAGTGTGTTCAGTTCATCTACATTAGTCGCGCTGCTGTCTTCTAGGAGCGTGTTGACCATAGTCTTGGGAGGGCGCCCAGGGTTCATCCTCCCGTGCTTGGGCTCCCATATGATGACTAGGCTGGCAGGTAGCTCGGGGTGGCGTAGACAGTGCCCCGCTAGTTGCTGTCTTCTCACCTCAATTTTAGTGGTGAGCATCGGTAGGTCCTTATAGAGCTCCACGTTTGTCATGTGCTGTTGCCAACTCACGTCAAGAGCAATCTGGAGCATTCGTGTATAGCAACCATCTAGAGGCTTTCGCATCGTCTTGGTGAGTGTCCACGCCTCGCATCCATACATGAAAATGGACTCTATGACTGCTATGAAAATCCTCTTTTTAAGCCCTCTGGTCAGGTTCGACTTGCAGATTTCCTTCATGTCGTTCATAGCCCTCCATGCCAGTGCCTTCTGTATCTTTATGTCCTTCTCCGAACTCATCATTCTTGATCGGAGGTACTTGAAGTCAAAGACTTTCTTAATGGTATCATTCTTTACGGTCTTGATGAGAGTACCTTCGTCGCAGTTAAACGCCATGTACTCTGTCTTTTTAGCGTTTAGGTGAAGTCCAACTTTATTGCACTCAATTTCCACTTTTGTCAGTAGCTGCTGTGCTTCCTCCATCTGGTCAGGGAGCAGGACTATGTCATCTGCAAAATCGAGATCTGTGAGCATAGCTGGTCTGACGCTTTTGGTTCGTCCTGGTTTTATGGTAAAACCAAGCTTGTCATGACCTTTGGTAGCTTGACATAGAGCGTAATCAATGACGATTATAAAGATATAGGGTGCCAGAGTGTCTCCTTGCAGCACACCAGCTAGGAGCTCGAACACTGCTGTTTCTCCATCTGGTGATACAACTTTCGCCATGGTTTTGGTATAGCTGGACTCTATTGCTCTCAGTAGATGGTCTGGCACTCCGTAAGCTTTCAGGATTCTCAGCATTTTACCTCGGTGAATGGAGACAAAAGCTTTGCGAAAATCGATGAAAGTAAGCATGGCTGGTAGGTTGTTCTTGACTTCCTCGATGATCCTACGGAGAGCAAGTATTTGCATTACTGTTGTGCGCTTCTGCCGAAAACCATTCTGATTGAATCTTAGCTTAGGGTCAGTGGCGGTGCGAATCCTGTTCAAGATCATCCGATTGTATAACTTTGCTAAGATGCAGGTCAAGCTGATACTGTGGTAGTTATCTGTCTTCGTGAGGGATCCAGACTTGGGGACTGGGATAATGTTTGAGAGTGACCACTGTTCTGGTTTGTCACCTTTCATCAATGCCGTATTACATATGTCCAGCAAGATGTCGTCTAGGTCGCAGTTCTTCAGGACATCTGGTGGTATCCCATCTGGTCCAGCATTCCTGCCCTGTTTGAGTGCCTATTTGGCCTCCTTCAGTTCCTCAATGGTGAATGGGCCATCATCGATGTCGACTTGCGTTAGTATCGTGGGTATGTCCTCTTCTTCCATGATCGTTGGAGGGCTTTCCAGCAGGTTCTTAAAGTGGGTAAACCATGTCTGGACATGGTCCTCTGCTGTTTGAGGTCTTCTTCCGTCTTCTGATCTCGTTGACCAGGTGCCATGCTTCTCCATGCTGCTTGTCTTCATTAGCAGCCTCTACCTCTCTAATCCCCTCAGCTAGTTCCTCTTTCTTCAGTTGGTCGTAGGTGGCAAAGAGATTCTTTGCTGTCTTGACCTTGTCTCTTAGCTCTTCTGTTTCACTCGGCAAGACAAGCATGGACCACACTTCTTGCTGCGACGACGTCAGGTTGTTTCGAGATCCGGCTCTTCTTGATTCGCTTCACAGTAGACAAACTCTTTGTTGCATCTGTGTGTGCATCTATGAGCCATTGATAGTGGTCGGTGGCAGTCTCTTCCTCCCCCCTTTCCAGTGGGCCGAAGTGATTTCTCACCTCCACGGTGTACTGGGCTTGAAGAATAGGTTGTGAGGAGAATGCCTTCCAGTCCACCTTCTCCTTGGGACCTGTGGCTTTGGGTTGCCGCAGGCTCAGTCTCACTTGCATTGACACTACACTGTGGTCAGAACTGACTGAGTTGAAGGTGCTGTAGGCTTCTGTGTTGATCACACAATTATGCCTTTTTGTTTTTACGAAGATGTAATCTAGCTGTTTCCTGTAGACGGAGGCTCTGTTTTTATATGTCCACAGTTTACCAGCTCGCTTCTTGAATTGTGTGTTGGCGGCAATGAGACTGTGTTCCTGGATGAAATCAACTAGATATTGTCCACTTCTGTTAGTAAAGTCTTGGTATGAGTATGGAACATCTTCCAGTCCGACCTGGGCATTAAAATCGCCGAGCACGGCCAGGAAGTTATGTGCCGGTATTGAAGTGACAGCTTGGTGAAGTTTACTGTAGAAGGCCTCCACCTCCTTCTCCTCGCTGCAGTTGTGCGGGGAGTAACAGATGACAGAGGTCGCCGGTGCATCCCCTCTAGCACTGTGAACTTATCTCTTTGTCAGGGTGTACATGACGGTGTTCTTGGATCCCCAGGATGGAGATCTCGTATCTGCTTGCCTGTGATGCCAACTCTGTGCATCGAGGCAAGAGGCAGATGGTGTTTGCGTTGAAGGTTGAGATGACCGTTTTTACCTTACAGCGCAAAAGAGGTGCAGTTCGCTCGGCCCCCTTGTCGGACTCAACCCTCCCCGTGGGGTTTGAGGTTGCATCTTCATACTGCCTGTCTCGGCCAGGGTCTGGGCGTTCCACAGATTTCCTGAGCACTCCCGACTCTGGAAGTATAGGGTTTGTTGGGTTGTCTGTCATCATGATGCCTGATATAAAGCTGAGAAGCAGTGTAGTAAGACTGGATAAAGATCAGGGGGTGGTAACCTTGTTAAGGCATTGGTAATCACCACATGGGCAGCAGCCACCATGGCACTTGATTGGCGTACAATGCCAAGTCTTTCCACATTGGCAAGCCCAGCTTTGCAGTTGCCAGCTTTTCAGGGTCCGGTCTATGCGCAGGTCACTTGTGGAAATGGGGTGATTGACACCATGTTTTGTGACTAGTTGAGAATGTGGGCTAGGTGAGATTTGGGAATTCGCCCAGCAGTTGAGTGAACTCCCATGAGGTGGTACATGCACTTGACCGAGTTGTTGTGGGGAACATATTGTGGAGCAATTTAACAACCCAAAGTCCTTGACATCCACAAGCCGGCAGTTCTTGAGATCAACCAACAGTCCTTGGGCACGCAGTGGAAAGCGGCCAGTGCGTGAGTGGGCCAGTGAAGGAGTGGAGCTTTGAGGCTTTGACTCGAGAGATTCTGGCAGTTTTGGCAGTTGGTCTGTGCAATCAAGTCAATCAAGATTTGAATAGCTCAGATTCAGCAGAAAGCAGCTGATTGGGCAGTCGAAGTCAGGCGACCAAACATTTTGAAAAGCTAAAACAGATAAATAGAGGGATAACTCAAGCGAAGCGGCCAGTGCATGAGTGGGCCAGTGAAGGAGTGGAGCTTTGAGGCTTTGACTCGAGAGGCTTCGACTAGAAGAGGCGGAGGATGAGCTTGTTCCCAGTTAGTTTTTACAATGTCTCCTGAGATGGTGATGTGCCTCTCATGTGAGATGTGGCAGTCTTGGGGGAACTCCCCTCTCATCAGAGTCACATCTGCCAGAAGTGCATACGTCTGGGCGATCTGGAAGACCGTGTAAGGAATCTGGAGCAGCAGCTGGATGACCTTCGACTCATAAGGGAGAATGAGGCAGTCACAGATGAGAGCTACCGGGAGGTAGTCACACCTAGGCTGTCGGAAGCAGGTTGTTGGGTGACAGTCAGAGGGGCGGAAGCGAAGGTGAGCAGACAGGTAGTGCAGAGCACTCCTGTAGCCATTCCCCTGAATAATAAGTTTACTGTCCTGGATACTGTTGGCGGGGACGACTGACCAGGTGTGAGCCATGGTGGCAGGGCCTCCGGCACTGAGTCTGACCCTGTGGTGCAGAAGGGTGGGACAGAGAAGAGGAGAGCTGTCGTCATTGGAGACTCTATAGTCAGGGGAGCAGACAGGAGATTTTGTGGACGTGAGAAGGACACCCGCATGGTTTGTTGCCTCCCGGGTGCCAGGGTCCGGGATGTCTCTGACCGGGTGCCACGGCATCCTGGTACGAGAGGGAAAGCAACCAGAAGTCGTGATACATGTTGGGACCAACGACAAGGGCAGGAAGAAGGATGAGGTCCTGAAGTGTGAGTTTCGGGAACTAGACAGAAGGCTGAAGAACAGGACCTCAAGGGTGGCGTTCTCAGAATTGCTGCCAGTGCTATGTGACAGAGATAGTAAGAATTGGAGGAGATGGCAGTTGAATGCATGGCTGAGGAGTTGGTGCAGGGAGCAGAGTTTTAGATTTTTAGATCATTGGGCTCTCTTCTGGGGAAGGTGGGACCTGTACAGATTGGATGGGTTGCACCTGAACTCGAAGGGGAGCAATATCGTTGCAGGTAGGTTTGCTAGCGTGGTTCGGGAGGGTTTAAACTAATTTCCAAGGGGGTGGGACCCAGAGCGATAGAGCAGTGAAAGAAGTGCATGGAGTAAAGCCAGATCTAACATATAGAGAGGCTTTGAGGAAAGAGAAGCAGAATAAATGGTGTAAAGACAGTAAGGTAGAAGGGCTGAAATGTGTGTACCTCAATGCAAGAAGCATCAGGAACAAAGGTGATGAACTGAGAGCTTGGATACATACATGGAATTATGATGTAGTGGCCATTACAGAGACTTGGCTGGCACCAGGGCAGGAATGGATTCTCAATATTCCTGGATTTCAGTGCTTTAAAGGGGATAGGGAGGGCGGAAAAAGGGGAGGAGGGGTGGCATTACTGGTCAGGGATACTGTTACAGCTACAGAAAGGGTGGGTAATGTAGCAGGATCCTCTTTTGAGTCAATATGGGTGGAAGTCAGGAACAGGAAGAGAGCAGTTACTCTACTGGGGATATTCTATAGTCCCCCTGGTAGCAGCAGAGATACAGAGGAGCAGATTGGGAGGCAGATTTTGGAAAGGTGCAAAAATAACAGGGTTGTTATCATGGGTGACTTTAACTTCCCTAATATTGATTGGCACCTGATTACTTCCAAGGGTTTAGATGGGGCAGAGTTTGTTAAGTGTGCCCAGGATGGATTCCTATCACAGTATGTGGACAGGCCGACCAGGGGGAATGCCATACTAGATCTAGTACTAGGTAATGAACTGGGTCAGGTCACAGATCTCTCAGTGGGTGATCCACTGCTCCCTGGCCTTTAGCATTATCATGGAAAAGGGTAGAATCAGAGAGCACAGGAAAATTTTTAACTGGGGAAAGGCAAATTATGAGGCTATAAGGCTAGAACTTGTGGGTGTGAATTGGGATGATGTTTTTGCAGGGAAATGTACTATGGACATGTGGTCGATGTTTAGAGATCTCTTGCAGGCTATTAGGGATAAATTTGTCCCGGTGAGGAAGATAAGGAATGGTAGGATGAAGGAACCATGGGTGACAAGTGAGGTGGAAAATCTAGTCAGGAGGAAGAAGGCAGCATACATGAGATTTAGGAAGCAAGGATCAGATGGGTCTATTGAGGAATATGGGGAAGCAAGAAAACAGCTTAAGAAGGGGCTGAGAAGAGCAAGAAGGGGGCATGAGAAGGCCTTGGCAAGTAGGGTAAAGGAAAACCCCAAGGCATTCTTCAATTATGTGAAGAAAAAAAGGATTTCAGGAGTGAAGGTAGGACCGATTAGAGATAAAGGTGGGAAGATGTGCCTGGAGGCTGTAGAAGTGAGCGAGGTCCTCAATGAATACTTCTCTTCGGTATTCACCAATGAGAGAGAACTTGATGATGGTGAGAACAATATGAGTGAGGCTGATGTTCTGGAGCATGTTGATATTAAGAGAGAGGAGGTGTTGGAGTTGTTAAAATACATTAGGACAGATAAGTTCCCAGGGCCTGACGGAATATTCCCCAGGCGGCTCCACGAGGCGAGAGAAGAGATTGCTGAGCCTCTGGCTAGGATCTTCATGTCCTCGTTGTCCACGGGAATGGTACCGGAGGACTGGAGGGAGGCGAATGTTGTCCCCTTGTTCAAAAAAGGTAGTAGGGATAGTCCGGGTAACTGTAGACCAGTGAGTCTTACGTCTGTGGTGGGAAAGCTGTTGGAAAAGATTCTTAGAGATAGGATCTATAGGCATTTAGAGAATCATGGTCTGATCAGGGACAGTCAGCATGGCTTTGTGAAGGGCAGATCGTGTCTAACAAGCCTGATAGAGTTCTTTGAGGAGGTGACCAGGCATATAGATGAGGGTAGTGCAGTGGATGTGATCTATATGGATTTTAGTAAGGCATTTGACAAGGTTCCACACGGTAGGCTTACTCAGAAAGTTAGAAGGCATGGGATCTAGGGAAGTTTGGCCAGGTGGATTCAGAATTGGCTTGCCTGCAGAAGGCAGAGGGTGGTGGTGGAGGGAGTACATTCAGATTGGAGGATTGTGACTAGTGGTGTCCCATAAGGATCTGTTCTGGGACCTCTACTTTTTGTGATTTTTATTAACAACCTGGATGTGGGGGAAGAAGCAACACACATCAAAGTTGCTGGTGAACGCAGCAGGCCAAGCAGCATCTCTAGGAAGAGGTATAGTCGACGTTTCAGGCCGAGACCCTTCGTCAGGAGTCACACATGAAGCTGCTTAACAAGATAAAATCCTATGGTGTTACAGGAAAGATATTGGCAAGAATAGCTGACAGGCAGGAGGCAGGGAGTGGGAATAAAAAGGGCTTTTTTGATTGGCTGCCAATGACTTAAATTTTTTGAAGCAGATAGGACTTTCAGTTTGGTTGCTGGCCGCTCGACCATGGTTTTCGGTTGGGCGCCGGGAGCTCGGAGAGATTTGGTGGGGGCGGGCGCCCGCCCAGGGGCCATGGTCAAGTGGTCAGCGACTTGAGCCGGCTCCCCCACCGGACTTAGTCTAGTGAGGAGGGTGTGAGGACACCCAGCAGGACTAAAAAAAACAAGACCTGACAGAGGGCAGATGAGTTCCTTGTGAGCCAACGGCCATCTTCCGTGGAAGAGATTAAAGCCTCACCACGTATCTACGAATCGTATGCTATGCACCAAGTTAGAAGAGACGTGATGAACTTGGGCGCTGCACCGTGTGCCTTGACCTGCCCAAGGCCTCCGCCTAAGGAAGGGCCGAGCTCGAAGAAGCGGCCGCGGCTGGAGGCCGACACGGCCTGGGGCTCGAGTTTGGCGGGGGAGGCCGGTGCCAAGGCGGCCAGTGAGAACAAACTGGAGGAGAGGCTGTACTTGGTGCTGTCGCAAGATTGAAGAAGATGGAGGTGCATAGCCGCCAAACCCGGATTCGGAACGGCACCCACTGACTGACTGACCGGTGACTACTGATGGTCCTCGGGGGTCAGTATTGGGACAACTACTTTTCACGTTGTTTGTCAGTGATTCAGATAATGGAATTGATGGCTCTGTGGCAAAGTTTGCAGATGATTCAAAGATAATTGGAGGGGGTAGATAGTGCTGAAGAAACAATGCGATTGCAGCAGGACTTGGACAAGTTGGAAGAATGGGCAAAATGTGACAGATGGAATACAGTGTTGGGAAATGTATGATAATGCACTTTGGAAAAAGGAACAATAGTGCGGACTATTATCTAAATGGGGAGAAGGTTCAAACATCAGAAGTGCAGAGGGACAGAAGTCCTCATGCAAGACTCCCAGAAGGTTAGTTTACAGGTTGAGTCTGTGGTAAAGAAGGCAAATGCAATGTTGGCATTTATTTCAATGGGAATAGAATATAAAAACAAGGAAATAATGCTGAGGGTTTATAAAGCACTAGTTGGGCCGCACTTTGAGTGTTATCAACAGTTTGGGGCCCCATATCTCAGAAAAGATGCGCTGGCATTGGAGAGGGTCCAAAGGAGGCTCACGAGGATGATTCCAGAAATGAAAGGGTTATCATATGAGGAATGTCAGATGGAGGAGGGGCAGGTAGTGTTGAGGAAACAGGTAGGATGCAGAAGGACTTAGACAGATTAGGAGAATGGGCAAGAAAGTGACAAATGAAATATAATGTTGGAAAATGCATGGTCATGCGCTTCTAGAAATAAATGTGCGGACTATTTTCTAAACGAAGAAAATCCAAAAATCTGAGATGCAAAGGGACTTGGGAGTCCTTGCGCATAACAGCCTGAAGATTAAAGGCTGATTTATACTTGTGTGTCAACTTGATGCCGTAACCTATGCGCGTTGTCAGCATTTATACTTGTGCGTTGGTGTGTCTGCGTTGCTCTGCAATTCGCACACATCACGCATGCGCACACACCTGCCTGCACAAGGCTTCATGGTCATGGTAGTCTTTCTCGGGGTAAACAAGTTTAAAGTGAGTGTCCTTTCTCGTAAAAGCGAAATGTGTCCTCCATAATTTCAGAGGTCTGTAAAGCATTGCAGCCAGAGTTCCTTTCCTGCCCTTCAGTCGCCCAATGGGAAGCTATTGTAGCACAGGAGGAAATGCGATGCGGCCAGGAGGACCGATCACAGTTGTTGTGGTCTGCATTGCTGTGACGCGTAGTTACATTTTGGGAGAGGTGCGCGTCAGGCTACGGCGTAGGGATCCGTGTAGGCTCTGCGTAGGGTTTGCGGCGATGCCGTACCTATGGCATCAAGTTGACGCACAAGTATAAATCAGCCTTTACTTATCATCACAAGAGACTCAGCAATCTCCTCCCTTGCTTCCCACAGTAGCCTGGGGTATATCTCGTCCGGTCCCGGTGACTTATCTAACTCAATACTTTTCAAAAGCTCCAGCACATCCTGTTTCTTAATGTCTATGTGCTCAAGTGTTTCAGTCCACTGTAAGTCATCCCCACAAGTGCCAAGGTCTTTTTCTCTGGTAAATACTGAAGCAAAGTATTCATTAATTACCTCCACTACCTCCTCTGACTCCATGCGCACGTTTCCTCTCTCGCTCCTGATTGGTCCTATTCTCACACGGCTCATCCTCTTCCTCTTTAATTACTTGTAGAATGTCTTGGGGTTTTCCTTAATCCTGCTCAGTAAGGCCTTCTCATGGCCCCTTCTGGCTCTCCTAATTCCATTCATAAACTCCTTCCTAGCAACCTTGTAATTTTCTAGAGCTCTACAGTACCAAGTTTCTCGAACCTCTCGTAAGCTTTTCTTTTCTTCTTAACTAGATTTTCTACATACTTTGTACACCATGGTTCTTTTACCCTACCGTCCTTTCCCTGCCTCAATGAAACATACCCATGCAGAACTCCATGTTCCCTGAACAATTGTCACATTTCTGCTGTGCATTTCCCTGAGAACATCTGCTCCCAATTTATGCTCCCAAGTTCTTGCTTAATAGCATCATATTTCCCCCTACCCCAATTATTCCCAAATCGTCTGCTCCTATCCCCCTCCAGCACTAAGGTAGAGGAGATAGAGTTGTGATCACTACCGGCAAAGTGTTCTCCCACTGAAAGATCTGTCACCTGACCAGGTTCATTTCCCCATAGCAGGTCAAGTACAGCCTCTCCTCTTGTAGGCTTATCTTCATATTGTATCAGGAAACCTTCCTGAACACACAAAACAAATTCCACCCCATTTAAATGCCTTGCACTAAGAAGATGCCAATCGATATTAAAATTTCCCATCACAACAACCCAATTGTTATTGCACCGTTCCAGAATTTGCCTCCCTATCTGCTCCTCTATCTCTGTTACTATTGGAGGTGGGTCTATAAAAAAGCACCCAGTAGAGTTATTGCCCCCTTCCTGTTTCTGACTTCCACTCACAATGACTCAGACGATCCCTCCATGACTTCCACCTTTTCTGCAACTGTGACACTATCCCTAATTAGCAATGCCACACCCTCACCTCTTTTGCCTCCCTCTCTGTTCTTTTTGAAACATCTAAAGCCTGGAGCACTCAGCAGCCATTCCTACTTCTGAGACATCCAAGTCTCTGTAATGGCCAGAACGTCACAGTCCCACGTATTGATGCGTGCTCCAAGTTCATCTGCCTTGCTTGCGATACTCCTTGCATTAAAATAGACACATCTCAAACCATCAGGCTGAGTGCATCTTTGCTCTAACATCTGCCTCTCCTTCCTTACAAACTCCCTACAAGCTGTCTCTACCTGTGCAACAACCTCCCCATCCTCTGCCTCTTCTCTTCGGTTCCCATCCCTGTAAATCTAGTTTAAACTCTCCGCAATAGCCTTAGCAAACCTCCCCGCCAGGATATTGGTCCCCCTGGGATTCAAGTGCAACCTGTCCTTTTTGTACAGATCACACCTGCCGCAGACTAGGTCCCAACAATCTAAAAATCTGAATCCCTGACCCCTGTTCCGATTCTTCAGCCACACATTTACCCTCCACCTCATTAGACCATAAGACATAGAAGCAGAATTAGGCCATCTGGCCCATCGAGTCTGCTCCGCCATTCAATTATGGTTGATACTCTATTTCTATCTCCTCCTCAACCCCAGTTCCTGGCCTTCTCCCCGTAACCTTTGATGCCATGTCCAATCAAGAACCTCTCAATCTCTGCCTGAAATACACCAAATGACTTGGCCTCCACAGCTGCAACTCGCAACAAATTCCACAAAGAAATTTCTCTGCATCTCTGTTTTGAAAGGGTGCCCCTCTATCCTGAGGCTGTGCCCTCTTGTCCTAGACTCCTCCACCATGGAAAACATCCTTTCCACATTTACTCTTTCTTGGCTTTTCAATATTCAAAAGGTTTCAATCAGATTCCCTGCTCACCTTTCTGAATTCCAGTGAGTACAAACCCAGAGCCATCAAACGTTCCTTCTATGATAACCCTTTCATTCCTGGAATCATCCTTGTGAATCTCCTCTGAACCCTCTCAAAGCCAGCACATCTTTTCTAAGATGAGGAGCCCAAAACTGTTCATAATATTCAAGGTGAGGCCTCACCAGTGGCTTCTGCATCACATCCTTGCTCTTGTATTCTAGACCTTTCGAAATGAATGCTAACGTGACATTTGCCTTTCTCATCACCGACTCAACCTGCAGGTTAACTTTCTGGGTGTTCTGCACAAGGACTCCCAAGTCCCTCTGCACCTCAGATTCCTGGAATTTTTCCCCATTTAGAAAAGAGTCAGCACATTTATCCTACTTCCAAAGTACATGACCATGCATTTTCCAACATTATATTTCATTTGTCACTTTCTTGCCCATTCTCCTAATCTGTCTAAGTCCTTCTGCATCCTACCTGTTTCCTCAACAGCACCTGCCCCTCCATCATCTGACGTTCCTCGTATGATAACCCTTTCATTTCTGGAATCATCCTCGTGAGCCTCCTACCTGTTTCCTCAACACCACCAAACTTTGTATCATCTGCAAACTTGGCAACAAAGCCATCTATTCCATCATTTAAATCATTTATATAAAGCATAAAAAGAAGTGGTCCCAACACTGACCTCTGTGGATTACCACTCGTCACTGGCAACAAATCTGAAAAGAACCAGTATAGGAATCATTTTATTCCTATACTCACTGTTGCATGGCACAGGCAGCAGACCCGAGATTACTACCTTTGAGGTCCTGCTTCTCAGCTTCCTTCCTAACTCCCTGTATTCTGCTTTCAGAACCGCCACCTTTTTCCCTCCTATGTCATTGGTACCAATATGTACCATAACCTCTGGCTGCTCACCCTCCCATTTCAGGATATTGTGGACACGCTCAGAAACATCACAAACCCTGACACCTGGGAGGCAAACTACCATCGTTGCTTCTTTTTTGTGTTCACAGAGATGTTGTGTTTATGGATTTGAGCAAGGCATTTGATAAGGTACCCCATGCAAGGCTTATTGAGAAAATAAGGAGACATGGGATCCAAGGGGATCTTGCTTTGTGGATCCAGAACTGGCTTGCCCACAGAAGGTGAAGTGTGGTTGTAGACGGGTCATATATTCTGCATGGAGGTCAGTGATCAGTGGTGTGCCTCAGGGATCTGTTCTGGGACCCTTACTCTTCGTGATTTTTATAAATGACCTGCATGAGGAAGTGGAGAGATGGGTCAGTAAGTTTGCTGATGACACAAAGGTTGGGGGTGTTGTGGATAGTGTGGAGTGCTGTCAGAGGTTACAACGGGACATTGATAGGATGCAAAACTGGGCTGAGAAGTGGCAGATGGAGTTCAACCCAGATAGGTGTGAGGTGGTTCATTTTGGTAAGTCAAATATGATGGCAGAATATAGTATTAATAGTAAGACTTTGGCAGTGTGGAGGATCGGAGGATCAGAGGGATCTTGGGGTCCAAGTCCAAAGGACACTCGAAGCTGCTGTGCAGGTTGACTCTGTGGTTAAGAAGGTGTACGGTGTATCAACTGTGGGATTGAGTTCAAGAGCTGAGAGGTAATGTTACAGCTATAAAGGATCCTGGTCAGACCCCACTTAGACAGTGCTCACTTCTGGTCGCCTCACTACAGGAAGGATGTGGAAACTATAGGAAGGGTGCAGAGGAGATTTACAAGGATGTTGCCTGGATTGGGGAGCATGCCTATGAGAATAGGTTGAGTGAACTCGGCCTTTTCTCCTTGGAGCGACGGAGGATGAGAGGTGACCTGATAGAGGTGTATAAGATAATGAGAGGCATTGATCGTGTGGATAGTCAGAGGCTTTTTCCCAGGGCTGAAATGGCTAACATGAGAGGGCACAGTTTTAAGGTGCTTGGAAGTAGGTACAGAGGAAATATCGGGGTAGATCTTTTACACAGAGTAGTGAGTGTGTGGAATTGGCTGCTGGTGACGGTGGTGGAGGTGGATACGATAGGGTCTTTTAAAGAGACTCCTGGATAGGTACATGGAACTTAGAAAAATAGAGAGCTATTTCTAAGGTAATTTCTAAAGTAAGTACATGTTCGGCACAGCCTTGTGGGCGGAAGGGCCTGTATTGTGCTGTAGGTTTTCTATGTTTCTATTCCCACCCAGGATCCTCTGGGAGTGAGGGTGAGGATTCATCTGCTAACCTCCTCCTCCCAACACTTTAACAGCCCCTCCACCTCCCCTCGGTGTGGCTGCTGCAGAAGGATCTGTGGAGAGGATTGTTGTTGGGGGATATGAGCAGCTTGGACGTGTGGCTGGAAATGTTTTGTGTTACCTGCTTGTATTTAACGCAGTGCACGCTGGTTTGTCTTCCAGTTCCGGTGCCACGGGGAGTTGGTCCCAGAGGATCAGGCCCTCTCAGAAGGAACGTTGCTGTGGAAAACCACTTCACATCTGACCTGCCTGAGTCCTTCCTGGGGTACATGAGTTTCAGGGATGGACCTGGACCTGTAGGTAGGTTGCCTGTCTCTTTGGGGCTAAATTTACAATCCTCTGCAGCTTTTGGTTCTGTGCAGTTTCACCTCCCCCCCTCCAATGCCAGACAGTGATGCAGCCTGTCAGAATGCTCTCCACAGCACATCTTAGCATTGGAGTTCGAATGAAATTGTTGTCCCTTCCAGAATTTGAAAAAACGTAGTCTGTCCCCCCTCCGTACATGGGTCTCTTGTAAAAATAAAATTTGTGCTTTAAGTCTCCGGAACACTTTAAAAACTTTTTTTCTTTTAATAGGATGATTAAGACCATTAGTATTCCAGGAGACAAAATTAATAATAGACTCCATAAATCCTAAAGTCAACCCACAACAGGGAGGATTGACAATAGGCGCGACCCACAAACCCGGAGAGGGAACAGAACATACAAAAGATACCGGGGAAAAGGACGCAACCAGTACTTCAATAATGTATATAGCCCAAAGAAAAACAAACTAAAACGTGAAGCCCCTCCCGCCACCCCCCAGCCCAAGACCCCAAGGCAAAATCTAAAGCAGACCCGCCAGAAAGAAGCAAGCGCTAAAACTACCCCCATGACTTCCGGTATACGCTCCCTAAAAAAAAGGTATAAATATGAAAAGGATCAGCTAATTGTAAAACAATAAAAAAATAAGTAAAAAAAAGTTAGCTCAATTAGAATACACACAGAACAGAACAAAAGCCGGAAAATATATATTAAAAAAAAACCACAATAAACCTCAAACTCATGAATAGACACAGCAACAAAAAAAATAGGATTATTAACATAAAGTGATTATAAAAAGCAAAACAGAATAAAATTTAAACAAAAACTACAAAATTTAAGGCCGCACAGGAAATACGTAAGATGACAAAAGGGAAGTAACCACCCAGAATCCCCTGGGAAAAGAAAGAAATGACGCAGTTAAAAAGAAAGTTTAGTAGCCATATTAAGAAATCGAAAGTAAACTTTTCTGCCCAAATAGGGCACAGAAAAGTTAAAACCAACCAATTCACAGCCTCCGATCGACGGAGAAAATTAAAAAGAAAGCAATTAAGATGTTGGAGATGAAAGTTGATCCAGATAACTCTGGGCATCCGATGGAGAATCAAAAAAACGAAGGGCTCCATCTGACATGCGAATCCTTAGACGTGCAGGGTACAGCAGCGCTGGTCTTAAATCCCTCTTATAGAATTCCGACATCACGGATCTGTAACGGACCCGTTGGTCCCAGATTGGTTTACTGAAATCTTCCACGAATCGGAACTTAAGATCCGAAAAATCAATGAAACCTTTAGATCGAGCAAATCGAAACAGTCTCTCCTTGTCTTGAAAGTAATGAAAACGTAAGATAACATGCCTAGGTCTATCTGACCTAGACGAGTATGATGGGATTCTGTGAACACGATCCAGTAGCGGTGGTTGGTCAGGAAATACAGTAGGGAATGCATCTTTTAAAAGTTGGGAGAAATATTTCATGGGGTTGTTACCTTCAGCGGCTTCCCTCACGCCAATCATTCGTAAATTCTGCCGTCGCATTCTAGATTCCAAGTCAGAGTTTTTAAAAGTCAAAAAGTCAAGTTTCTTCTTCATTACATTAATTGTTTCTTCGATTTTCCCCATCTTAAGCTCACTTTGTTGCGCGAATTTTTGAAGATCAGATATAGCCGACTGATGTTCCGCAATACATGTTTGCATCTTATCAATTAAACCGGCAATTTTCTGGAAATTAGTTGAGATTTCCGTATGAATCAGGTCTTTAACAGGGCCTGCAATTTCCGCACGAATCATCTCCCTAACAGAGGTTGAAATTTCCCTCTGAATTAACTCCGCTATCGCTTTCAAAGTCACCGGTGATTCAGTCGGGGGGAGATCCGTAGCTTTCGGTTTAACCGGAGGTTTACCATCCTTGCCGTCTTTCTCGTTCTTAGACATAGCAGATCTAAGTTCCATCCAGTTGTCGGAGAATTCAGTTTAATTCAAAGTATTGTAAGAGTTGATGCCTTAATGGTTAATTAAAGTGTAGCTGACCATAGAGAAAAAAAACTCAGAGGTAATGGAGCGAGTCAAGAACGCGACTTCACTCCATGAGCGCTACCGGAAGTCTCTCCACAGCACATCTAAAGAAGTTTTTGAGTGTATTTGTTGAAATACTGTATATTTGAAAAAAGAATGAGGTAGTATCCAAAGATTCAATGTCCATTTAGGAATTAGATGGCAGAGGGGAAGAAGCTGTTCCTGAATCTCTGAGTGTATGCCTTCAGGCTTCTGTACCTCCTATCTAAAGATAAACAGTGAGAAAAGGGCATGCCCTGGATGCTGGAGGTCCTTAATAATGGATGCTGCCTTTCTGAGACACCAGTCCTTGAAGATGTCCTGGGTACTTTGTAGGCTAGTGCCCAAGATGGAGCTGACTGGATTTACACCCCTCCGCAGCTTCTTTCCGTCCTGTGCAGTAGCACCCCACCCACCCCTCCATACCAGACAGTGATGCAGCCTGTCAGAGGTGTATAAGATGATGAGGGGTATTGATTGTGCGGCTAGTCGGAGGCTTTTTCCCAGGGCTGAAATGGCTAACATGAAGGGCCTGTATTGTGCTGTAGGTTTTCTATGTTTCTATTCCCACCCAGGATACTCTGGGAGTGAGGGTGAGGATTCATCTGCTAACCTCCCCCTCCCAACACTTTAACAGCCCCTCCACCTCCCCTCGGTGTGGCTGCTGCAGAAGGATCTGTGGAGAGGATTGTTGTTGGGGGATATGAGCAGCTTGGACGTGTGGCTGAAAATGTTTTGTGTTACCTGCTTGTATTTAACGCAGTGCACGCTGGTTTGTCTTCCAGTTCCGGTGCCACGGGGAGTTGGTCCCGGAGGATCAGGCCCTCTCAGAAGGAACGTTGCTGTGGAAAACCACTTCACATCTGACCTGCCTGAGTCCTTCCTGGGGTACATGAGTTTCAGGGATGGACCTGGACCTGGACCTGAAGGTAGGTTGCCTGTCTCTTTGGGGCTGAATTTACAATCCTCTGCAGCTTCTTTCAGTTCTGTGCAGTTTCACCCCCCTCCCCCAATGCCAGACAGCCTGTCAGAATGCTCTCCACGGTACATCTATAGAAGTTTTTGAGTGTATTTGTTGAAATACTGCATATTTTAAAAAAAAGTGAGGTAGTGTCCATTTGGAAATCGGATGGCAGAGGGGAAGAAGCTGTTCCTGAATCACTGAGTGTGTGCCTTCAGGCTTCTGTTCCTCCTATCTAAAGGTAAACAGTAAGAAAAGGGCATGCCCTGGATGCTGGAGGTCCTTAATAATGGATGCTGCCTTTCTGAGACACCAGTCCTTGAAGATGTCCTGGGTACTTTGTAGGCTGGTACCCAAGATGGAGCTGACTGGATTTACACCCCTCCGCAGCTTCTTTCGGTCCTGTGCAGTAGCACCTCCCCCCCCCCCCCACCCACCCCTCCATACCAGACAGTGATGCAGCCTGTCAGAGGTGTATAAGATGATGAGAGGCATTGATTGTGTGGCTAGTCGGAGGCTTTTTCCCAGGGCTGAAATGGCTAACATGAAGGGCCTGTATTGTGCTGGAGCTGACTGGATTTACAACCCTCCGCAGCTTCTTTCGGTCCTGTGCAGTAGCCCCCCCTCCACCCCCCCTCAATTACGGAGGGAGGTACAGAGGTCCAGGTTCTGCAACTTCTCTATCAGGATTGTGGGAATGATGGTATTAAGTGCTGAGCTATAGTCCTGACATAGGTTCTTCTGTTGTTGAGGTGGTCTAAAGCTGTGTGAAGACCTATTCTGGTAGGCAAATTGCAATGGGTCCAGACCCTTGCTGAGGCAGGAATTCATTCTATTCACAACCAACCTCTCAAAGCATTTAATGTGAGTGCTACCGGGCGATAGTCATTAAGGCAGCTTATATTTCAATCAGATCCCCCCCTCAATCTTCTAAATTCCAACGAGTACAAGCCCAGTTCATCCAGTCTTTCTTCATATGAAAGTCCTGCCATCCCAGGAATCAATCTGGTGAACCTTCTTTGTACTCCCTCTATGGCACGGATGTCTTTCCTCAGATTAGAGGACCAAAACTGCACACAATACTCCAGGTGTGGTCTCACCAAGGCCTTGTACAACTGCAGTGGTACCTCCCTGCTCCTGTACTCGAACCCTCTTGCTATGAATGCCAGCATACCATTCACCTTTTTCACCACCTGCTGTAGCTGCATGCCCACTTTCAATGACTGGTGTACAATGACACCCAGGTCTCGTTGCACCTCCCCTTTTCCTAATCGGCCACCATTCAGATAATCTGTTTTCCTGTTCTTGCCACCAAGGTGGATAACCTCACGTTTATCCACATTAAATTGCATCTGCCATGAATTTGCCCACTCACCCAACCTATCCAAGTCACCCTGCATCCTCTTAGCATCCTCCTCACGGCTAACACTGCCGCCCAGCTTCATGTCATCCGCAAACTTGGAGATGCTGCATTTGATTCCCTCATTTAAGTCATTAATATATATTGTAAGCAACTGGGGTCCCAGCACTGAGCCTTGTGGTACCCCACTAGTCACTGCCGGCCATTCTGAAAAGGTCCCGTTTATTGAATCCTGACGAAGGGTCTCGGCCTGAAACGTCGACTGTACCTCTTCCTAGAGATGCTGCCTGGTCTGCTGTGTGTTGCTTGAATTTCCAGCATCTGCAGAATTCCTGTTGTTCCCGTTTATTCCCACTCTTTGCTTCCTGTCTGCCAACCAATTCTCTATCCACTTCAATACCATACCCCCAATACTGTGTGCTTTAAGTTTGCACACTAATCTCCTGTATGGGACCTTGTCAAAAGTCTTTTGAAAATCCAAATATACCACATCCACTGGTTCTCCCCTATCCACTCTACTAGTTACATCCTCAAAAAATTCTGAGATTTGTCAGACATGATTTTCCTTTCACAAATCCATGTTAGTAAATTTGCTGATGACACAAAGGTTGGGGTGTCACGAATAGTGTGGAGGGCTGTCAGAGGTTACAGCAGGACATTGATAGGATGCAAAACTGGGCTGAGAAGTGGCAGTTGGAGTTCAATCCAGATAAGTGTGAGGTGGTTCATTTTGGTAGGTCAAATATGATGGCAGAATATAGTATTAATGGTAAGACTCTTGGCAGTGTGGAGGATCAGAGGGATCTTGGGGTTCGAGTCCATAGGACGCTCAAAGCTGCTGTGCAGGTTGACTCTGTGGTTAAGAAGGTGTACGGTTCATTGGCCTTGATCAATCATGGAATTGAGTTTAGGAGTCGAGAGGTAATATTACAGCTATACAGGACCCTGGTCAGACCCCACTTGGAGTACTGTGCTCAGTTCTGTTCGCCTCACTACAAGAAGGATGTGGAAATGATAGGAAGGGTGCAGAGGAGCTCTACAATGATGTTGCCTGGATTGGGGAGCATGCCTTGTGACAGGGGTCCGCAACCTTTTTTGCAACGCGGACCGGTTTATTATTGACAATGACCTTGCGGATCGGCTGAGCCGGGGTGGGTGGGGTAGAGTTGCCAACGGATAAGAGTAGCAGTCAAATACGTTATGTTTACCCCAAGAAGACTACAATGACCATGAAGCCATGTGTGGGCACCAGTGCGCCTGCGTGACTTGGGCATGCGTGTATGTGCCGATTTTTTTTCTACAAATCGTTTTTGGCGATTCTGTTCGGGGGAGGGGGTGTTAATCACGACCGGAATATAGGTGATAAGTGGCTAATACACTCAATTTTGTTTCTAAAAGGATTTATCTAATGAATTTAATATTAAACATAGCACATATTTTCCTCGCATGGATATAATGCGTGGCTGAGGGATTGGAGCAGGGGGCAGGGATTCAAGTTTTTGGATCATTGGGACCTCTTTTGGCGCAGGCGTGACCTGTACAAAAAGGACGGGTTACACTTGAATCCTAGGGGGACCAATATCCTGGCAGGGAGATTAGCGGGGGCTACTGAGGTGACTTTAAACTAGAATGGTTGGGGGGTGGGAATCAAATTAAAGAGGCTAAGCGTGAGGAGGTTAGTTCACAACAGGGGGGTGGGAACCAGTGCAGAGAGACAGAGGGGTGTAAAGTGAGGGTAGAAGCAAAAAGTAGTAAGGAGAAAAGTAAAAGTGGCAGGCCGACAAATCCAGGGCAAGCATTAAAAAGGGCCACTTTTCAACATAATTGTATAAGGGCTAAGAAAGTTGTAAAAGAGTGCCTGAAGGCTTTGTGTGTCAATGCAAGGAGCATTCGTAATAAGGTGGATGAATTGAAAGTGCAGATTGTTATTAATGATTATGATATAGTCGGGATCACAGAGACATGGCTTCAGGGTGACCAGGGATGGGAGCTCAACGTTCAGGGATATTCAATATTTAGGAGGGATAGACATGAAGGAAGGGGAGGTGGGGTGGCGTTGCTGGTTAAAGAAGAGATTAACGCAATAGAAAGGAAGGACATAAGCCGGAAAGATGTGGAATCGATATGGGTAGAGCTGCGTAACACTAAGGGGCAGAAGACGCTGGTGGGAGTTATGTACAGGCCACCTAACAGTAGTAGTGAGGTCGGAGATGGTATTAAACAGGAAATTAGAAATGTGTGCAATAAAGGAACAGCAGTTATAATCTTCCTCTTCCCTTCCTCCACTATCAACTCTGCTCTTAAACGCATCTCCCCCATTTCACGTACATCTGCTCTCACTCCATCCTCCCACCACCCCACTAGGAATAGGGTTCCCCTGGTCCTCACCTTCCACCCCACCAGCCTCCGGGTCCAACATATTATTCTCCGTAACTTCCGCCACCTCCAACGGGATCCCACCACTAAGCACATCTTTCCCTCCCCCCCTCTCTCTGCATTCCGCAGGGATCGCTCCCTACACAACTCCCTTGTCCATTCGTCCCCCCCATCCCTCCCCACTGATCTCCCTCCTGGCACTTATCCGTGTAAGCGGAACAAGTGCTACACATGCCCTTACACTTCCTCCCTTACCACCATTCAGGGCCCCAAACAGTCCTTCCAGGTGAGGCATCACTTCACCTGTGAGTCGACTGGGGTGATATACTGCGTCCGGTGCTCCCGATGTGGCCTTTTATATATTGGTGAGACCCGACGCAGACTGGGAGACCGCTTTGCTGAACATCTACGCTCTGTCCGCCAGAGAAAGCAGGATCTCCCAGTGGCCACACATTTTAATTCCACATCCCATTCCCATTCTGACATGTCTATCCACGGCCTCCTCTACTGTAAAGATGAAGCCACACTCAGGTTGGAGAAACAACACCTTATATTCCGTCTGGGTAGCCTCCAACCTGATGGCATGAACATCGACTTCTCTAACTTCCGCTAGGCCCCACCTCCCCCTCGTACCCCAGCTGTTACTCATTTTTATGCACACATTCTTTCTCTCACTCTCCTTTTTCTCCCTCTGTCCCTCTGAATATACCTCTTGCCCATCCTCTGGGTCACCCCCGCCCCCGTCTTTCTTCCCGGACCTCCTGTCCCATGATCCTCTCGTATCCCCTTTTGCCTATCACCTGTCCAGCTCTCGGCTCTATCCCTCCCCCTCCTGTCTTCTCCTATCATTTTGCATCTCACCCTCCCCCTCCAGCTTTCAAATCCCTTACTCACTCTTCCTTCAGTTAGTCCTGACGAAGGGTCTCGGCCTGAAACATCGACTGCGCCTCTTACTATAGATGCTGCCTGGCCTGCTGCGTTCACCAGCAACTTTGATGTGTGTTGCTTGAATTTCCAGCATCTGCAGAATTCCTGTTGTTTGCGTTTAAATTCACTACTGCGAAGCCTCTTCCGGTGATGCCTACACCGAAGAAGTTTAGATCCTCTCTTCGACGGGAGTTCAGTGAAACCATCTCTCACTGCTCCCCATCTGTAATTTCTTCGGCTCTTCAACTTTTCGACCACACTTTGACTCAAACTCGCTATCACAGCCATGTATCCTTTCTTGGAACGTGCCTCCGTCGCCAACTTACTCCAGTTGGCTTTAGGATTCGTTTCCAAGCCTCTCAATTTGGACCTTCTGAGGATCCCAGGTACTCACATTTTATTGACTCTGCCTCTCGCCGCTTCTCCCGTCAAGCTCTGAAGGCGACGCTCTCCGCCATGAGGAGGTACTTGGTGTCCCTATCCCAGACCCTTCCACACCTTCGGGACACTTTCTTCGCCGTCTGTAATGGTCCTACCCGTTATTTCATCCTCCGTCGGATCCACGCCTGCAATCGCCGTTTTTTTGACTTTGTCATGTTAGGCAAAGATCGCAAGATCTTACATCTACGGACTCCAGAGCCTGCCGGCCCCGACGCTAGCAGGCATGAACTTTCAATTGCGGCCCCTGCCATTGATCTCGGCGGCTCCAACACCTCAGGACATATTCAAAACCCGGACTCCAGCAACGACCATGGACATATTCGAAGTGATTACGCAACCACCAACTGCAACTCCAGCCTTGAACACCAGGCCGGGTCTTTATGTGCTGCTGTTGTGACTCCCGTCTCCCCTTCCCCCACCACCACTCCGCAGCCCCGTCTTCCTCAGATCCCACCGTCAGCTCCTGGGCCCTCAGAGGCTCCATCTTCCTCTCACCCCAACCCTCCCCCCTCCACTGACACCCCCAGCCTCCCCCCTCCCCCCTCTGATCCCAGCTCTCATCCGTGCCGGGTCTTTACCATCCCCTCCGACCTTCAACTGTCGGAGGCAGAACGCTCTGTTCTCAGTAAGGGCCTCACCTTTGTCCCCCTTCGCCCACACCTCAGCGAGTTCCGTGTTTGCCACGATGCGGAACTTTTCTTCCGCCGTCTCCGTCTCCGAGCCTACTTCTTCGGCAAGGACTCTTCCACCCCCACCGATGACCCCTTCTCCCGTCTTCAACCCTCCTCTTCTTCATGGACACCCCGCTCTGGTCTTCTGCCTGCTCTGGATCTCTTTATTGCCAACTGCCGACGGGACATCAACCGTCTCGACTTCACCGCACCTTGTCCCCATTCCAACCTCACTCCTTCGGAACGCTCTGCTCTCCACTCCCTCCGCACTAATCCTAACATTATTATTAAACCCGCTGATAAAGGGGGTGCTGTTGTAGTCTGGCGTACTGACCTCTACCTTGCCGAGGCACAGCGACAACTCGCGGATACCTCCTCTTATTTACCCCTCGATCGTGACCCCACTAAGGAGCACCAGGCCATTGTCTCCCACACTATCAACAACTTTATCCGCTCAGGGGATCTCCCATCCACTGCTACCAACCTTATAGTTCCCACACCCCGCACTTCCCGTTTCTACCTCCTACCCAAGATCCACAAACCTGCCTGTCCTGGCCGACCTATTGTCTCAGCTTGCTCCTGCCCCACCGAACTCGTTTCTGCATACCTCGACACTGTTTTATCACCCCTTGTTCAATCCCTTCCGACCTATGTTCGTGACACTTCTCACGCTCTTAAACTTTTCGATGATTTTTAGTTCCCTGGCCCCCACCGCTTTATTTTCACCATGGATGTCCAGTCCTTATATACTTCCATCCCCCATCAGGAAGGTCTCAAAGCTCTACGCTTCTTTTTGGATTCCAGACCTAATCAGTTCCCCTCTACCACCACTCTGCTCCGTCTAGTGGAATTAGTCCTTACTCTTAATAATTTCTCCTTTTGCTCCTCCCATTTCCTCCAAACTAAAGGTGTAGCTATGGGCACCCGTATGGGTCCTAGCTATGCCTGCCTTTTTGTTGGGTTTGTGGAACAATCTATGTTCCGTGCCTATTCTGGTATCTGTCCCCCACTTTTCCTTCACTACATTGACGACTGCATTGGCGCTGCTTCCTGCACACATGCAGAACTCGTTGACTTTATTAACTTTGCCTCCAACTTTCACCCTGCCCTCAAGTTTACCTGGTCCATTTCCGACACCTCCCTCCCCTTTCTAGATCTTTCTGTCTCTGTCTCTGGAGACAGCTTATCCACTGATGTCTACTATAAGCCTACTGACTCTCACAGCTATCTGGACTATTCCTCTTCTCACCCTGTCTCTTGCAAAAACGCCATCCCCTTCTCGCAATTCCTCCGTCTCCGCCGCATCTGCTCTCAGGATGAGGCTTTTCATTCTAGGACGAGGGAGATGTCTTCATTTTTTAAAGAAAGGGGCTTCCCTTCCTCCACTATCAACTCTGCTCTTAAACGCATCTCCCCCATTTCACGTACATCTGCTCTCACTCCATCCTCCCACCACCCCACTAGGAATAGGGTTCCCCTGGTCCTCACCTACCACCCCACCAGCCTCCGGGTCCAACATATTATTCTCCGTAACTTCCGCCACCTCCAACGGGATCCCACCACTAAGCACATCTTTCCCTCCCCCCCTCTCTCTGCATTCCGCAGGGATCGCTCCCTACACAACTCCCTTGTCCATTCGTCCCCCCCATCCCTCCCCACTGATCTCCCTCCTGGCACTTATCCGTGTAAGCGGAACAAGTGCTACACATGCCCTTACACTTCCTCCCTTACCACCATTCAGGGCCCCAAACAGTCCTTCCAGGTGAGGCATCACTTCACCTGTGAGTCGACTGGGGTGATATACTGCGTCCGGTGCTCCCGATGTGGCCTTTTATATATTGGTGAGACCCGACGCAGACTGGGAGACCGCTTTGCTGAACATCTACGCTCTGTCCGCCAGAGAAAGCAGGATCTCCCAGTGGCCACACATTTTAATTCCACATCCCATTCCCATTCTGACATGTCTATCCACGGCCTCCTCTACTGTAAAGATGAAGCCACACTCAGGTTGGAGGAACAACACCTTATATTCCGTCTGGGTAGCCTCCAACCTAATGGCATGAACATCGACTTCTCTAACTTCCGCTAGGCCCCACCTCCCCCTCGTACCCCAGCTGTTACTCATTTTTATGCACACATTCTTTCTCTCACTCTCCTTTTTCTCCCTCTGTTCCTCTGAATATACCTCTTGCCCATCCTCTGGGTCACCCCCCCCCCCTGTCTTTCTTCCCGGACCTCCTGTCCCATGATCCTCTCGTATCCCCTTTTGCCTATCACCTGTCCAGCTCTCGGCTCTATCCCTCCCCCTCCTGTCTTCTCCTATCATTTTGCATCTCCCCCTCCCCCTCCAGCTTTCAAATCCCTTACTCACTCTTCCTTCAGTTAGTCCTGACGAAGGGTCTCGGCCTGAAACGTCGACTGCGCCTCTTCCTATAGATGCTGCCTGGCCTGCTGCGTTCACCAGCAACTTTGATGTGTGTTGCTTGAATTTCCAGCATCTGCAGAATTCCTGTTGTTAGCAGTTATAATGGGTGACTTCAATCTACATGTAGATTGGGTGAACCAAATTGGTAAAGGTGCTGAGGAAGAGGATTTCTTGGAATGTATGCGGGATGGTTTTTTGAACCAACATGTCGAGGAACCAACTGGAGAGCAGGCTATTCTGGACTGGGTTTTGAGCAATGAGGAAGGGTTAATTAGCGATCTTGTCGTGCGAGGCCCTTTGGGTAAGAGTGACCATAATATGGTGGAATTCTTCATTAAGATGGAGAGTGACATAGTTAATTCAGAAACAAAGGTTCTGAACTTAAAGAGGGGTAACTTTGAAGGTATGAGATGTGAATTAGCTAAGATAGACTGGCAAATGACACTTAAAGGATTGACGGTGGATATGCAATGGCAAGCATTTAAAGGTTGCATGGATGGACTACAACAATTGTTCATCCCAGTTTGGCAAAAGAATAAATCAAGGAAGGTAGTGCACCCGTGGCTGACAAGAGAAATTAGGGATAGTATCAATTCCAAAGAAGAAGCATACAAATTAGCCAGAGAAAGTGGCTCACCTGAGGACTGGGAGAAATTCAGAGTTCAGCAGAGGAGGACAAAGGGCTTAATTAGGAAGGGGAAAAAAGAGTATGAGAGAAAACTGGCAGGGAACATAAAAACGGACTGTAAAAGCTTTTATAGATATGTAAAAAGGAAAAGACTGGTAAAGACAAATGTAGGTCCCCTGCAGACAGAAACAGGTGAATTGATTATGGGGAGCAAGGACATGGCAGACCAATTGAATAATTACTTTGGTTCTGCCTTCACTAAGGAGGACATAAATAATCTTCCAGAAATAGTAAGGGACGGAGGGTCCAGTGAGATGGAGGAACTGAGCGAAATACATGTTAGTAGGGAAGTGGTGTTAGGTAAATTGAAGGGTTTGAAGGCAGATAAATCCCCAGGGCCAGATGGTCTGCATCCTAGAGTGCTTAAGGAAGTAGCCCAAGAAATAGTGGATGCATTAGTAATAATTTTTCAAAACTCGTTAGATTCTGGACTAGTTCCTGAGGATTGGAGGGTGGCTAATGTAACCCCACTTTTTAAAAAAGGAGGGAGAGAGAAACCGGGGAATTATAGACCGGTTAGCCTAACGTCGGTGGTGGGGAAACTGCTGAAGTCAGTTATCAAGGATGTGATAACAGCACATTTGGAAAGCGGTGAAATCATCGGACAAAGTCAGCATGGATTTGTGAAAGGAAAATCATGTCTGACGAATCTCATAGAATTTTTTGATGATGTAACTAGTAGAGTGGATAGGGGAGAACCAGTGGATGTGGTATATTTGGATTTTCAAAAGGCTTTTGACAAGGTCCCACACAGGAGATTAGTGTGCAAACTTAAAGCACATGGTATTGGGGGTAAGGTATTGGTGTGGGTGGAGAATTGGTTGGCAGACAGGAAGCAAAGAGTGGGAATAAACGGGACCTTTTCAGAATGGCAGGCGGTGACTAGTGGGGTACCGCAAGGCTGTGCTGGGACCCAAGTTGTTTACAATATATATTAATGACTTGGATGAGGGAATTAAATGCAGCATCTCCAAGTTTGCGGATGACACGAAGCTGGGTGGCAGTGTTAGCAGTGAGGAGGTTGCTAAGAGGATGCAGGGTGACTTGGATAGGTTGGGTGAGTGGGCAAATTCATGGCGGATGCAATTTTATGTGGATAAATGTGAAGTTATCCACTTTGGTGGCAAAAATAGGAAAACAGATTATTATCTGAATGGTGGCCGATTAGGAAAAGGGGAGGTGCAACGAGACCTGGGTGTCATTATACACCAGTCATTGAAAGTGGGCATGCAGGTACAGCAGGCGGTGAAAAAGGCGAATGGTTTGCTGGCATTTATAGCGAGAGGATTCGAGTACAGGAGCAGGGAGGTACTACTGCAGTTGTACAAGGCCTTGGTGAGACCACACCTGGAGTATTGTGTGCAGTTTTGGTCCCCTAATCTGAGGAAAGACATCTTTGCCATAGAGGGAGTACAAAGAAGGTTCACCAGATTGATTCCTGGGATGGCAGGACTTTCATATGAAGAAAGACTGGATGAACTGGGCTTGTACTCGTTGGAATTTAGAAGATTGAGGGGGGGATCTGATTGAAACGTATAAGATCCTAAAGAGATTGGACAGGCTAGATGCAGGAAGATTGTTCCCGATGTTGGGGAAGTCCAGAACGAGGGGCCACAGTTTGAGGATAGAGGGGAAGCCTTTTGGACCGAGATTAGGAAAAACTTCTTCACACAGAGAGTGGTGAATCTGTGGAATTCTCTGCCACAGGAAACAGTTGAGGCCAGTTCATTGGCTATATTTAAGAGGGAGTTCGATATGGCCCTTGTGGCTACGGGGGTCAGGGGGTATGGAGGGAAGGCTGGGGCGGGGTTCTGAGTTGGGTGATCAGCCATGATCATAATAAATGGCGGTGCAGGCTTGAAGGGCCGAATGGCCTACTCCTGCACCTATTTTCTATGTTTCTATGTTTCTATAAGTCACTTATAAGTCAATATTATCATAACATTTTAAGTAACGTTTGGATATTAAACACACAGCACATATTTTCCTCATATGAACATATAAAATCATTGCAACATACCAATATCGCTGAATCAGTGGGAGCCCTGGGCTTGTTTCCCGGCAACACACGGTCCTATTGAGGGGTGATGGGAGACAGTGATACTCGAAGGAGGCTCCTTATGTCCAGTCTATTCCGCAATTTAGTTTTCGTTACATTCATTGCAGAGATATGTTGGAATTGGAAGCAACGTTTTCAGTGCTTTCATGGCTGTCTCAGGATATTCAGCCTTGACTTTGACCCGGAATGCCGGCAGAGATGTTATGTCAAACATACTTTTCAGCCCGTCGTCATTTACAAGCTGGAGGAGTTGATCTCCTTCCCGCGCTGTGTTGGGACTGATTCTTTTCAAGTTATATGTCAGTGATTTGGATAATGGAATTGATGGCTTTGTTGCAAAGTGTGCAGACGATATTGAAGATAGGTGGAGGGGCAGGTAGTTTTGAGGAAGCAGAGAGGCTGCAGAAGGAATTCAGACAGATTAGGAGAACAGGCAAAGAAGTGGCAGATGGAATACAGTGTTGTTCATACACGTTGGTTGAAGAAATGAAAGGCTTGACTATAAATACAAAAAAAGCTGAGGCGCAAAGGGACTTGGGAGTCCATGTGCAGGATTCCCCAAGGTTAGTTTGCAGTTATGGCAGGGAGGCCTCCCGTTTCCCTGACGGCTTCACTTGGAAGAAATGCATCCAGCTGGAGCTGGAACTGGCTGAATTCCCGATTATTCGGGAGGCTGCGAGGATGTTAAGTGTTCTAAAGTGGAAGGTGAGCAGCCAGGGGTCAGGATTCATTTCAACGACAATGATGAAGGGAAGTTTCTTCTTTATTCTTTATTCCTGGTCTGTTGGGACACAGTTATTGCAGAGAGACTGACTCCAGGGGCTGGGTTATGTTCTTTGATGTGGGAAATCTGGGAGACCTCCAGCCTCCCAAATAACTACATCTGCGTCAGGTGCACTGAGTTCCCACACTGTGGATCAGATGCTTCTGAATAGAGTCTGGCTCTGTGGATCAGATGAAGAGCACTGCAGTAGTGATAGGAGATTCCATAGAGGAATAGGAACGAGATCCTGTGACCCCTGGATGGTATGTTGCCTCCCTGGCGCCAGGTTCAGGGTTGTCGCGGATCGAGTTCACAGCATTCTAAAGCGGTAGGGGGAGCAGCCAGAAGTCCTAGTATTTATTGGCACCAGTGATGTAAATAGGAAGGGTGGGAAGGTCTGGAAAAGAGATTTTAGGGAGCTACATAGAAAGATAAAAAGCAGGACCTCCAGAGTTGTGATCTCTGGACTGCTGCCTGTGCCACACACCAGTGAGGGTGATAATGGGATGATTCAGCAGAGCTGTTGATTGGAGTACTGCGCTGTCGCAACACGAGTGTTCCTGCACAGGTCTGACAAAGAGCTTGAAAAGCAGCAAGTTTTTCAATGGGAGTCATTGTTTGGAGACTACACACACACACACCCAGGTCCGACGAAGATCTTCGACGAGAAACCCAGTCTCTCTAAAAGAGAGGTATCCTGTAGTGGAGTGGTCGTCGTTGGAGTAATCTAAGGCACAGTAGGAAGTCTTTGGCTCAAACGGGGCTTTGGCAAGAACAGGCAGAGTCTAGGTAAGTTCATTCCTTATTTCTTATTCAACTCTAGAGAGAATGGGGTTTATATCGACAGAGCCAGTGTTCTGATCCGGGTGTCGGATGTGGGAATTCCAGGAGACTCCCAGCCTCTCCATTAGCCACATCTGCACCAGGTGCATCGATTTCCAGGAGACTCCCAGCCTCTCCATTAGCCACATCTGCACCAGGTGCACCAAGCAGCAGCTCCTCAGAGACCGAGTTAGGGAACTGGAGCTGCAGCTCGATGACCCACAGCTTGTTAGGGAGAGTGAGGTAGTGATAGACAGGAGCTAAGGGAGGTAGTCACCACAAGGCTACAGGAGACAGATAAATGGGTGGCTGTCAGGAGAGGGAAGAGAAAATGTCAGATAGTGGAGAGCACACCTGTGGCTGTCCCCCTCAACAATAAGTACTCCATTTTGAATACTGTTGTGGGTGGGGGGGGGCGCGGGAGACCTAGCTGGGGGAAGGTAGCTGTGCCTCTGGCACTGGGTCTGGCCCTGTGGCTCAGAAGGGTAGGGAACTGCAGAGGTTTGCAGCGGTAATGGGGAACTCTATAGTCAGGGAACAGATAGGTAATTCTGTAGATGCAGAAAGGAAACATGGATAGTAGTTTGCCTCCCAGGTGCCAGGGTCAAAGATGTTTCTGGACACATTCACAATATCCTGAAAAGGGAGGGTAAGCAGCAAGAAGCTTACAATAACATAGGAAGAAAAAGGGAGGAGTTCCTGAAAAAAGAATATACAGGGAGCTAGGAAGGAAGCTGAGAAGCAGAACCTCAAGGGTAGAAATCTCGGGACTGCTGTTTGTGCCACGCGACAGTGAGGATAGGAATAGAGTGAGGTGACATATAAATGTGTGGCTGAAAGATTGGAGCAGGGGACAGGGATTCAGATTTCTGGATAATTGGGACCTCTTCTGGGGCAGGTGTGACCTGTACAAAAGGCACAGTTTGCACTTGAATCTGAGGGGGGTCAATATTCTTCCGGGCAGATTTACTAGAGCTGTTGGGAGTGGTTTAAACTAATATGGCAGTGGGATGGGAACCAGGATGATGGAGCTGAGGATGAGCCAGCAGCTTTACAAGTAGATGATGAGTGTAAGGAGGAACAAGCCAATGATTGAAACTCTGCTCTGTCTGCATTTGTGAGATTGTACCACAGAGGCAAAATTCAAAATGGCAAAGAATGCAGGACTGAAGGTGCTGTATTTATATGTGTGTGGCATTCAGAATAAGGTGGATAAACAGTTAGAGATTGGTCAGTATGATGTTGTGGGCATCACTGAGTCATGGCTGAAAGAAGACTGTAGTTGGGAGCTTAACATCAAAGGATATACTTTGTATCGAAAGGTCAGGCAGGAAAGTGTACGCGGTGGTGTGGCTCAGTTGGTAAGAGATGGAATTACACATTTAGAAAGAGGTGACACAGGGTCAGAGAATGTTCAGTCTTTGTGGGTAGAGTTAAGAAATTGCATGGTTAATAAAACATTGTGGGAATCATTTAAAGGCCTCCAAGTAGTAGCCAAGATGTGAGAATGAGATTACAAAGGGAGCTGGAAAGGGCAAGTAATATAGGTAATGACACAATTGTAATGGGGAACTTCAGTGTGCAAGGGGATTGGAAATATTAGTTTGGTGCTGAATTGCAAGAGAGGGAATTGGTTGACTGCTAATGAGATGGATTTTTAGAGCAGCTTGTGCTTGAGCCTACTCGGGGAAAGGCTATCTTAGATTGGGTGTTGTGTAATAACCCAGATCTTACTAGGGAGTTTAATGTAAAGAAACCCTTAGGTTGAATTCGTACTGCAATTTGAGAGGGTGAAGCATAAATCAGATGTATCAGTATCACAATGGAATAAAGGGAATTACAGAGGCATGAGAGAGGAACTTGTCCAGATGGGTTGGAGGAGGATGGTGGCAGAGCAGAGACAGCTGAAGTTTCTGGGAATAGTTCACAAGGCACAGGATAGATATGTCCCACAGAGGAAGAAGTTCTCAAAAGGCAGGGGTAGGCAACCGTGGCTGACAAAGGAAGTTAAGGACTGCATAAAACCCAAGGAAAGGGCATGTAAGGTAGCATAAGTGAGTGAGAAGTTGGATGATTGGTAAGCTTTTAAAATCCAATAAAAGGCAACCAAAATAGCTATAAAATGGATAAGATGAAATATGGGAGCAAACTAGCTAATAATATAAAACAGGATACTAAAAGTTTTTTATAGTTGTATGAAAAGTAAAAGGGAGGTGAGAGTTGATATTGGATCACTGGAAAATGAAGGTGAGGTAGTAATGAGGGACAAAGAAATGGCAGATGAACCTAATGAGTACTTTGCATCTATCTTCGCTGTGGAAGACACTAGCTGTGTGCCAGAGATCCGTGAGTGTCAGGGAGCAGAAGTGAGTGCCATTGCTATTACAAAGGAAAACATGCTGGGCAAAGTCAAAGGTCTTAAGGTGGATAAGTCACCTGGGCCAGATGGACTACATCCCAGAGTCCTGAGTGAGGTTGCTGAAGAGATAACGGATGCATTAGTTATGAATTTTCACTTGATTCTGGCATGGTCCCGGAGGACTGAAAGATTGCGAATGTCTTTCCACGTTTTAAGAAGGGAGAAAGGCAAAAGAAAGGTAATTATAGGCCAGTTAGCCTAACCTCTGTGGTTGGGAATGCATTGGAGTCTGTTATTATGGATAAAGTTTTGAGGTATTTGGAGGCTAATGATAGAATAAGTCAAAGTCAGCATGGTTTCTGTAAAGGGAATCTTGCCTGACAAATCTGTTAGAGTTCTTCGAGGAAGTAGTCAGCAGGGTGGACAAAAGAGAGGCAGTTAAGATCATTTGCTTGGATTTTCGGAAGGTGTTTGATAGGGTGCCACACATGAGGCTGCTTATCAAGATAAAATCCTGTAGCATAGCAGGAAAGATGGCTGACAGGCAGAAGGCAGTGAGTGGGAATAAAAGGGGCCTTTTCTGGTTGGCTGCTGGAGATAGTAGTGTTCTTTAGGGGTCAGTGTTGGGACTGTAGCTTTTCACATTGTTTGGAATTTGTGGCAAAGTTTGTGGATGATGGGAAGATAGGTGGAGGGGTAGGTAGTGCTGAGGAAGCAATGCGATTGCAGCAGGACTTGGACAAATTGGAAGAATAGGCAAAATGTGGCAGATAAAACAGTGCTGGAAGATATATGATGCATTTTGGTAAAAGGAACAATAGTGCAGACTACTATCTAAATGGGGAGAAGGTTCAAACATCAGAGGTGCAGAGGGACTTGGGTGTCCTCAACCAGGAGTCCCAGAAGGTTAATTTACAGCTTGAGTCTGTGGGAAAGAAAGCAAAGGCAGTGTTGTCATTTATTTCAAGGGGAATAGAATATAAAAGCAAGGAGGTAACGCTGAGCATTTATAAGACACTAGTCAGGCTGCGCTTGGAGTGTTGTCAACAGTTTTGAGTCGCATTTCTCAAAGGATGTGTTGTCATTGGAGAGAGTCCAGAGGAGGTTCACGAGGATGATTCCGGGAATGAAGGGGTTAACATATGAGGAGCATTTGGCAGCTTTGGGTCTGCACCTACTGAAGCTTAGAAGAATGCGGGGCTGGGGGGGGGGAGATCTCATTAAAACCCACCAAATGTTGGAAGGACTAGATAAGGTGGATGTGGAGGGGATGGTTCCTATGGTGGGGTATCCTTAAAGTTGAGAGGTGACCCTTTAGAACAGAGGTAAGGATTTTTTTTAGCCAGAGAGTAGTGAATCTATAGAATGCTGTGGACCATGGGTATATTTAAGGCAGAAGTCGATTGTTTCCTGATAGGTTAGGGGATGAAAGGTTATGGTGAGAAGGCAGGTGTATGAGTTTGAGTGGGATCTGGGACCGGCGATGATGTAATAGCGGAGCAGACTCGATGGCTGAGCGGCCTAATTCTGCTCCTGTGTCTTACGGAATACGTAGAGTCATACTCATAGAGAAGTACAACAGAGAAAAAGATCCTCAGCCCTTCTCGTCCATGCCAAAACCATTTAATCTGCATACTCCCTTCAGCCTGCAGGGGTACCACAGCCCTCCATTTTGCTACTATCCAGGTACCTACCCAAATATCAGAGCATAAGAAATAGGAGCAGGAGTCGGCCATCTGGCCCATCGAGTCTGCCCCGCCATTCAATAAGATCATGGCTGATCTGGCCATGGGTTCACCTCCACCTACCCGCCTTTTCCCCGTAATCCTTAATTACCCTACTGTGCAAAATCCTATCCAACTGCCTTAAATATATTTACTGAGGGACAGGTTTCCCCCGCCATCTGAAGGTAGAGCATTCCTATGAAACGGTTCGTAAGCCAGAATGTCATAAACTGAAGAAGTAATTACCATTCATTTATATGGGAAAAATTTGTGAGCGTTCGTAGACCCAAAAAATAACCTACCAAGTCATGCCAAATAACACATAAAACCTAAAATAACAGTAACATATAGTAAAAGCAGGAATGATATGATAAATACACAGCCTATATAAAGTAGAAAAACTTTTCTACAATCATTGCTGCACTGTTCTCCGTAGCGAAAATCTCACCCAAGTGCTCTCGGCAGAAACACAACTTAAGTGCTGTTGGCAAGAACACTCTGTCCAGTAACCTTTAAGCTATGAAGCTGCCAAATCATACCAAATAACGCATAAAAATACACAGCCTATATAAACTAGAAATAATATATGTACAATGTAGTATCACTTACCGGAATCGGGAAGTCAGCGCCGAGCACACTGATGATGGTGTTAGGCTGAGTTGTCGGAGGTTAGGGTGGTGCAGTGGTCCTCACCCTCCGGGCAGCAAACCGATACCGATCTGCAGAGAATGCAGTGGTAGCCGGGACGCACCCAGCACATCTTTAAGAAAAAAGCCGAAATAAACAGGCTAATTAATTAGGTGCCGCCTGGCACGTAAATGTCGGCCCAGATCAGAGGCGATTGCCGATTGGGTTGCCAGTTGTGGCACCTAATTAATTAGCTTGTTTATTTCAGCTTTTTTCTTAAAGATGTGTAGGGTGCTCCCTGGCTACTGAAGCATTCTCCGCGGCAATGTATTGGTTCGCGGCCCGCGGGTTGGGGTGGTGGGACACTGGGGTGTCATCTCATCGTCGTCTGTTTCCATCAGGGCAGGCAGGTTATCTTCTATGTCTGCCTGCCTCGATGTCGAAGGTTGAGGTTCGTCGTCTGCTGTGGCTGATGTGGAAGGCTTGAAAAACGACAGTATGCTTGACTGCTTAGCCTCATGCATTTTTCTATCATACAGTTCTTTGTAAGCACTCAAACCATCCTGCACGTATACCCTGGAACTACGTACCCTTTCAAAATTAAAGTCGTACTTTTCTGCAATCATTGTTGTCAATTGCAGCGAAAATCTCACGCAGTTGCTTCACGTTCAGTTCCTGGACGACTTCACTTTCGGTCCGTTCGCTACTGCATTCGGTTTCGATTGTTATCCTTTCTTCTTCCAATTGCGTCAGCTCTTCATCTATCAGTTCTTGGTCCTCGGATGCCAAAACCTCTTCAACATCATCTTCGTCAACTTCCACAAGCCAAACTCACTTTGTCCTTACTTCGTTCACCATGATTGAAATGCTTAATTATGTCTAGTTTTACGATAAGTATGAGCTCTTTAGGCTTGTCCGATACCTTAGAACTCATCTTGCTAACGGCTGCTCACAGGCACGTGTTTAAGCAATGCTGGCGAGAATACAGTTCTGGGGGAGAGCGGCTGCTCGGGGCGCGCGCTGCCTTTTTTTGTAACAGTGAAAACACCTTCTGTTAGCGAAAACAGGTAACTAATGTAAGTCTTTCGTAACAGCGAGGTTTCGTAAAACGAATGTTCAAAAAGTGGGGGACACCTGTAGTCTCGACTGCTTCCCTGGGTAGAGAATTCCACAGATTCACCACTCTCTGGGAAAAGCAGTTCCTCCTCATCTCCGTCCTAAACCTACTCCCCCGAATCTTGAGGCTGTGTCCCCTACTTCTAGTCTCACCTACTAGTGGAAATAATTTTCCTGCCTCTATCTTGTCTATCCCTTTCGTAATTTTTGTATGTTTCTATAATATCACCTCTCATTCTTAAGTCCAGGTGACTCAATCTCTCCTCATCTCTGGAATCAACCTGGTGAACCTCCTCTGCACTGCCTCCAAAGCCAGTATATCCTTCCTCAAGTAAGGGACCAGACCTGCACGCAGCACTCCAGGTGAAGCCTCACCAGTACCCTGTACAGTTGCAGCATGACCTCCCTGCTCTTACATTCGATCTCTCTGGCTGTGAAGGCCAACGTCCCATTTGCCACCTTGATAACCTGCTGCACCTGCAAACCAACCTTTTGTGATTCATGCACAAGCACTCCCAAGTCCCTCTGTACAGCAGCGTGCTGCAATCTTTTACCATTTAAATAATAATCTGCTCTTTCATTTTTCCTCCCAAAGTGAATGATCTCACATTTACCAACATAATACTCAATGCCAGACCCTGCCCACTCACTGAATTTATCTATTTCTGTCTGTAGAATTCACAAACGCTGAAATCGAGCTCGCATGCACCACTTGTGCTGGCAGCTTGTTCCACACTCTCACGACTCTTGAGTGAAGAAATTTCCCTTCATGTTCCCCATTCACCTTTCACCCATGACCTCTGGTTGTAGTCCCACCCAAACTCAGTGGAAAAAGTGTGCTTGCATTTACCCTGTCTATACTCCTCATAACTTTGAATACCTCTATCAAATCTCCTCTCAATCTTCTACATTCCAAAGAATACAGTCTTAACTGATTCAACCTTACCCTACAACTCAGGCTACATCCACACCAGACCGAATAAATTTGTAACCGAAGCTTTTTCTCTTCGTTTTGACCCTCCGTCCACACTGAAACTGCATTTTCCTCTCCCGAAAACTGAGATTTTCAGAAACGCTCTCTAGAGTGAATAAATCTGAAAACACCTAATATCCGGCATAGTGAGTACGTGGTAACCGGCTATTTTTAAAACCGCTGTCATGACGTGCCGGAACAAATGGTGGCAACGCGGCATTTCATTGTTTTCTTGAACGCAACCTCAAACACCACAACAATATCTGACAACAGATGTGTAGCAGCCTAATGTAACATTGTATGGAAATACAAGATAACACTGATGCAGACATGTTTTATACATTTAACAAGGTGCTTTATTAATGTATTGCTTGTACAAGTATTCAATAGATGCGATTGTCACTTTTGCCCAGTAACTCGTTTTATTGCACATCTTAAATACAGCAAAATAATACAAAGACATGGCAAAAGTAAGGCAAACAAATGAGATAACAGCAAATTTCACTTTTGCCCAGTAACAAGCCTTATTGCATTTAGTTGTAGCTGTTGTCCCTTTCATCGGTGAAGAGACTATGGCTGCAGGAAATGTTTCTGGACAAACGCGCACCAAGTCTTTCGTTTGGCAATTTCCTTTGAAGTTTTTCTAGTCTGTAACTGGACAAACGCGCACCAAGTATACAGTTTCCTCTTCGCTTGTTTTCTGTGTGTCCTGCGCATGCCCAGTAGGAAGAGATTCGCCCAAATATCCGTTTCAATGTGGACAGAGGTATTTTTTAAAAAGCCTAGTGTGGACGCCTGTCGTTTTTACGTGAAACTGGCGTTTTCAAAATTATCCGGTCTAGTGTGGACGTAGCCTCAGGTCCACCAGACCCAGGAACATCCTTGTAAATTTTCTCTGCACTCTTTCAACCTTGTTTACACCTTGCTGTAATTAGGTGACCAAAACTGCACACAATACTCCAAATTAGGCCTCGGCAACATCTTATACAACTTCAACATAACATCCCATCTTCTGTGCTCAATGCATTGATTTATGAAGGCCAATGTGCCAAAAGCTTTCTTTACAACCCGATCTACCTCTCAGTGACCTATAGACCTGTATTTCCAGATCTGTCTGTTCTACCACACTCCACAGTGCACTGTGGTTTGTCCTACTGAATGTCAACACTTTGCACTTCTCTGCATTAAATTTCATCTGCCATTTTCAGCCCATTTATCCACGATGCAGATCCCTTTGTCCACTACAACCCCAACCTTGGTGCCATCGCAGATTTGCTGCTCCAGTTAACCACCTTATAAGACCACAAGACATGAGCTGACCCGATAGGCCATTTGGTCCATCGAGTCTGCTCAGCCATTCAATCCTGGCTGATCCCTTTTTCCCTCCTCAGCCCCAGTCCCCAGCTTTCTCCCCGTAACCTTTGTTGCCATGTCCAATCAAGAACCTATCAACCTCTGCCTTTAATACACCGAACGACCTGGCCTCCACAGCTGCCTGTGGTAATAAATTCCACAACTTCACCCCTCTCGGGCTGAAGAAATTTCTCTGCATCTCTCTTGTAAATGGATGCCCCTCCATCTTGAGGCTGTACCCTCTTGTCCTAGACTCCCCCATCATGGGAAACATTCTTTACACATCTACTCTGTCTTGGCCTTTTAACATTTGAAAGAGTAAGACACCCTCTCATCCTTCTAAATTCCAGCGAGTACAGACCCAGAACTATCAATCAAACCTTGTATGATAACCCTTTCATTCCTGGAATCGTCCTTGTGAACCTCCTCTGAACCCTCTCCAATGCCAGCACATCTTTTCTAAGCTGAGGGGCCCAAAACTGTTGACAATACTCAAGGTGAGGCCTCACCAGTGCCTTATAAAGTCTCAGCATCACATCCCTGCTCTTGTATTCTAGACCTCTTGAAATGAATGCTAATATTGCATTTGCCTTCCTCACCACAAACTCTACCTGCAAGTTAACCTTTAGGGTGTTCTGCACAAGGGCTCCCAAGTCCCTCTGCATCTCAGATTTTTGGATTTTCTCCCCATTTAGAAAATAGTCTGCTCATTTATTTCTACTATCAAAGTGCATAACCATGCATTTTCCACATTGTATTTAATTTGCCACCCTATTGCCCATTCTCCAAATCTGTCCAAGTCCTTTTGCATCCTACCTGTTTCCTCAATACTACCTGCCTCTCCACCAATCTTCATATCATCTGTAAACTTGGCAACAAAGCCATCTATTCCATCATCTAAGTCATTCACATACAGCATAAAAAGAAGTGGTCCCATCACCGACCCCTGCAGGACACCACTAGTCACTGGAAGCCAACCAGACAAAGGATCCTTTTATTCCCACTGGCTGCCTCCTACCAATCAGCCAATGCTCTAACCATGTTAGTAACTTTCCTGTAATACCATAGGCTCTTAACTTGATAAACGGCCTCTCCTGTGGCACCTTGTCAAAGGCCTTCTGAAAATCCAAATACCTACTGCATCCCCTTAATCAATTCTACTTGTAATCTCCTCAGAGTTCCAAGAGGTTCATCAGGGAAGATTTTTCCTAAAGGAAACCATGCTGATTTTGTCCTATTCTCTGCAAAGTGCATCCGGCTGCAGCTCCTTGAAGACCGTGTTAGGGATCTGGAGCAGCAGCTGGATGACCTTCAGCTTATACAGGACAGCAAGGAAATAATTGATCAGAGTTACAGGGAGGTAGTCACTGTGAAGTTGCAGGAGGCGAGTAGCTGGGTGACTGTCAGGAGAAAAGGAAATAGACAGTTAGAGTAGAGCACCCTGTGGCCATTCCTCTCAAAAATGAGTATACCGCTTTGGATACTGTTGTGGGGGATGACCTCCTGGGAGAATGCCACGGCGGCTGGGTTACAGGCACTGAGCATGGGTCCATGGTGCAGAAGGGAAAGAAAGAGAAGTTGGGAGCAGTGCTGATAGGGAACTCAATAGTGAGGGGAACAGACAGGAGATTCTGTGGACGTGAACGGGACACCAAGGTGATATGTTACCTCCCAGGGGCCAGGATCAGTGATGTCTCAGATCGCGTCCACAACATTTTGGAGAGGGAGGGGAAGCAGCCAGATGTCTTGGTACATATTGGTACCAATGGCATAGGAAGGAAAAGCAATGAGGTCCTGAAGAGAGAATTTAGAGAGCTGGGTAGAAAGCTGAGAAGCAGGACCTCTCAGGTAGTAATTTCTGGATTGCTGCCTGTGCCACGCACCAGTGAGGGTAGAAACAGGATGATTTGGCAGATAAATGTGTGGCTGAGAAGCTGGTGCAGGGAGCAGGGCTTCAGGTTCTTGGATCATTGGGATCTCTTCTGGGGGAGGTATGACCTGTTCAAAAGTGACGGGTTGCACCTGAACATGAGGGGACCAATATTCTCATAGGCAGATTTGTTAGAGCTATTGGGGAGGATTTAAACTAACTTGGTAGGGGGGTGGGAACCAGAGTGAAGGGGCTCAGGAAAGGATGGATGGTAAAAAAGCAAAGATAGCATGCAGTCAGACTGTCAGGAAGGGTGGGCATAACTGCAGCCAGCAGGGTGAGTATCTGTGCATTAGGGATGCAGAATCATTCCAAAGGGAAGCAAATACAGTATTCAAAGTGCACAATGCACGGAGTACAAGAAGTAAGGTGGATGATCTTGATGCACTTTTACAGATTGTCGGGGATGCTGTGGCTATCACTGAATGGTGGCTGAAGGATGGTTGGAGTTGGGACCTAAATGTCCAAGGTTACACATTATATCGGAGAGATGGGAAGGTAGGCAGAGGGGGTGGTGTGGCTCCACTGGTAAAGAATGGCATCAAATCAGTAGAAAGATGTGACATAGGTTTGGAAGATATTGGATCTTTGTGAGTTAAGTTAAACCGCAAGGGTAAAGAGACGTTGATGGCAGTTATATACAGGCCTCCCAACAGTGCCTGGGAGGTGGACCACAGATTACAACAGGAAATAGAAAAGGCGAGTCAAAAGGACAATGTTATGGTAGTTATGGGAGATTTTAACATGCAGGTCAATTGGAAAAATCAGGTTGGTAATGGATCTTAAGAGAGAGAGTTTGTTGAATGGCTATGAGATGGCTTTTTAGAGCAGTTTGTCATTGAGCCTACCAGGGGATCAGCTATACTGGATTGGGTGTTATGAAATGAACCAGAGACGATTAGGGAGCTTAAGGTAAAAGAACCCTTAGGAGCCCATGATCACAATATGATTGTGTTCAACTTGGAATTTGACAGGGAGAAAGTAAAGTCTGATGTAGCAGTATTTCAGTGGAGTAAGGGAAATTACAGTGGTATGAGAGAGGAGTTGGCCAAATTAAACTGGAAGAAGATCCTAGCAGGGATGTCAGCAGAGCAGCAATGGCGTGAGCTTCTGGAAAAAATGGGGAAGGTGCAGGATAGATGTATTGCAAAAACAAAGAAGTACCCAAATGACAATTGTGGCTGTCAAGGGAAGTCAGATCTAATCTATAAGCAAAAGATGGCATATAACAACGCAAAAATTAGTGGGAAGATAGAGGATTGGGAAGATTTTATACCCTAGAGAGCAGCTAAAAGAGTCACTAGGAGGGAAAAGATGAAATATGAAAGCAAGCTAGCAAATAATATCAAAGTGGATAGTAAAAGCTTTTTCAAGTACATAAAAAATAAGGGAGAGAGGAGAGTGGTTATAGGACTGCTAGAAAATGAGGCCAGAGAAATAATAGCAGAAGACAAGGAGATGGCAGATGAACTAAATGAGTATTTTGCATCATCTTCACTGTGGAGGGCACCGGCAGTGTGCCAGATGTTGAAGAGTGTGAGAGAAGAATTGAATTGACTTTATTTCTTACATCCTTCACGTATATGAGGAGTAAAAAATTTTTACATTACATCTCCACTTAGATGTGCAATGTGCCGTCATAGTAATTTATAATAATAGAAGAGACAATGTAACATAGAGTACACTCAGATCAGTGTGAGTTCATCAGTCTGGTGGTGTGGTGGAAGAAGCTATCCTGGAGCCTGTTGGTCTTGGCTTTTATGCTGCGGTACCGTTTCTGACTTAGAGAAGTGAGTGCAGTAACTGTTACAAGGGAGAAGGTCACCAAGCCAAGATGAACTGCACCCTAGGGTTCTGCAACAGGTAGCAATAGAGACTGTGGAGACATTAAGTTTCAATGGGTGCATTTAATGTCAATAGAAATGTGTACAATATACACGCAGAAATTCTTCTTCACAGACGTCTACGAAAACAGAAGAGTGCCCCAAAGAATGAATGACAGTTAAAATGTTAGAACCCCAAACTTCCTCCACCAACCCCCCCCTCCCACGCAGCGAGGCTATGACCCCCCCCCACTAGCAAAAAAGTATCAGGACCCTCCACCGAGCATTCAAGTGTGCAGCAAAGCATCAATAAAGGGAAAGATTTGCAGTGGTTTCAAAAGATGATGAGATCATGTGGACAGCCAGAGGCTTTTTCCCAGGACTGAAATGGCTGACACAAGGGGCCATGGTTTTAAGGTGTTTGGAAGTAGGTTTAGGGGGATGTCAGGGGTAAGTTTTTCACGCAGAGTGGTGGTTGCATTGAATGCACTGCCAGCGATGGTGGTAGAAGCAGGTACAATAGGATCTTTCAACAGCGGTCCCCAACCACCGGGCCGCGGACCAGTACCGGTCTGCAAAGCTCCTACTGGGCCGCGAGGGAACGATATGATTTGGCGATATGGTGAGTAAAAAAACAAACGTCGCTTGAGAGTCTCTTTGGAAGAGGTGGTAGGGGACATAAAAGGCCTAATGATGATGATAACGCAGAGACAGCTGAGGCTGAGACTGCAAAAAAAAAGCTTCCTTCAACAGAAAATACGACAAGTCGTACATAAAATATGGGTTTATTGCGACCGGTGACTCGCACGCTCCAAGCCCCCTGTGTGTGATATGTGGAGACAAGCTGTCTAATGAGGCAATGAAGCCCTCAAAACTGCTTCGGCACCTTGAGTCCAAGCACCCTGCACTAAAGCCAAACCCGCTGAGTTTTTTGAGCGGAAGAAACGTGAGCAAGCGGGAGAGAAGCAAGTGCTGAGAGTCACCACCTCCACAAATGCTGCTACTCTGAGAGCGTCGTACTTAGTGGCTGGCTGTATTGCTAAGGCTAAGAAGCCTTTCACTGTTGGTGGTGAATTGATTCTGCCTGCTGCCAAGGACATGTGCCGTGAACTGTTGGGAGAAGCTGCAACTAACAAGATGGCACAGGTTTCTCTTTCAGCTACCACAGTTTCAAGGAGAATCGATGACACAGCAGAGGACATCGACGCACAGCTGTTGGAACAGCTGAACGAGTCACCATGGTACATTATCCATGTTGACGAGTCTACCGATGTCGACAACAAGGCAATGCTGCTGGTTTATCTGCGATATATATTTCAAGACGATGTGCAGGAGGATGTGTTGTGTGCACTGCTGCTGCCAACTAACACAACTGGGGCAGAACTATTCAAGTCTTTGAATGACTACATGTCAGGCAAACTGGACTGGTCATTCTGTGTTGGAATATGCACAGACGGGGCTGCAGCTATGACTGGACGGCTGTCTGGTTTCACTACCCAAGTCAGAGGTTGCTCCTGAATGCCAGTCTACACACTGTGTCACACACAGGGAAATGCTGGCTAGCCGAAAAATGTCACCTGATCTTAACAGCATATTGAGTGACGTTGTTGAAGTTATCAATCACATCAGAGCAAAAGCCCTTAACTCACGTCTGTTTGAGCAGCTTTGTGAGGAAATGGATGCAGAGCACAAACGCCTTCTCTTACACACTGAAGTCAGGTGGCTATCAAGGGGGAGAGCCCTGGCCAGGGTTTTTGAGTTAAGAGAGCAGCTACAGAGATTTCTTTCAGGAAAAAAGTCACCACTGGCAGCAGACTTCAGTGACGAGGAGTGGATAGCAAAACTCACTTATCTGTGTGACATCTTCAACCTGCTCAATGAACTCAATTTGTCGGGATCTGTCCTGGACCCCTGCTATTTGTGATTTTTATAAATGACCTGGATGAAGAAGCGGAAGGATGGGTGAGTAAGTTTGCAGATGACACGAAGATTGGAGGAGTTGTGGATGGAGCTGTAGGTTGTCGAAGGTTACAAGAGGATATAGACAGGATGCAGAGCTGGGCAGAAAAGTGGCAGATGGAGTTCAGTCCGGATAAGTGTGAGGTGATGCATTTTGGAAGGACAAACCAGAAGGCTGAGTACAGGGTTAATGGTCGGTTACTTAAGAGTGTGGATGAACAGAGGGGCCTTGGGGTTCAAATCCATACATCCCTCAAGGTCGCTGCACAGGTTGATAGGGTAGTTAAAAAGGCCCATGGGATGCCAGACTTCATTAATAGGGGGACTGAGTTCAAGAGTAGAGAGGTCATGCTGCAATTCTACAAATCTCTGGTGAGACCACACTTAGAGTGTTGTGTTCAGTTCTGGTCACCTCATTATAGGAAGGATGTGGAAGCTATGGAGAGGGTGCAGAGGAGATTTACCGGGATGTTGCCTGGATTGGAAAACAAGTCTTATGAGGCAAGGTTAGCAGAGCTGGGACTTTTTTCTTTGGAGCGTAGAAGGATGAGAGGGGACTTGATAGAGGTTTACAAGATTATGAGAGGCATAGATAGGGTGCATAGCCGGTACCTGTTTCCCAGGACATGAATAGCAAACACCAGAGGGCATATGTACAAAGTTAAGAGAGGGAAGTTTAGGGGAGACATCGGGTAAGTTTTTGTTTACACAGGGGGTTGTGGGTGCCTGGAATGACTTGCCAGGGATGGTGGTGGAGGCTGATACTTTATACTTTATTGTCGCCAAACAATTGGTACTAGAACGTACAATCATCACAGCGATATTTGATTCTGTGCTTCACACTCCCTGGATTACAAATATTAAATAATAAAGTAGTTAAAATTAGTAAATATTAAAAATTTAAATTATAAATCATAAATAGAAAATAGAAAAATGGAAAGTAAGGTAGTGCAAAAAAAACCGAGAGGCAGGTCCGGATATTTGGAGGCTACGGCCCAGATCCGGGTCAGGATCCGTTCAGCAGTCTTATCACAGTTGGAAAGAAGCTGTTCCCAAATCTGGCCGTACGAGTCTTCAAGCTCCTGAGCCTTCTCCCGGAGGGAAGACAGACAAAAAGTGTGTTGGCTGGGTGGGTCGTGTCCTTGATTATCCTTGCAGCACTGCTCCGACAGCGTGCGGTGTAAAGTGAGTCCACGGACGGAAGATTGGTTTGTGTGATGTCTTCACGATCTTCTGCAGCTTCTTCCGGTCTTGGACAGGACAACTTCCATACCAGGTTGTGATGCACCCTAGAAGAATGCTTTCTACGGTGCATCTATAAAAATTAGTGAGGGTTTTCGGGGACAGGCCAAATTTCTTTAGTTTTCTCAGGAAGTAAAGGCGCTGGTGGGCTTTCTTGGCAGTGAACTCTGCTTGGTTGGACCAAGTCAGGTCACTTGTGATATTGACCCCGAGGAACTTAAAGCTTTTGACCTGTTCCACTTGCGCACCACCGATGTAAATTGGATCGTGCAGTCTGCTACTCCTTCTGAAGTCAACAACCAATTCCTTCGTCTTGCGGACATTCAGGGATAGATTATTGTCTTCGCACCATGCCACCAGCTTCTTAATTTCTTAACACATTAGGGGTATTTAAGAGCCTCTTGGACAGGCACATGGATGAAAGAAAAATGGAGGCCTACGGGGTAGCGTGGGTTTAGTACTTTTTGTTTAAGGAATATATGGGTGGGCACAACATCGAGGCCCGAAGGGCCTGTACTATGCTGTAGTTTTCTAGTGTCAGCTCATGATGGAATGGCGGAGCAGACTCGATGGGCCGAATGGCCGACTTCTGCTCCTTTGTCTTACGGACTAGTGTCTAGTATCTAGTCATGAAAAGCCATTTAAACCTGGAAACATTTTTGTGAACCTCCTTTGAACACTCCAGTTTCAACACATCCTTTTCAAGACAAGGTGCCCAAAAACTGCTCAGAATACTCCAATCGAGGCCACTCCTTTGCTTTATAAAGTCTCAACATTACATTCTTGCTTTTATATTCTAGTCCTCTTGAAATGAACGATAATATCACATTTGCCTTCCTCACCATCCCACTACCCTGAGAAAGAAACTTGCTTGGTCGACTTCAGGCGCCGCCTCTCATGGCTGAATCCTTTCGAGGCAAAGCTATCGAGCCTCCTTCCCCACTCAAACCCTAGACGCTTCTGCAATTGCTTAATCTCCTCGTAAGACCATAAGATTTAGGAGCAGAAGTAGGCCATTCAGCCCATCGAGTCTGCTCTGCCATTCAATCATGGGCTGATCCACTTCATCCAGTCATCCCCACTCCCCTGCTTTCACCTTTTATTTAGCTACGTGTGTGGCTGGGATGATCATCTGCTCATATTTAACCCCATGTGTGTGTGCGTTTAAGTCCCCGTGCTGGGCTGTGCTTAAGCTTGCGTATGCTGCTTTGTTTTCCAGTCCTGGCGCCGTGGGAAGTTGGTGGCCGAGGACCTGCTCCTCACAACCGGAACTACCTCAGACCTGACCTGCCGGGGCCTTGTCCACCACCTGTGAGATTCAGGGACGCCCCTGGCCCTGACGGTAAGTTGCGCTTCTCTGTGTCCGTGTGATTGGCACTGTGTCGGGACTAAATCTGCAGGGCAGAAGTAAGTTTGCAGATGACATGAAGGCCGATGACACGTTGATAATGTAGAAGGTTGTCGTGAGTTAGAACAGCACACTGACAGGTCGCAGAGCTGGACTGAGAAGTGACAGATGGAGCTTAACCCGGAAAAATGTGGTGATTCATTTTGGAAAGTTGAATTTGAAGGCAGAATACTGGGTTAATGTAAGGATTCTTAGTAGTGCGCAGGAACTTGCAGATCCTGTCATCCACATCCATAGGTTCCTGATAGTTGCCAGACGTGTTGGCCTTCATTAGTCAGGGGATTGACAACAGGAGCTGTGAGGTAATGTTGCAGCTCTATAGAATCCTGGGGAGACCACTCACAGTATTCGGCTTAGTTATGGTCCCCTCATTATAGGAACGTACAGTAGAACAGCGAACAGTACAGGACAGGAACAGACACCATGGCCCACAATAAATTAATAATGGCCAACTAAACTGATCTCTTGTGCCTGCACAATGTCCATATCCCTCACATTCATGTGCCTGCACAATGTCCATATCCCTCACATTCTAAATGTCTCTTAAAAATCTCTAATGTATCTGCCTTTACCACTGGCCCAGTCAGGACATTCTAGACACCCACTATTCTGTGATTTAAAAAAAAGCATCCCTTCATATTTCCTTTGAACCTACCCCCTCTCACCCTAAGTGCATGCCCTCTGGTACTAGACATTTCAAGCCTTGGAAAAAGATACTGTCTGCCTACTCTATCTGCGCCTCTCATAATGTTAGAAAACCTCTTTCAGATCTGCTGTCAGTCTCTGTGGCTCCAGAGGAAACAACACAACTTTGCCCAACCTTTTGCTATGGCACACGCCCTCTAATCTAGGCACCTCTTCAACACCTTCTCCAAAGCCTCGACATTCTTCTTGTAATGGGCTGACCAGAGCCGTATGCAAAACTCCAGATGTGGCCTAACTTGAGTTTTATAAATCTGCAACATAATTTACTATTGAACTTAGTGCCTTGACTAACAAACTCAAGTATGCTACAAGCCTTATCAACCACCCGATCAACCTTCGTAACCACTTCCTGCGAGCTATGAACTTGAACTTCAAAACCCTTCTGCTCATCAACACGGTTAAGGATCTTGCCCGTGACAATGTACTGTCTCTTTACATTTGACCTACCACTTCACAGAGTGAAGGGCTAGTTTCTGAGCTGTACTGTTCTGTGACTCCGTTCTGCAGATCCGTGTGGAACACCATTAATCACAGATCTCCAGTTAGAATAGGTCTCTTCAAACACTACCCTCTGTAGGTCAGCAATTCACCATGGATCCCATGCATCTTCATCTTCTTGATGAGCTTCCCATGAGGGACCTTGTCAAAGGCCTTACTGAAATCCATGTAGACAACATCCACAGCGATCACACTCATCACCTCATCGAAAAAATTGTTAATAAAAAATGACTTGCTCTGCACAAAATGTGAAAAATTTTTGCATCTGTATTTACTCAGGAGACGGACACAGAGTCTATAGAAGAGAGGCCAAGCAGCATTGATTTCATGGAACCTGTACAGATTACAGAGGAGCTACCTCGAGGGAAATCAGGGTAGATAAATCCTTGGGGCCTGACAGGGTGTTCCCTCGGACCCTACGGGAGGCAATTTCTGGGGCCCTAGCAGATATTTAAATACATCGATCGTGACAGGACAAGTACCAGAGGATTGGAGGATAGCCAATATTGTTTTGCTGTTTAAAGAAAGGTCTAAGCATAAACCAGGAAATTATAGGCTGGTGACTGACATCAGTTGTGGGAAAGTTATTGGAAGGTATTCTAAGGGATCAGAAATAGAAGTATTTGGATAGACATGGACTGATTATGGATAGTCAGCATGGCTTCGTGTGTGGTAGGTTGTGTCTAACCGATCTTAAGGAGTTTTTAGAGGAAATTACCAGGAAAGTTGATGAAGGCAGGCCAGTAGATGTCTACATAGACTTTAGTAAGACATTTGACAAGGTCCCGCATGGGAGGCTGATCAGGAAGGTTCGGGCACTCGGCATTCAAGATGAGGTAGTAAATTGGATTAGATATCAGCTTTGTGGGAGAAACCAGAGAGTGGGAGTAGATGTTTGCCTCTCTGACTGGAGGCCTGTGACTAGTGGTGTGCCTCAGGGATCGGTGCTGGGTCCATTGTTGTTTGTCATCTATATCAATGATCTGGATGAAAATGTGGTTAACTGAACCAACAAATTTGTGGATGACACCACGATAGGGGGTGTAGTGGACAGTGAGGAAGGCGAACGTGTCTTACAGCGGGATCTGCATCAGCTGGGAAAATGGGCTGAAAAATATCAGATGGAATTTAATGCAGCTAGTGCTAGGTTTTGCATTTCAGTAGGTCTTACAGAGTGAACGGTTTGGCAGTGTGGTAGAACAAAGAGATCTGGGAATACACGTCCATAATTCGTTGAAAGTGTTCAATAGGGTCATAAAGAAAGCTTTTGGCACATCGGCCTTCATAAATCAATATATTAAGTACAGGAGATGGGATGTTACGTTGAAGTTCTATAAGACCTTGGTGAGGCCTGATTTGGAAGAAAATCTGCAGATGCTGGAAATCAGAGCAACACACACAGCAGGCCGGAGGAACTCAGCAGGCCAGGCAGCATCCATGGAAAAGAGTACTTTCGACATTTCAGACCTGTTGAGATCCTCCAGCATTTTGTATATTGCTTGGAGTATTATGTGCAGTTTTGGTCACCTACCTACAGGAAAATATGTACACAAGGTTGAAAAAGTATACAGAAACTTTACAAGGATGTTGTCTGGAGGACATGTGTTATAAGGAAAGATTGAGTAGGTTAGGACTATATTCCTTAGAATGTAGAAGACTGAGAGAAGAATTGATAGGGGTATACTAAATTATGAGGGGTATAGATAAATACAAGCAGGCTTTTTCCACTGAGGTTGGGTGTGTCTCCAACCAGAGGCCATAGGTTAAGGGTGAAAGGTGAGAAGTTTAAGGGGAACATGAGGGGAAACTTCCTCACTTTGAGCTTGTGAGCGCATGCAATGAGCTGCCAGTATGGAGGGCTATGGTCCCAGTGCAGGTCGCCGGGAGTAGCCAGTTTAAATGGTTTTGGTATGGACTAGAGGGGCTGAAGGTCCTGTTTCTGTGCTGTAGTTCTCTGTAACTCTAAAGCTCTCCCCAATTAGACCATGGTTTTCCAAGTGCTCAGAAATCCCATCCCTAAGAATCAGACGAAAAAAAGGGTTGAAAGGTTCATTTATTATCAATGTATGCAATTCTGAAATTTTTCTCCAAGTAGCCCTGAAACCAAGAAAGGGAGCACCATCAACCCTGAAACCTCTCCTCCCCACACAAAAACAGAACAGGCCCACGTCCCCGAAATCTGCCTCCCCGGGTCCCGCTCCGGTAGCCGTGATCCCCAGCGGTCAAAAGGCAGGCAGCTAGTGCTCACCTTCCGCAATCTCCTTGACGCTTCAGTCTCCTTCGTTGCTTTAACTGGTGAAACGGAGTTGAAGTCAGCTCACACCCCATCCATCAGCCTGTTCACCATGAGGTTCAGTCAAGATGGTGCCTCTGTACAATGCTCCTTTGGTCGATATTTTTTGGATAGATCATAAAACCATAGAAAAACTACAGCACAGAAACAGGCCTTTTGGCCCTTCTTGGCTGTGCCGAACCATTTTCTGCCTAGTCCCACTGACCTGCACACGGACCATATCCCTCCATACACCTCCCATCCATGTATCTGTCCAATTTATTCTTAAATGTTAAAAAAGAACCCGCATTTACCACCTCGTCTGGCAGCTCATTCCATACTCCCACCACTCTCTGTGTGAAGAAGCCCCCCCCTAATGTTCCCTTTAAACTTTTCCCCCCTCACCCTTAACCCATGTGCTCTGGTTTTTTTCTCCCCTTGCCTCAGTGGAAAAAGCCTGCTTGCATTCACTCTTATCTATACCCATCATAATTTTATATACCTCTATCAAATCTCCCCTCATTCTTCTACACTCCAGGGAATAAAATCCTAACCTATTCAACCTTTCTCTGTAACTGAGTTTCTCAAGTCCCGGCAACATCCTTGTAAACCTTCTCTGCACTCTTTCAACCTTATTTATATCCTTCCTGTAATTTGGTGACCAAAACGGAACACAATACTCCAGATTCGGCCTCACCAATGCCTTATACAACCTCATCATAACATTCCAGCTCTTATACTCAATACTTTGATTATTAAAGGCCAATGTACCAGAAGCTCTCTTTACAACTCTATCTACCTGTGACGCCACTTTTAGGGAATTTTGTATCTGTATTCCCAGATCCCTCTGTTCCACTGCACTCCTCAGTGCCTTACCATTAACCCTGTATGTTCTACCTTGGTTTGTCCTTCCAAAGTGCAATACCTCACACTTGTCTGTATTAAACTCCATCTGCCATTTTTCAGCCCATTTTTCCAGCTGGTCCAAATCCCTCTGCAAACTTTGAAAACCTTCCTCACTGTCCACTACACCTCCAATCTTTGTATCATCAGCAAATTTGCTGATCCAATTTACCACATTATCATCCAGATCATTGATATAGATGACAAATAACAATGGACCCAGCACTGATCCCTGTGGCACACCACTAGTTACAGGCCTCCACTTTGAGAAGCAATCCTCTACTACCACTCTTTGGCTTCTTCTACTGAGCCAATGTCTAATCCAACTTACTACCTCTCCATGTATACCTAGTGACTAAATTTTCCTAACCAACCTCCCATGCGGGACCTTGTCAAAGGCCTTACTGAAATCCATGTAGACAACATCCACTGCCTTCCCTTCATCCACTTTCTTGGTAACCTCCTTGAAAAACTCCAATAGATTGGTCAAACATGACCTACCACGCACAAAGCCATGTTGACTCTCCCTAATAAGTCCCTGTCTATCCAAATGCTTGTAGATTCTGTCTCTTAGTACTCCCTCCAATAACTTACCCACTACCGACGTCAAACTTACCAGCCTATAATTTCCCGGATTACTTTTCGATCTTTTTTTAAACAACGGAACAATATGAGCCATTCTCCAATCCTCTGGCACCTCGCCCGTAGACAGCGACATTTTAAATATATCTGCCAAGGCCCCTGCAATTTCAACACTTGTCTCCTTCAAGGTCCGAGAGAACACCCTGTCAGGTCCTGGGGATTTATCCACTTTAATTTGCCTCAAGATAGCAAGCACCTCCTCCTTTTCAATCTGTACAGTTTCCATGATCTCACTACTTGTTTTCCTTAATTCCATAGACTTCATGCCAGTTTCCTTAGTAAATACAGATGCAAAAAACCCATTTAAGATCTCCCCCATTTCTTTTGGTTCCGCACATAGCTGACCACTCTGATCTTCAAGAGGGCCAATTTTACATAGAACATAGAACATAGAATAGTACAGTACAGTACAGGCCCTTTGGCCCACAATATTGTGCCGACCCTCAAACCCTGCCTCCCATATAAGCCCCCACCTTAGATTCCTCCATATACCTGTCTAGTAGTCTCTTAAACTTCACTAGTGTATCTGCCTCCACCACTGACTCAGGCAGTGCATTCCACGCACCAACCACTCTCTGAGTAAAAAACCTTCCTCTAATATCCCCCTTGAACTTCCCACCCCTTACCTTAAAGCCATGTCCTCTTGTATTAAACAGTGGTGCCCTGGGGAAGAGGCGCTGGCTATCCACTCTATCTATTCCTCTTATTATCTTGTACACCTCTATCATGTCTCCTGTCATCCTCCTTCTTTCCAAAGAGTAAAGAGTAAAGCCCTAGCTCCCTTAATCTCTGATCATAATGCATACTTTCTAAACCAGGCAGCATCCTGGTAAATCTCCTCTGTACCCTTTCCAATGCTTCCACATCCTTCCTATAGTGAGGTGACCAGAACTGGACACAATACTCCAAGTGTGGCCTAACCAGAGTTTTATAGAGCTGCATCATTACATCGCGACTCTTAAACTCTATCCCTCGACTTATGAAAGCTAACACCCCATAAGCTTTCTTAACTACCCTATCCACCTGTGAGGCAACTTTCAGGGTTCTGTGGACATGTACCCCGAGATCCCTCTGCTTCTCCACACTACCAAGTATCCTGCCATTTACTTTGTACTCTGCCTTGGAGTTTGTCCTTCCAAAGTGTACCACCTCAGACTTCTCCGGGTTGAACTCCATCTGCCACTTCTCAGCCCACTTCTGCATCCTATCAATGTCTCTCTGCAATCTTTGACAATCCTCTACACTATCTACAACACCACCAACCTTTGTGTCGTCTGCAAACTTGCCAACCCACCCTTCTACCCCCACATGCAGGTCGTTAATAAAAATCACGAAAAGTAGCGGTCCCAGAACAGATCCTTGTGGGACACCACTAGTCACAATCCTCCAATCTGAATGTACTCCCTCCACCACGACCCTCTGCCTTCTGCAGGCAAGCCAATTCTGAATCCACCTGGCCAAACTTCCCTAGATCCCATGCCTTCTAACTTTCTGAGTAAGCCTACCGTGTGGAACCTTGTCAAATGCCTTACTAAAATCCATATAGATCACATCCACTACACTACCCTCATCTATATGCCTGGTCACCTCCTCAAAGAACTCTATCAGGCTTGTTAGACACGATCTGCCCTTCACAAAGCCATGCTGACTGTCCCTGATCAGACCATGATTCTCTAAATGCCTATAGATCCTATCTCTAAGAATCTTTTCCAACAGCTTTCCCACCACAGACGTAAGACTCACTGGTCTACAGTTACCCGGACTATCCCTACTACCTTTTTTGAACAAGGGGACAACATTCGCCTCCCTCCAGTCCTCCGGTACCATTCCCGTGGACAACGAGGACATAAAGATCCTAGCCAGAGGCTCAGCAATCTCTTCTCTCGCCTCGTGGAGCCGCCTGGGGAATATTCCGTCAGGCCCTGGGAACTTATCTGTCCTAATGTATTTTAACAACTCCAACACCTCCTCTCTCTTAATATCAACATGTTCCAGAACATCAACCTCACTCATATTGTTCTCACCATCATCAAGTTCTCTCTCATTGGTGAATACCGAAGAGAAGTATTCATTGAGGACCTCGCTCCCTTCCACAGCCTCCAGGCACATCTTCCCACCTTTATCGCTAATCGGTCCTACCTTCACTCCTGTCATCCTTTTGTTCTTCACATAATTGAAGAATGCCTTGGGGTTTTCCTTTACCCTACTCGCCAAGGCCTTCTCATGCCCCCTTCTTGCTCTTCTCAGCCCCTTCTTAAGCTTTCTTGCTTCCCTATATTCGTCAATAGACCCATCTGATCCTTGCTTCCTAAACCTCATGCCTCCTTCCACCTGACTAGATTTTCCACCTCACTTGTCACCCATGGTTCCTTCACCCTACCATTCTTTATCTTCCTCACTGGGACAAATTTATCCCTTACATCCCGCAAGAGATCTCTAAACATCGACCACATGTCCATAGTACATTTCCCTGCAAAAACATCATCCCAATTCACACCCGCAAGTTCTAGCCTTATAGGCTCATAATTTGCCTTTCCCCAATTAAAAATTTTCCTGTCCTCTTTGATTCTATCCTTTTCCATGATAATTATAAAGGCCAGGGAGCGGTGGTCACTGTCCCCCAGATGCTCACCCACTGAGAGATCTGTGACCTGACCCGGTTCATTACCTAGTACTAGATCTAGTATGGCATTCCCCTTTCGGCCTGTCCACATACTGTGACAGGAATCCATCCTGGACACACTTAATAAATTCTGCCCCATCTATACCCTTGGAACTAATCAGGTGCCAATCAATATTAGGGAAGTTAAAGTCACCTATGATAACAACCCTGTTATTTTTGCACCTTTCCAAAATCTGCCTCCCAATCTGCTCCCCTGTATCTCTGCTGCTACCAGGGGACCTATAGAATACCCCCAGTAGAGTAACTGCTCTCTTCCTGTTCCTGACTTCCACCCATTATTGACTCAAAAGAGGATCCTGGTTCTGTAGCTGTAATAGTATCCCTGACCAGTAATGCCACCCCTCCTCCCCTTTTTCCGCCCTCTCTATCCCTTTTAAAGCACTGAAATCCAGGAATATTGAGAATCCATTCCTGCCCTGGTGCCAGCCAAGTCTCTGTAATAGCCACTACATCATAATTCCATGTATGTATTCAAGCTCTCAGTTCATCACCTTTGTTCCTGATGCTTCTTGCATTGAGGTACACACATTTCAGCCCTTCTACCTTACTGTCTTTACACCGTTTATTCTACTTCTCTTTCCTCAAAGCCTCTCTTTTATCCCTTACAACCCTTTTACTCTTAATATACCTGTAAAAGCTTTATGGATTATCCTTCACTTTGACTGCCAAGGCAACCTCATGTCTTCTTTTAGCCTTCCTAATTTCTTTCTTTAGCCTCCTAATTTCCTTCTTAAGTACTTTCTTGCACTTTTTATACTCCTCAAGCACCTTATTTACTCCCTGTTTCCTATACATGTTATACAACTCCCTCTTCTTCTTTATCAGAGTTGTAATATCCCTTGAGAACCAAGGTTCCTTATTCCTATTCACTTTGCCTTCAATCCTGACAGGAACATACAAATTCTGCATTCTCAAAATTTCTCCTTTGAAGGCTTCCCACCTACCGATCACATCTTTGCCAGTGAACAACCTGTCCCAATCCATGCTTTTTAGCTCCTTTCTCATTTCTTCAAATTTGGCCGCCTTCCAGTTTAGAACCTCAACCCTAGGACCAGATCTATCCTTGTCCATGATCAAGTGTTATTGATCTGGATCAAGAAACTGATGACATTGTCACCAAGTTTGCAGGTAATACCAAGATAGGTAGAGGAACATGTAATGTTGCAGATGCAGGGAGTCTGTAGGAGGACTTGGACAAGTTGAGAGAGTGGACATGGTGTTATGATCACTGTGCTCTGTGTGAAGAAGCCCCCCCAATGTTCCCTTTGTGCTCCCCTACACACACTTCCGTCACTTGTCCTAACTTGTTCCCTAATAGGAGATCTAATATCGCATCCCCTCTAGTTGGTACCTCTATATATTGATTTAGAAAACTTTCCTGAACACATTTTACAAACTCTAAACCATCTAGACCCCTAACAGTGTGGGAGACCCAATCAATATATGGAAAATTAAAATCCCCTACCACCACAACTTTATGTTTCCTGCAGTTGCCTGCTGTCTCTCTGCAGATTTGCTCCTCCAATTCTCGCTGACTATTGGGTGGTCTATAATACAACCCCACTAATGTGGCCATACCTTTCCTGTTTCTCAGCTCCACCCATAAGGACTCAGTAGACAAGCCCTCTAATCTGTCCTGCCTGAGCACTGCTGTAATATTTTCCCTGACAAGCAATGCTACTCCCCCACCTTTCATTCCTCTGCCTTGATCACATCTGAAACATCGGAACCCTGGAATATTAAGCTGCCAGTCCTGCCCCTCCTGTAGCCAAGTTTCACTAATTGCTATAAAGTCATAATTCCACGTGTCAATCCACGCCCCCAACTCGTCCGCCTTCCCCGCAATACTCCTAGCATTGAAATATATACACTTCAGAAGATTTTTACCACCACTCACAACCTTTCTATTTGTGGCTTTGCTTAAATTATGTTAAAAGTTCATTTTTCACCCCAGCCCCACTGTCAGCTCTGGCACGCTGGTTCCCATCCCCCTGCAAATCTAGTTTAAAGCCCCCCCAATGGCACTAACAAACCTCCCTGAAAGGATATTGGTCCCCCTGTAGTTCAAGTGTAACCCGTCTCTCTTGTACAGGTCCCACCTACCCCAGAAGAGGTCCCAATGATCCTGAAATCTGAAACGCTGCCCCTACACCAGTTCCTCAGCCACTTGTTCATCCTCCAGAGCTTCCTATTCCTACCCTCACTGGCACGTAGCACAGGTAGCAATCCTGAGATTACCACCCTCGAGGTCCTGCTTTTCAACTTCCTACCAAGCTCTCTATACTCACTCTTCCTTGCTATGTCATTGGTACCGATGTGCACCACGACATCTGGCTGGTCGCCCTCCCACTTCAGAATGTCATGCAATCGATCAGAGACATCCTTGACCCTGGTACCCAGGAGGCAACAAACCATCCTGGATTCTCTGGCATGACCACAGAACCTCCTGTCTGCACCTCTAACTATCGAGTCCCCTATCACTACCGCTCTCCTCTTTTCCCCCCTCCCTTCTGCACTGCAGAGCCAGACCCAGTGCCAGAGATCTGGCTACTGCAGCTTTTATGTCTTTTACGTTTGTTTTTTCTATCTTTCTTAAATGTTGCCTTGCATTTCTTGGACTCCGTAAGCACCTCATTTGTTCAAACCTGCCTATACCTACTGTGCTTCTCTTTTTTTTCCTTTTAACCAGGGCCTCAACATCTCTTGAAAACCAAGCTGTCCTACACCTTTATTCTGACAGGCACATACCAGCTTTGGACTCAAAATCTCTCTTTTTGAAAGCCTCCCCCTTACCAAGTACACTTTTGCCAGCAAAACTGGCCTTTCTCCCATTTAGGTCTGATCTCCAGGTTGAGATTCTATCTTTTTTGCATATTTGCTTAATAGCATTCTGATGACTAGATGCAAAGTGTTCCTTTACACAAACCTGCCCTGTTTCATTTCCTAATAGCAGATCAAGTATTGCACACTCTCTCATTGGGACTTCTACACCTGATGAAGGAAATTCTCATGAACACGGTAACAAACTCTATCCCATCTAGTCCTTTGACCATATGGGATTCCCAGTCAGTATGCGGAAAGTTAACATCACCTACTGTAATAACCTTGTGTTTCTTCCAACAGTCTGCAATCTCTCTACAAAGTTGTTTGTCTCAATCCCTAAGACTGTTAGGTGGTCCGTAATATAGTCCCTTTAACATGGTAATACTTTTTTAATTTCTCAGTTCCCCCTGTAACGCTCACTAGACAAGTTCTCCATTCTGTTCTGGCTGAGCATTGCCCCAACGCCATCCCTCCCACTCTGTCACGTCTAAAACAACGGAACCCTGGAATATTGAGCCGCAAGTCCTGTCCCTCCGGCGACACATCTCACTAATAGCTACAGTATCATAATTCCAGTTGTTGATCCATGCCCTGAGCAACCTTTTGATTCCTGACTTTGTCTGAGGTCTTACCAGCATCTGCCAGATGTGGCCTGAAAACCGCTGTTCCCAATTAACTCCTGTTAAATCTATCCCAATCACCTTGAAATAAATGCCCTGGTCCATGATTCAAGAAGGGAAATGGGAATAGTGGAAGTGAAGTTACTGGACAGAATAGTTAGGGTGACTGGAATATGCAGCTTGAGATGGTGGTGGAGAGGGTGTCTTGTGCTACATGAACAGTGAAGGGAAGCACGTGCAGAGAGATGATGTGCTGTGAACCTGTCATGCCCCATGACAGAACTTGCCCTTTTGCTCACACCCTTTTTCATTTTGCAGGAGCTGCTGCTGACAGGGCTTCTGCCATGGGCGACCCTCAGCGCCTGAATGGTCCCTGGCCACCGGTGTGCAACAGGCGCGTGATGAGGCGACGAGCGCAGGAGCCATACAGCTTGGCTCATTGTGGTCGGCCAGTGTACTCGGGCCGCAGGGGCTCCTCCCACTGACACCCTTGGACATGTCCTATGCAGGGAGGAATTGTTGCTGTGTGTGTGGGGGGGGGGTGGTGGGTGGAAGAGAGCCATTTTCAGGACCAAAGAAAAAGCTGGCTTCTGTTGTGAGATGCAGCCACTGATCAGACCCCAGCCCACCCTTTGCAGTGTTACAGCTGCTGGAGCTATGTCCTTTCTCCCTCAGGGGTGGGGTACTCTCTCCCCCCCCCCCAAAAAAAAACATTTTAATTGTGGCCATTGTGCTTGCTTCCATCAAGCCCAGTAGGCAGTGGTTAGAAGACGCCCTTTCCCACCCCAAAGGACAGACACCACACCCAGCAGTTTAGCATTTCATTTTATTCATGAACAGCTCCAACCAGCAGATTCAGAACCCCAGCCCCATGAGGACATCAGAAACATTCTGTCTGTCTGTCCAGTTCCTGTAGAAGTGTTGTCCTGCCGCTGGTGAGGGATTGGGCTGTGATGCTGCAATGTTTTTGGGGAGTGAGTGTGTATTCAGGTATAAGGGGATCTAGTTCATGTCAGCTCTACACCTGGCTGTTTGTACTTGCAGGGTGTCGTGTGGGGGCTTTTGTAGAGGAAGGGTGAGGGGTCTAGGAGATTGAGGCCATGGGAGGGTGGTGTTTCTAGGAGATGAGACGGCTGTGTAACTGGTACAGTTGTTCCTGCTGCATCACCACACGGTGACACTGACCCTCACCCGGTGCACAGGGGAGGACCACCTTGCCCACACACACGGCGTCCGACCGCTGTTCCTCCTGAGCCTGTAACACAAACCAGTGAGATAGGTTCATTATCAGCACACCTCGGTCCCCTGACTCCATCACAGGCAGGAAGGTGTGATAGAGGATAGTGACAACACTCCCACAACTCAACCGTTCATTACTATCCTGATGTCTGAATGGGCAAGGACAGTGCAGCTCACCCACACTGGCCTGTAGTGGCACAGTAGTTCTACATTATCCACCCTCCAGTCCAGAAATGAAGCACGAATCTCTGGCCTTCCCTATCCAGCCCTGATCCTCTTCCAGGCTATTTTAAACCTCCACTATCTTCTCCCTGCAAAACTTGTATGTTGTCCAAGCCACCACCACAAATTTTTGCCATCTCCTTAACCATTGTTTTCCCCACTACACAATAAATATTCATTAAAATTTTCATGGACACCTGTCCTTCCTCAGGAGGCTAAAGCAATCTGGCACAGCCCATTGATGCCAGATTTGGGTGCATCGTGGCCTAGTATGATAACTGCTCTGCCTGTGGAACCAGCCTCCCCTCCCATGGGGCGGGAGATACAAAAAGCCTGAAACCCTCCCTGCCACAAGGCTCAAGAATGGCTTCGACCCTGTCATAGATCTACTGAGTACAGTGACTTGAATTGACATTATGTTCTTGCACCTTATTGCCTGCACTGCACTCTCTGTAACTGTGACACTTTATTCTGTATTGTTGTTTTAATGTAAGGTTTGGGTAATGATCTGATCTGTATGGACAGTAGGCAAGACCAGCTTTTCACTATCTCAGTACATGACAATAATAAACCAATTAAAAATCTCACCCTTTTCCTTTGCTTCCTCACTCAGACAGCCATGGTGTTCTCTCCCTAGCCACCATAATAATCTTAATATTTCTCTACAGTATCATGAGATTCTGCTTCAGCCAGGTTCGAAATATTTTTGCCTTTCTAACTTCCCTCTGAAATCACCTGCATTTCTTGTGCAGTGGCTGCCTCCCACATTGTCTTCACCAGAGTCTCAGTAACTGTCCTCAGCCAGGGTTCTCAACAGGAACATGTAGACCCTGACATCACTCTGTCAGAGGCTCGTTTCCCTGCAATCTCACCCATTCGACCTCTGCAAGACACCACCAAATGGCCCTGAAGTTTGTTCTGTCCTGCTTCAGGACTTTCCCATAACTAATAGAACTATGGTCACTGGGCCCAACTTGCACCTCGTGCCCCGAAGATTCAGTGCTGTACCCCATCTATATATTGATAGAGAGTAACACACACAGAATTCTGCTGCAGCTCAGGCAAAAATCCTGATGAAGGTTCACAGCCCAAAATGCTGATTGTTTATTCCCCTCTGTGGACCTGCTGGATTCCTCCAAAATTGTGTGTGTTCTGGACTTGAAGAACCTCATTTTACCCTGAGATATAGAAGCAGAATTAGGCCATTGACTCTGCTTCACCAGTTTATCATAGCTGATTGATTACCCCTCTCAACCCCATTCCCCTACCTTCTCAGCATAATCTTTGACACTATGACTAATAAAGAACCTAATAACCTCTTTTTAAATATAATGACTTGGCCTCCACAGCCATCTTTGGCAATGTATTCCACTGATTAACCACCCTCTGGCTAAAGAAATTCCTCGTCTCTGTTCTAAATGGACACCCCTCTATTCTGAGGCTGTGCCCTCTGGTCCAAGACTCTCCACATACATTCTCTCAAGGCCTTTCAATATTCAATAGGTTTCAATGAGATACCCCTGCATTCTTCTAAACTCCAGTGAACACAGGCCCTGAGTGATCCTCTTATGTTAACCCTATCAATCCTGTAAACCCCCTTTCGACACTCTCCAATGCCAGAACAATCTTTTCCTAGATAAAGGGCCCAAAACTGCTCACGATACTCCAGTCTGGTCTGACCAGTGTTTATAAAGCCTCATTACAACCTTGCTTTTATATTCTGCTCCTCTTAAAACAAATGCTAACATCACATGTGCCTTCCTCACCACCAAGTCAACCTGCAAATTAACCTTTAGGGAATCCTGCACAAGGACTGTGCATCACTGATTTTTGAATTTTCTCCATTTAGAAAATAGTCTGACTTTATTCCTTCTACCAAAGTGCATGACCATTCACTTCTCGAGAGTATATACCATCTGCCACATCTTTGCCCGTTCTCCCGATCCGAGTCCTTCTGCAGACTCCCTGTTCTCTATCACTCAGCACTACCCATCGTACTCATTGACATTCATTTTCTGTTGCTATTTGAGGAGAGGGGCATTATGACTGTGAGGGCAGTTTGCTGTTCTCGGTGTCGGATGTGGGAGGCCCTGGAGTCTCCAAGCCTCCCGGACGTCTACATCTGCGCCAAGTGCATCGAGATGCAGCTCCTAAGGGACCGCGTTACGGAACTGGAGCTGCAGCTCGATGACCTTCGTCTGGTCAGGGAGAGTGAGGAGGTGATAGATAGGAGTGGAAGGCAGGTGGTCACGCCGGGGCCACGGGAGGCAGACAAGTGGGTCACGGTTAGGAGGGGGAAGGGGAAAAGGAAGGTGATGGGGAGTACCCCGGCGGCTGTGCCCCTTAACAACAGGTACTCCTGTTTGAGTACTGTTGGGGGGGACAGCTTACCCGGGGGAAGCGACAGTGGCCCTGCCTCCGGCACAGAGTCTGGCCCTGTAGCTCAGAAGGGTAGGGCAAGGAAGAGGAGGGCAGTTGTGATAGGGGACTCGATAGTAAGGGGGTCAGATAGGCGATTCTGTGGACGCAGTCCAGAGACTCGGATGGTAGTTTGCCTCCCTGGTGCCAGGGTCCGGGATATTTCTGATCGTGTCCAAGATATCCTGAAGTGGGAGGGTGAAGAGCCAGAGGTCCTGGTACATATAGGTACCAATGACATAGGTAGGAAAAGGGATGAGGTCCTGAAAGAAGAATATAGGGAGCTAGGAAGGGAGTTGAGAAAAAGGACCGCAAAGGTAGTAATCTCGGGATTACTGCCTGTGCCACGCGACAGTGAGAGTAGGAATGCGATGAGGTGGAGGATAAATGCGTGGCTGAGGGATTGGAGCAGGGGGCAGGGATTCAAGTTTTTGGATCATTGGGACCTCTTTTGGCGCAGGTGTGACCTGTACAAAAAGGACGGGTTACACTTAAATCCTCGGGGGACCAATATCCTGGCAGGGAGATTAGCGGGGGCTACTGAGGTGACTTTAAACTAGAATGGTTGGGGGGTGGGAATCAAATTAAAGCGGCTAGGTGTGAGGAGGTTAGTTCACAACAGAGGGATGGGAACCAGTGCAGAGAGACAGAGGGGTGTAAAGTGAGCGTAGAAGCAAAAAGTACAAAGGGGAAAAGTAAAAGTGGCAGGCCGACAAATCCAGGGCAAGCATTAAAAAGGGCTAAGAGAGTTGTAAAAGAGTGCCTGAAGGCTTTATGTGTCAATGCAAGGAGCATTCGTAATAAGGTGGATGAATTGAAAGTGCAGATTGTTATTAATGATTATGATATAGTTGGGATCACAGAGACATGGCTCCAGGGTGACCAGGGATGGGAGCTCAACGTTCAGGGATATTCAATATTCAGGAGGGATAGACACGAAGGAAGGGGAGGTGGGGTGGCGTTGCTGGTTAAAAAAGAGATTAACGCAATAGAAAGGAAGGACATAAGCCGGGAAGATGTGGAATCGATATGGGTAGAGCTGCGTAACACTAAGGGGCAGAAGACGCTGGTGGGAGTTGTGTACAGGCCACCTAACAGTAGTAGTGAGGTCGGAGATGGTATTAAACAGGAAATTAGAAATGTGTGCAATAAAGGAACAGCAGTTATAATGGGTGACTTCAATCTACATGTAGACTGGGTGAACCAAATTGGTAAAGGTGCTGAGGAAGAGGATTTCTTGGAATGTATGCGGGATGGTTTTTTGAACCAACATGTCGAGGAACCGACTAGAGAGCAGGCTATTCTGGACTGGGTTTTGAGCAATGAGGAAGGGTTAATTAGCGATCTTGTCGTGAGAGGCCCCTTGGGTAAGAGTGACCATAATATGGTGGAATTCTTCATTAACATGGAGAGTGACGTAGTTAATTCAGAAACAAAGGTTCTGAACTTAAAGAGGGGTAACTTTGAAGGTATGAGACATGAATTAGCTAAGATAGACTGGCAAATGACACTTCAAGGATTGACGGTGGATATGCAATGGCAGGCATTTAAAGGTTGCATGGATGAACTACAACAATTGTTCATCCCAGTTTGGCAAAAGAATAAATCAAGGAAGGTAGTGCACCCGTGGCTGACAAGAGAAATTAGGGATAGTATCAATTCCAAAGAAGTAGCATACAAATTAGCCAGAGAAAGTGGCTCACCTGAGGACTGGGAGAAATTCAGAGTTCAGCAGAGGAGGACAAAGGGCTTAATTAGGAAGGGGAAAAAAGATTATGAGAGAAAACTGGCAGAGAACATAAAAACGGACTGTAAAAGCTTTTATAGATATGTAAAAAGGAAAAGACTGATAAAGACAAATGTAGGTCCCCTGCAAACAGAAACAGGTGAATTGATTATGGGGAGCAAGGACATGGCAGACCAATTGAATAATTACTTTGGTTCTGTCTTCACTAAGGAGGACATAAATAATCTTCCAGAAATAGTAAGGGACAGAGGGTCCAGTGAGATGGAGGAACTGAGCGAAATACATGTTAGTAGGGAAGTGGTGTTAGGTAAATTGAAGGGATTGAAGGCAGATAAATCCCCAGGGCCAGATGGTCTGCATCCCAGAGTGCTTAAGGAAGTGGCCCAAGAAATAGTGGATGCATTAGTGATAATTTTTCAAAACTCGTTAGATTCTGGACTAGTTCCTGAGGATTGGAGGGTGGCTAATGTAACCCCACTTTTTAAAAAAGGAGGGAGAGAGAAACCGGGGAATTATAGGCCGGTTAGCCTAACGTCGGTGGTGGGGAAACTGCTGGAGTCAGTTATCAAGGATGTGATAACAGCACATTTGGAAAGCGGTGAAATGATCGGACAAAGTCAGCATGGATTTGTGAAAGGAAAATCATGTCTGACGAATCTCATAGAATTTTTTGAGGATGTAACTAGTAGAGTGGATAGGGGAGAACCAGTGGATGTGGTATATTTGGATTTTCAAAAGGCTTTTGACAAGGTCCCACATAGGAGATTAGTGTGCAAACTTAAAGCACACGGTATTGGGGGTAAGGTATTGGTGTGGGTGGAGAATTGGTTAGCAGACAGGAAGCAAAGAGTGGGAATAAACGGGACCTTTTCAGAATGGCAGGCGGTGACTAGTGGGGTACCGCAAGGCTCAGTGCTGGGACCCCAGTTGTTTACAATATATATTAATGACTTGGATGAGGGAATTAAATGCAGCATCTCCAAGTTTGCGGATGACACGAAGCTGGGTGGCAGTGTTAGCAGTGAGGAGGATGCTAAGAGGATGCAGGGTGACTTGGATAGGTTGGGTGAGTGGGCAAACTCATGGCAGATGCAATTTAATGTGGATAAATGTGAAGTTATCCACTTTGGTGGCAAAAATAGGAAAACAGATTATTATCTGAATGGTGGCCGATTAGGAAAAGGGGAGGTGCAACGAGACCTGGGTGTCATTATACACCAGTCATTGAAAGTGGGCATGCAGGTACAGCAGGCGGTGAAAAAGGCGAACGGTATGCTGGCATTTATAGCGAGAGGATTCGAGTACAGGAGCAGGGAGGTACTACTGCAGTTGTACAAGGCCTTGGTGAGACCACACCTGGAGTATTGTGTGCAGTTTTGGTCCCCTAATCTGAGGAAAGACATCTTTGCCATAGAGGGAGTACAAAGAAGGTTCACCAGATTGATTCCTGGGATGGCAGGTCTTTCATATGAAGAAAGACTGGATGAACTGGGCTTGTACTCGTTGGAATTTAGAAGATTGAGGGGGGATCTGATTGAAACGTATAAGATCCTAAAGGGATTGGACAGGCTAGATGCAGGAAGATTGTTCCCGATGTTGGGGAGGTCTAGAACGAGGGGTCACAGTTTGAGGATAGAGGGGAAGCCTTTTAGGACCGAGGTTAGGAAAAACTTCTTCACACAGAGAGTGGTGAATCTGTGGAATTCTCTGCCACAGCAAACTGTTGAGGCCAGTTCATTAGCTATGTTTAAAAGGAAGTTAGATATGGCCCTTGTGGCTACAGGGGTCAGGGGGTATGGAGGGAAGGCTGGGTTCTGAGTTGGATGATCAGCCATGATCATAATAAATGGCGGTGCAGGCTCGAAGGGCCGAATGGCCTACTCCTGCACCTATTTTCTATGTTTCTATGTTTCTATGTACTCAAAAGCAGCTCAGTCCAAACCTTTTACACCGTGGCTGACCCAGTCTATATCAGGGAAGATAAAATCTCACTCTCATGCTACCCTATTATATTTACACCCAACTGCAATATATCTGCTCCTCCTGTTCCCAGTGAATGCAGAGCGGTGTTTATCAGCAGACAAGATGCACGGTGGAAATGCACATCAAGGAGGTGTATCCATCCGGGTTACCTGGAGAAATCGGCGGTAGCAGAACACTGCATTTGCAAAGGCCATAGGATTGACTTCAATGGCACAAAGCTACCGTGCCGCGCCAATGGCTTGGTAAATAAAACGAGAGAGAGAAAGAATTTTAACAAAGATGAAGGTCTCGCTCTAAGTAAGAACTGGAATTTGATTGTAAACAAGGTGGGTCAGCGGAAACCTGATTGGATGAGGACTAACCAATCAAAGGGATGGAATACAGGGGTATAAATACCACCCGCCTAGACATGCCCAGTCATTGTCCCTGGAGATGATGGCAGAGTTGGTCATCGAAACGTCAGTTATAATTGATACCTGTAGCCGGCCGGAAGGCCGAGAAGTTTGCAGAAGGTGGTGTTGTGGATAGTGTGGAGCACTGGCAAACGGAGTTTAACTCTGCCACACGTGAAGTGTTGCACTTTGAGAGATCAAGTGTAAAGGGACAGTAGACTGTTAATGGCGGGACCTTAAGAGTACTGATGGATCTTTGGCTGCAAGTGGCCACGAAAGCAGGTAGGCTGGGAGATAACTGACTCGTTCACTGATGTCAAGAAGTGACTGCAACAAGTCAATACTGGGAGCAATGGAGGTACCAGCTATCGTACTGGAAAAACGTATTCCAGACAAGAACTTCCACCAGCTCATCCTACACATGAACTATAAAAGTTTCATTTAAAAATGTGAATTTTTGTAAAGAAACTTTGTAATTTAAAAAGTGGGCATCTAGCCAGCTGTGTGAACATCTTCCCTATGTATGCTGTATGCAGACAGCAGGAAAGTTCCCATTAGTCCACCGTCAACAGAGCCCCAAAATGGCATTTACAACAACCAACCACCCATGTGGTAATATATTGAGTGACAATTGAATTTGAGATTTTTATATACATATTAAATATCGGTATACAGTGGCATGCAAAAGTTTGGGCACCCCTGAACAAAATTTTTGTTACTGTGAATAGTTAAATGAGTAGCAGATGAACTGATAAAGTCGTAAAGGTAAAGATGAAACATTCTTTTCAACAGTTTAAGCAAGATTAGTGTATTATTTTTGGAAACAATCAGTCAACGTTTCGGGCCGGAACCCTTCATCAGGACTGTAGAGGGAATGGGCAGAGGCCCTATAAAGAAGGTGGGGGCAGGGTGGGAAGGAGAAGGCTGGTAGGTTCCAGGTGAAAAACCAGTAAGGGGAAAGATAAAGGGGTGGGGGTGGGGGAGGGGAAGCAGGGAGGGGATGGGCAGGAAAGGTGAAGAAGGAATAGGGGAAAACACAATGGGTAGTAGAAGGAGGTGGAACCATGAGGGAGGTGATAGGCAGCTGGGGGAGGGGGCAGAGTGAAATAGGGATAGAGGAAGGGAGGGGGAGGGAATTACCGGAAGATGGAGAATTCTATGTTCATACCAAGGGGCTGGAGACTACTTAGAGGGTATATGTGGTGCTGTTCCTCCAACCTCAGTTTAACCTCATCATGGCAGTAGAGGAGGCCATGTATGGTCATATCTGAATGGGAATGGGAAGCAGAGTTGAAGTGGGTGGCTACTGGGAGATCCTGTCTGTTGTGGCAGACGGAGCGGAGGTGCTCTACGAAGCGGTCCCCCAATCTGCGTCGGGTTTCACCGATGTAGAGGAGGCCGCACCGGGAGCACCGGATGCAATAGATGACCCCAACAGACTCACAAGTGAAGTGTTGCCTCACCTGGAAGGACTGTTTGGGGCCCTGAATGGTGGCAAGAGAGGAGGTGTAGGGACAGGTGTAGCACTTACACTTACAGGGATAAGTGCCGGGTGGGAGATCCGTGGGGAGGGACCGATCCCTGTGGAAAGCGGAGAGGGGTGGAGAGTGAAAGATTTGCTTAGTGGTGGGATCTTGTTGAAGGTGGCAGAAGTTGCGGAGGATAATGTGCTGGATCCGGAGGCTGGTAGGGTGGTAGGTGAGGACACAGGGAACTCTGTCCCTGTTGTGGTGACGGAAGGATGGGGTGAGGGCTGAAGTGGCCCCCCCCACCTTCTTTATAGGGCCTCTGTCCCCTCCCTCTTCAGTCCCGACGAAGGGTCTCGGTCTGAAACGTCGACTGATGGTTTCCACGGATGCTGCCCGACCTGCTGAGTTCCTCCAGCGGGTTGTGTGTGTTGCTTACACCCCAGCATCTGCAGAATATTTTGTGTAGTGAATTATTTTTGTTTTGTACAATTTTAGAGTGGAAAAAAAGGAAAGGAGCACCATGCAAAAGGTTGGGCACCCCAGGAGATTTGAGCTCTCAGGTAACTCTTATCAAGGTCTCAGACCTTAGCTTGTTAGGGCTACGGCTTGTTCACAGTCATCGCTAGGAAAGGCAAGGTGATGCAAATTTCAAAGCTTTATAAATACCCGACTCCTCAAACCTTGTCCCAACAATCAGCAACCATGGGCTCCTCTAAGCAGCTGCCTAGCACTCTGAAAATTAAAATAAACGATGCCCACAAAGCAGGAGAAGGCTATAAAAAGATAGCAAAGCATTTTCAGGTAGCCATTTCCTCAGTTCGTAATGTAATTAAGAAATGGCAGTTAACAGGAACGGTGGAGGTCAAGTTGAGGTCTGGAAGACCATGAAAACTTTCCGAGAGAACTGCTCGTAGGATTGCTAGAAAGGCAAATCAAAACCCCCGTTTGACTGCAGAAGACCTTCAGGAAGATTTAGCAGACCCTGGAGTGGTGGTGCACTGTTCTACTGTGCAGCGAGACCTGCACAAATATGACCTTCATGGAAGAGTCATCAGAAGAAAACCCTTCCTACGTCCTCACCACAAAATTCAGCGTCAGAAGTTTGCAAAGGAACATCTAAACAAGCCTGATGCATTTTGGAAACAAGTCCCGTGGACTGACGAAGTTAAAATAGAACTTTCTGGCCACAATGAACAAAGGTATATTTGGAGAAAAAAGGGTGCAGAATTTCATGAAAAGAACACCTCTCCAACTGTTAAGCATGGGGGTGGATCGATCATGCTTCGGGCTTCTGTTACAGCCAGTGGCACGGGGAACATTTCACTGGTAGAGGGAAGAATGAATTCCATTAAATACCTACAAATTCTGGAAGCAAACATCACACCGTCTGTAAAAAAGCTGAAGATGATAAGAGGCTGGCTTCTACAACAAGATAATGATCCTAAACACACCTCAAAGTCCACAATGGACTACCTCAAGAGGCGCAGGCTGAAGGTTTTGCCATGGCCCTCACAGTCTCCCAACCTAAACATCGAACATCTGTGGATAGACCTCAAAAGAGCAGTGCATGCAAGACAGCCCAAGAATCTCACAGAACTAGAAGCCTTATGCAGGGAAGAATGGGCAAAAATCTCCCAAACAAAAACTGAAAGACTTCGCTGGCTACAGAAAGCGTTTACAAGCTGTGATACTTGCCAAAGGGGGTGTTACTAAGTACTGACCATGCAGGGTGCCCAAATTTTGCTTCAGGCCCTTTTCTTTTTTTGTTATTTTTAAACTGTAAAAGATGGAAATAAAAAAGTAATCTTGCTTAAAATATTAAAGAAATGTGTCATCTCTAATTTTATGCCTTTTGGAAATCAAGTCGTCTTTCACTCGCTTAGCTATTCACAGTAACAGAAATTTTGACCAGGAGTGCCCAAACTTTTGCATGCCACTGTATATGGATAGATATAGATGACCTGGATAGCAAGGTGCATAAACTATGAAGATTGGTGCTGTTGTGGATAGTATATTAGAGCCTCTGGCAATGACTTTTGCATCATCAATGGGGACGGGAGAGGTTCTGGAGGATTGCAGATATTGTTCCCTCATTCAAGAAAGGGAGTAGAGATAGCCCAGGAAATTATAGACCAGTGAGTCTTACTTCAGTGGTTGGTAAGCTGATGGGGAAGATCCTGAGAGACAGGATTTATGAGCATTTGAAGAGACATGATATGATTAGGAATCTTCAGCATGGCTTTGTCAAAGGTAGCTCATGCCATACGAGCCTGATTGAATTTTCTGAGGATGTGACTAAACACATTGATGAAGGAAGAGCAGTAGATGTAGTGTATATGGATTTCAGCAAGGCATTTGATAAGGTACCCCATGCAAGACTTATTGAGAAAGTAAGGAGGCATGGGATCCATGGGGACCTTGCTTTGTGGATCCAGAACTGGCTTGTCCACAGAAGGCAAAGGATAGATGAGAGGAAGCTATTTGGGTGGAATTGAGGAATGGGAAAGGTGTAGTAACACTTATGGGGGTGTATTATAGACCACCTAATGGGGAGCAAGAAGTGGAGGAGCAAATTTGTAAGAATATAGCAGATATTTGTAGTAAGCACAAGGTTGTGATTGTGGGAGATTTTAATTTTCCACACATTGACTGGAAAGCCCATACTGTAAAAGGGCTGGATGGTTTGGAGATTGTAAAATGTGTGCAAGACTGTTTTTTGTAGCAATACATAGAGGTACCAACTAGAGAAGAGGCAGCGTTGGATCTCCTGTTAGGGAATGAGATAGGGCAGCTGACGGAGGTAGGGCAGCTGACAGAGGTTTGTGTTGGGGAGCACTTCGGTTCGGTTCCAGATCACAATGCCATTAGTTTCAATATAATTACGGAGAAGGATAGGACTGGACCCAGGGTTGAGATTTTTGATTGGAGAAAGGCTAACCTTGAGGAGATGCAAAAGGTTTCACAAGGAATGGATTGGGACAAATTATTTTATGGGAAAGATGTAATAGAGAAATGGAGGTCATTTAAAGGTGAAATTTTGAGGGTACAGAATCTTTTATGTTCCTGTTAGGTTGGAAGGAAAGGTTAAAAGTTTGAGAGAGCCATGGTTTTCAAGGGATATTGGAAACTTGGTTTGGAAAAAGAGAGATATCTACAATAAATATAGGCAGCATGGAGTAAATGAGGTGCTCGAGGAATATAAAGAATGTAAAAAGAATCTTAAGAAAGAAATTAGAAAAGCTAAAAGAAGATGTGACGTTGCTTTGGCAAGTAAGGTGAAAATAAATCCAAAGGATTTCTACAGTTATATTAATAGCAAAAGGATAGTGAGGGATAAAATTGGTCCCTTAGAGAATCAGAGTGTACAGCAATGCGTGGAACCAAAAGAGATGGGGGAGATTTTGAACAATTTCTTTTCTTCGGTGTTCACTAAGGAGAAGGATATTGAATTGTGTAAGGTAAGGGAAACAGGTAGGGAAGTTTTGGAAACTATGATGATTAAAGAAAAGGAAGTACTGGCGCTTTTAAGGAATATAAAAGTGGATAAGTCTCCGGGTCCTGACAGGATATTCCCTAGGACCTTGAGGGAAGTTAGTATAGAAATACATGTTAGTAGGGAAGTGGTGTTAGGTAAATTGAAGGGATTGAAGGCAGATAAATCCCCAGGGCCAGATGGTCTGCATCCCAGAGTGCTTAAGGAAGTAGCCCAAGAAATAGTGGATGCATTAGTGATAATTTTTCAAAACTCGTTAGATTCTGGACTAGTTCCTGAGGATTGGAGGGTGGCTAATGTAACCCCACTTTTTAAAAAAGGAGGGAGAGAGAAACCGGGGAATTATAGGCCGGTTAGCCTAACGTCGGTGGTGGGGAAACTGCTGGAGTCAGTTATCAAGGATGTGATAACAGCACATTTGGAAAGCGGTGAAATGATCGGACAAAGTCAGCATGGATTTGTGAAAGGAAAATCATGTCTGACGAATCTCATAGAATTTTTTGAGGATGTAACTAGTAGAGTGGATAGGGGAGAACCAGTGGATGTGGTATATTTGGATTTTCAAAAGGCTTTTGACAAGGTCCCACACAGGAGATTAGTGTGCAAACTTAAAGCACACGGTATTGGGGGTAAGGTATTGGTGTGGGTGGAGAATTGGTTAGCAGACAGGAAGCAAAGAGTGGGAATAAACGGGACCTTTTCAGAATGGCAGGCGGTGACTAGTGGGGTACCGCAAGGCTCAGTGCTGGGACCCCAGTTGTTTACAATATATATTAATGACTTGGATGAGGGAATTAAATGCAGCATCTCCAAGTTTGCGGATGACACGAAGCTGGGTGGCAGTGTTAGCAGTGAGGAGGATGCTAAGAGGATGCAGGGTGACTTGGATAGGTTGGGTGAGTGGGCAAACTCATGGCAGATGCAATTTAATGTGGATAAATGTGAAGTTATCCACTTTGGTGGCAAAAATAGGAAAACAGATTATTATCTGAATGGTGGCCGATTAGGAAAAGGGGAGGTGCAACGAGACCTGGGTGTCATTATACACCAGTCATTGAAAGTGGGCATGCAGGTACAGCAGGCGGCGAAAAAGGCGAACGGTATGCTGGCATTTATAGCGAGAGGATTCGAGTACAGGAGCAGGGAGGTACTACTGCAGTTGTACAAGGCCTTGGTGAGACCACACCTGGAGTATTGTATGCAGTTTTGGTCCCCTAATCTGAGGAAAGACATCTTTGCCATAGAGGGAGTACAAAGAAGGTTCACCAGATTGATTCCTGGGATGGCAGGTCTTTCATATGAAGAAAGACTGGATGAACTGGGCTTGTACTCGTTGGAATTTAGAAGATTGAGGGGGGATCTGATTGAAACGTATAAGATCCTAAAGGGATTGGACAGGCTAGATGCGGGAAGATTGTTCCCGATGTTGGGGAGGTCTAGAACGAGGGGTCACAGTTTGAGGATAGAGGGGAAGCCTTTTACGACCGAGGTTAGGAAAAACTTCTTCACACAGAGAGTGGTGAATCTGTGGAATTCTCTGCCACAGCAAACTGTTGAGGCCAGTTCATTAGCTATGTTTAAAAGGAAGTTAGATATGGCCCTTGTGGCTACAGGGGTCAGGGGGTATGGAGGGAAGGCTGGGTTCTGAGTTGGATGATCAGCCATGATCATAATAAATGGCGGTGCAGGCTCGAAGGGCCGAATGGCCTACTCCTGCACCTATTTTCTATGTTTCTATGTTTCTATGAAATAGCAGGGGCTCTGACAGAAATATTTCAAATGTCATTAGAAATGGGGATGGTGCCGGAGGATTGGCGTATTGCTCATGTTGTTCCATTGTTTAAAAAGGGTTCTGTGAGTTTGATGTCAGTGGTGGGTAAATAGATGGAAAGTATTCTTAGAGATGGTATATATAATCATCTGGATAGACAGGGTCTGATTAGGAACAGTCAACATGGATTTGTGTGTGGAAAGTCATGTTTGACAAATCTTAATGAATTTTTTGAAAAGTTTACTAGGAAAGTTGACGAGGGTAAAGTGGTGGATGTTGTCTATATGGACTTCAGTAAGGCCTTTGACAAGGTTCCACATGGATGGTTAGTTAGGAAGTTTCGATCAATAGGTATTAATATTGAAGTAGTAAAATGGATTCAGCAGTGGTTGGATGGGATACGCTAGAGAGTAGTGGAGGATAACTGTTTGTCAGGTTGGAGGCTAGTGATTAGTGGTGTGCCTCAGGGATCTGTACTGGGTCCAATGTTGTTTGTCATATATATTAATGATCTGGATGATGGAGTGGTAAATTGGATTAGTAAGTATGCAAATGATACTAAGATAGGTGGAATTGTGGATAATGAGGTAGGTTTTCAAAGCTTGCAGAGAAATTTAGGCCAGTTAGAAGAGTGGGCGGAAAGATGGCAGATGGAGTTTAATGCTGATAAATGTGAGATGCTACATTTCAGTAGGACTAATCAAAACAGGACATACATGGTAAGTGGTAGGGCATTGAAGGATGCAGTAGAACAGAGGGATCTAGGAATAATGGTGCATAGTTCCCTGAAGGTGGAATCTCACGTTGATAGGTGGTGAAGAAAGCTTTTGGTATGCTGGCCTTTATAAATCAGAGCATTGAGTATAGGAGTTGGGATGTGGGGGACTTCCGGTAGCGCTCATGGAGTGAAGTCGCGTTCTTGACTCGCTCCATTACCTCTGAGTTTTTTTTTCTCTATGGTCAGCTATACTTTAATTAACCATTAAGGCATCAATTCTTACAATACTTTGAATTAAACTGAATTCTCCGACAACTGGATGTATCTTAGATCTGCTATGTCTAAGAACGGGAAAAACGGCAAGGATGGTAAACCTCCGGTTAAACCGAAAGCTACGGATCTCCCCCCGACTGAATCACCGGTGACTTTGAAAGCGATATCGGAGTTAATTCAGAGGGAAATTTCAACCTCTGTTAGGGAGATGATTCGTACGGAAATTGCAGGCCCTGTTAAAGACCTGATTCATACGGAAATCTCAACTAATCTCCAGAAAATTGCCGATTCAATTGATAAGATGCAAACATGTATTGCGGAACATCAGTCGGCTATATCTGATCTTCAAAAATTCGCGCAACAAAGTGAGCTTAAGATGGGGAAAATCGAAGAAACAATTAATGTAATGAAGAAGAAACTTGACTTTTTGACTTTTAAAAACTCTGACTTGGAATCTAGAATGCGACGGCAGAATTTACGAATGATCGGGGTGAGGGAAGCTGTGGAATCTAACAATCCCATGAAGTATTTTTCTCAACTTTTAAAAGATGCATTCCCTACTGTATTTCCTGACCAACCACCGCTACTGGATCGTGTTCACAGAATCCCATCATACTCGTCTAGGTCAGATAGACCTAGGCATGTTATCATACGTTTTCATTACTTTCAAGACAAGGAGAGACTGTTTCGATTCGCTCGATCTAAAGGTTTCATTGATTTTTCGGATCTTAAGTTCCGATTCGTGGAAGATTTCAGTAAACCAATCTGGGACCAACGGGTTCGTTACAGATCCGGGATGTCGGAATTCTATAAGATGGATTTAAGACCAGCGCTGCTGTACCCTGCACGTTTAAGGATTCGCATGTCAGATGGAGCCCTTCGTTTTTTTGATTCTCCATCGGATGCCCAGAGTTATCTGGATCAACTTTCATCTTCAACATCTTAATTGCTTTTTTTTAATTATCTCCGTTGATCGGAGGCTGTGAATTGGTTGGTTTTAACTTTTTCTGTGCCCTATTTGGGCAGAAAAGTTTATTTTTGATTTCTTAATATGGTTGCTAAACTTTCTTTTTAACTGCGTCATTTCTTTCTTTTCCCAGGGGATTCTGGGTGGTTACTTCCTTTTTGTCATCTTACGTATTTCCTGTGTGGCCTTAAATTTTGTAGTTTTTTTAAATTTTATTCTGTTTTGCTTTTTATAACCACTTTATGTCAATAATCTTATTTTTTCTTGTTGCTGTGTTTATTCATGGGTTTGAGGTTTATTGTGGTTTTTTTAATATATATTTTCTGGCTTTTATTCTGTTCTGTGTGTATTTTAATTGAGCTACCTTTTTTTTACTTTTTTACTGTTTTACAATTAGCTGATCCTTTTCATATTTATACCTTTTTTTTTAGGGAGCGTATACCAGAAGTCATGGGGGTAGTTTTAGCGCTTGCTTCTTTCTGGCGGGTCTGCTTTAGATTTTGCCTTGGGGTCTTGGGGCGGGGGGGTGGTGGGAGGGGCTTTACGTTTTAGTTTGTTTCTCTTTGGGCTATATACATTATTGAAGTACTGGTTGCGTCCTTTTTCCCGGTATCTTTTGTATGTTCTGTTTCCTCTCCGGGTTTGTGGGTCGCGCCTATCGTCAATCCTCCTTGTTGTGGGTTGACTTTAGGATTTATGGAGTCTATTATTAATTTTGTCTCCTGGAATACTAACGGTCTTAATCATCCTATTAAAAGGAAAAAAGTTTTTAAAGTGTTCCGGAGACTTAAAGCACAAATTTTATTTTTACAAGAGACCCATGTACGGAGGGGGGACAGACTACGTTTTTTCAAATTCTGGAAGGGACAACAATTTCATTCGAACTCCAATGCTAAGATTCGAGGCGTCTCTATTTTTATAGATTCCTCAGTTATTTTTATACAACAGGATATTATCTCTGATCCGAATGGTAGATTTTTATTGGTTAGTGGTTTACTATTTAATAAAAAAGTAGTTTTGGTTAATGTTTATGCTCCTAATATGGATTGTCCGGAATTTTATAAATCATTGTTTGATCAGTTTCCGAATTTGAACGAGTTTTCATTGATCTGGGGCGGAGATCTTAATACCTGTTTGTCTCCAGCTTTGGACCGTTCGGCTCCTTTACGGACTTTACCTAATAAATCTGCAAATTTGATTAATTTTTTCCTTTCTGATTCTGGGTCGACGGACATTTGGCGTTTTCTGCATCCTCAGGAAAAAGATTTTTCCTTCTTTTCACATGTTCATCATTCCCATTCAAGAATTGATTATTTTTTCATTGATTCTCGTCTTATTCCTTCAGTGATTAAATGTGATTATGATTCTATAACCATTTCGGATCATGCTCCACTTAAGCTTTCTATTAAAATTATGGCCAATATACCAAATAATAGACAATGGCGTTTTAATTCGCTGTTGCTTCAGGACTCGGACTTTGTTAATTTTATGAATGAACAGATTGAGCTTTTTTTTACAATTAACCATACAGAAGATATTTCGGTTAACACTCTTTGGGACACTTTTAAAGCCTATATTCGGGGTCAGATTATTTCGTATTCTGCTGCTTTGAGGAAGAAACAGAAGCAGGAGGAGATGGCAATTGTGGACAAGATTAAAGAAATTGATAAGAAATATGTTATGGCTCCTTCTGAGGAGTTATACAAACAAAGAACTGAACTTCAAATGGAACACAGTTTACTACTCTCGTCCTCGATTGTAAACCAATTAAAGAAAACAAGAAGTGACTTTTATGTTCACAGTGACAAAATTGGCAAGCTGCTGGCTAATCAATTGAAATCTAATTATGTTAAATCTCAAATCAATCAGATTTATAACCAAAATGATCGATTGATACTGGATCATGTGGGGATTAATCAAACCTTTTGTGATTTTTATTCTTCTTTATATCAATCAGAGTCTCCTCGAGATTCTAAATATATGAATGATTTTTTAGATAAGTTAGACTTCCCTCAGATTTCACAGGATATGTCTTCTTTATTAGATACTTCCATTACAATGGATGAGATTAAGAATGTTATTTTTTCTATGAATCTGGGGAAAGCTCCTGGCCCTGATGGGTTTACCGTTGAATTTTATAAATGTTTTGCTTCTTTATTGATTCCTTGGCTCTGTAGGGTTTTTGAGGCTTCTTTGAAACTTGGTAAACTTCCTGAATCTTTTAATAGAGCATCAATTTCTCTAATACTAAAGAAGGATAAAGACCCTGCTCAATGTGCATCTTATAGACCAATATCTTTATTAAATGTTGATTCTAAAGTTTTTTCTAAGTTATTAGCAAATAGACTAGAAAAAGTACTTCCTTCTATTATTTCGGAAGACCAAACGGGTTTTATTAAAGGTCGTTACTCTTTTTATAATATTCGTACATTGTTAAATATTGTTTATACTCCCTCACAAAATGTTCCTGAGTGTGTTATTTCTTTAGATGCCGAGAAAGCCTTTGATAGAGTAGAATGGCCTTATTTATTTAAAGTGCTTGAAATGTTTAATTTTAGCTTGAAATTTATATCCTGGATTAAACTGTTATATCATTCCCCTGTAGCCTCGGTTCGTACTAACTCTTTAAACTCACCTTTTTTTCCTCTCTTTCGTGGTACTCGACAAGGCTGTCCTCTTAGTCTCCTATTATTTGATATTGCATTAGAACCTCTTGCAATTGCTATTCGAGAATCTTCAAATATTACTGGGATAACTCGGGGATTAAAGTCCCATAAATTATCACTCTATGCTGATGATTTACTTTTATATATTTCTAATCCTGAGAAATCCATTCCTGCTGTTTTAGAGTTATTAGCACAATTTGGTCTTTTCTCAGGTTATAAATTAAATCTTAGTAAGAGTGAACTTTTTCCGATTAATAAACATCTTCCCTTATATTATAAATTTCCATTTAAATTGATTAATAATTATTTTTCATATCTTGGGATTAAAATTACTTGTAAATACAAAGATTTATTTAAGACTAACTTTTTACCATTAATAGACCATATTACTCAACTTTCATCTAAATGGTTTCCCTTATATTTAACTTTGATTGGTCGTATTAATGCAGTTAAGATGTTTTTTTTGCGAAAATTTTTATATGTGTTTCAGGCATTACCAATTTTCGTTCCAAAATCTTTCTTTGATAAAGTTGACTCTAAAATTTCTTCATTTATTTGGCAGAATAAGAATCCGAGACTGGGTAAAATACATTTACAGAAAGCTAAGAGAGATGGAGGTTTAGCATTACCTAACTTTAGATTTTATTATTGGGCTATTAATATTCGACATATGAAATTTTGGTTATTTGACCAGGACATACTATCTATTCCTAAATGGGTAGCATTGGAATTACAATCTGTTCAGGGTTATACACTTGGTTCTATTTTAGGCTCCTCTCTCCCTTTTGATTCGAAACGTCTTAAGCAGGTCTCTAACCCGATAGTTAAATATGCTTTGCGCATTTGGTTTCAATTCAGAAAATTTTTTGATCTTAATCAATTCGGGTTAGCGATTCCTATTTTAGGTAACATATTTTTTCCTCCCTCTTTTACGGATCGCGCTTTTCAAACTTGGAAGACTAAGGGTATTTTACGGTTTTTGGATTTATTTTTAGATGGTTCCCTTATGTCTTTTGAACAATTATCTAATAAATATAACTTATCAAGAATACATTTTTTTAGATATTTACAAGTTAGAAATTTCCTTAGTACTATACTTTCTTCCTTTCCAATGCTTCCTCCTACATATATTTTAGATTCGATAATTAACCTCAATCCATGTCAGAAAGGTGCATCGGCTATGATTTATAATATTATTATGAAACTTAGGAAAGCTCCATTTGATAAGATTAGGGTAGATTGGGAACAGGAATTGAGGTTACCATTTCTGTGGATGATTGGGGGCAGATTTTACAATTAGTTAATACTTCCTCTATTTGTGCTAAACATTCCCTAATTCAATTTAAAGTGGTTCATAGAGCACATATGTCCAAAGATAAGTTAGCGCGTTTTTACTCGCATATTAATCCTTTCTGTGATAGATGTTCGGGGCAGATAGCCTCTTTAACTCATATGTTTTGGTCTTGCCCTACTTTGGAAACTTTTTGGAGAGATATTTTCAATATTATTTCTAAGGTATTAAATATAGATATCTCTCCTCACCCTATTACTGCTATCTTTGGACTACCTAAAATTTCTAGTAATCTTTCCCCTTCAGCCCGTAGAATGATTGCATTTCTTACTTTAATGGCGAAAAGATGTATTTTACAACATTGGAAAGAGCTTAATGCTCCAACTACCTTTTTTTGGTTTTCTCAGACGATTTTATGTTTGAATTTGGAGAAAATTAGAAGTAACCTTTATGATTCTTCATTTAAATTTGAACAGATTTGGGGACCTTTTATTCGATATTTTCATTTAATGTAATATTTACCCTTCTTGTTTTTTTTTTCACTGTTTTTAATGGAGGTCGGGATTGAGGACGTGATTTTAAGTTTAACTCTGTTTGGTTTCAAGTTAGCCCATTGCTTTGCCTTGCTTTTAGTTAGTTGCACGGTGGGTTTTTTTTTGGGGTTTTTTTTTCTTTTTTTTTCCATTGATATATATAAAATTTAGTATACTATTATGTTATCTTGGTTTCTTATGTTTAAATTACATTGTTTGTAGTATTTTTTTTGGTATTGATATCTTTTGGAATTTTATTATACTTTAACATTGTATTAATGTTTATATAGCTTACCTTTTTTGTATACTTACTCAATAAAAAGATTTAAAAAGAAAGGAGTTGGGATGTAATGTTGAAATTGTACAAGGCATTGGTAAGGCCAAATTTGGAGTATTGTGTACAGTTCTGGTCACCGAATTATAGGAAAGATGTCAACAAAATTGAGAGAGTACAGAGAAGACTTACTAGAATGTTACCTGGGTTTCATCTCTTAAGTCACAGAGAAAGGTTGAACAAGTTGAGTCTTTATTCTTTGGAGTGTAGAAGGTTGAGGGGGTGACTTGATAGAGGTATTTAAAATTATGAGGGGGATAGATAGAGTTGATGTGGATAGGCTTTTTCCATTGAGAATGGGGGAGATTCAAACAAAAGGACATGAGTTGAGAGTTAAAGGGCAAAAGTTTAGGGGCAACACGAGGGGGAACTTCTTTACTCAAGAGAGTGGTAGCTGTGTGGACGAGCTTCCAGCAGAAGTGGTGGAGGCAGGTTCGATATTGTCATTTGAAGATAAATTTGGATAGCTATATGGACAGGAAGGGAATGGAGGGTTATGGGCTGAGTGCAGGTCGGTGGGACTAGGTGAGAGTAAGTATTTGGCACAGACTAGAATGGCCGAGATGGCCTGTTTCCGTGCTGTAATTGTTATATGGTTATATATGTTTGTAGACAGGTCATATTCTGCATGGAGGCTGGTGACCAGTGGGATGCCTCAGGGATCTGTTCTGGGACCCTTACTCTTCGTGATTTTCATAAATGACCTGGATGAGGAAGTGGAGGGATGGGTTAGTAAATTTGCTGATGACACAAAGGTTGGGGGTGTTGTGGATAGTGTGGAGGGCTGTCAGAGGTTACAGAGGGATATTGATATAATGCAAAACTGGGCTGAGAAGTGGCAAATGGAGTTCAGCCCAGGTAAGTGTGAGGTGGTTAATTTTGGTAGGTTAAATATGATGGGAGAATATAGTATTAATGGTAAGACTCTTGGCAGTGTGGAGAATCAGAGGGATCTTGGGGCCTGAGTCCACAGGACGCTCAAAGCAGCTGTGCAGATCGACTCTGTGGTTAAGAAGGCATGCGGTGTATTGGCCTTCATCAATTGTGGGATTGAGTTCAAGAGCCGAGAGGTAATGTTACAGCTATATAGGATCCTGGGCAGACCCCACTTGGAGTACTGTGCTCAGTTCTGGTCACCTCACTACAGGAAGGACGTGGAAACCATAGAAAGGGTGCAGAGGAGATTTACAAGGATGTTGCCTGGATTGGGGAGCATGCCTTATGAGAATAGGTTGAGTGAACTCAGCCTTTTCTCCTTGGAGCGACGGAGGATGAGAGAAGACCTGATAGAAGATGATGAGAGGCATCGATCGTGTGGATAGCCAGAGGCTTTTTCCCGGGGCTGAAATGGCTAGCACGAGAGGGCACAGTTTTAAGGTGCATGGAAGTGGATACAGAGGAGATGTCAGGGGTAAGTTTTTACGCAGAGAGTGGTGACTGCGTGGAATGGGCTGCTGGCGACAGTAGTGGAGGCAAAAAAGATAGGGTCTTTTAAGAGACTCCTGGATAGGTACAAGGAGTTTAGAAAAACCAGGGCTATGGGTAACCCTAGGTAATTTCTAAGGTAAGGACATGTTCGGCCCAGTTTTGTGGGCTGAAGGGCCTGTATTGTGCTGTAGGTTTTCTATGTTTCTTTCAAACATAGGAGCAGAATTAAGCCACTTGGTCCATCAAATCTGCTCTACCATTCCATCATAGCGGAATTATTAACCCTCTCAACCCCATTCTCCTGTCTTCTCCCAGTAACCTTTGACACCCTGACTGTTCAAGAACTTATCAATCTCTGCTTTAAATATACCCAGTGACTTGGCTTCTACAGGCATCCATAGCAATGAATTCCACAGTTTCATTAACCTTTGGCTAAAGAAATTCCTTTTCATCTCTGTCCTAAATGGGCATCACCTCTATTCTAAGTCTGTGCCCTCTGGTCCTAGATTACCCCCCATCGGAAACATTCTATCCACATCCACTCTAGGCCTTTCAATATTCGATAGGTTTCAATGAGATCCTCCCTCATTCTTCTAAACTCCAGCTGGTAAAGAATAAAGCGGGAAATTAATCAGTTGCAGATATGGGCAAGAAATGGAAAATGGAGGTTAACCGGCCAAATGCGAAGTGTTGCTCCTTGGAAGTTCAAATGTAAAGAGCTAGCACACTGTTAAAAGCAAGATCCTTAACAGTGTTGATGAGCAGAGGGACCTTGGGGTCCAAGTTCATAGCTCCATGAGAGTGGGTTCATGGGTTGATAGGATGGTTAAGAAGGCAAATAGCCTACTTGTCTGTAGTAGGCAAAGAAATGAGTTCAAGAGTCAGGAGGTTATGTTACAGCTTTATACAACTCTAGTTAGGCTGCATAGAACACTTCTCAGTAGAACTCCTTAGGCCCAGGATGTTGTGCCAAACTTTTAACCTACTCTAAGATCAAAACAGCCATCCTTTAGAGAAAATCTGCAGGTGCTGGAAATCCAAGCAACACACACAAAATACTGGAGGAACTTAGCAAGCCAGGCAGCACCTAAGGAAAAGAATGAACAGTTGATGTTTTGGGCCAAGAGCTTTGGTCAGGACCTCCCCTCCTCCACAGCCCTCCATCTTTCTGGGTCTAAGAGTTTGTTAAATGTCTCTAATGTATTTAGCTCATTCACTCCCTCCACCCCGCCAGCGTGTTCCCTGCACTCACCACTCTCTGTGTAAAATACCTACCTCTGACACCCCCGCCCCCCCCACACTTTCCTCCAGTCATCTTAAAATTATGGCCCTTCACATCAGCCATTTCTGTCCTGGGGAAAAAAGTCTCTGGTTATCTACTCAATTTATGTCTCTTATCATCCTGTACATCTCTCATCCTCCTTCACTGCAAATACCGAAGTCTCATAACAAATGCCCCACAGTCCAGGCAGCATCCTGGCAAATCTCTAAAGCTTCCACAACCTGTGTGTAATGAGGTGACCAAAACTGAACACAGTATTCCAAGTGAGGCCTAACCAGGGTTTCATAAAGCTGCAGTCAATCCCCTGACCAACACGCCATCCGCCTTCCTACCTCCCCTATCAATTGTGTGGCACTTTGAGGGATCTGTGGCGTGGACACCAAGATCTCTCGGTCCCTCCACGCTGCTAAGAATCCTGCTATCATCACTGTATTCTGCCTTTGAATTCGATCTTCCAAAGTAAATCACTTCACATTTACCTGGATTAAACTCCATCTGCCACTTGTCAGCCCAACTCTGCATCCTGTCAATGTCCCATTGTAACCTTCAACAGCCTTCCACACTATCCACCACTCCACCAACCGTCCTGTCTGATTGCCTCAGAATAGGCAGGCCGTGGAGATTTTGGAAAGGGTGCAGGGATTTACCTGGAAGCTGTCTGGTTTGGAGAATATTAGGAGAGGTTGGACAAATGTGGCTGTTTTCTTTGGAGGGGTGGGGGCCCAGGCGAGATCTGTTAGCGGTTATAAGGTTATGAGGTATAGGCAGGACAGACAGCCAGCATCATTTTCCCCAGAATGGAAATGTCTAATATTAAAGGCACAGGTTTAAGGTAAGAGAGGGTGAAGGAGATGTGTGGGACAAGTTTATTTAACACAGGGAGTGGTGGGTGCCTGGAACGCACTGCCTGGGCTGGTGGTGGTGGAAGCGGATTTGATCGAGGTGTTCAGACAGGACGACTGTAAAGATATGGACATTACGTGGGCAGACGGGATTCGTTCAGATAGGTGTTCCATTAATTAGTTCACACAACATCGGGCTGGATGGCCCGTCCTGTGAGACGACAGTGGAGAGTGACCTACAGTCACCATCTTCCCCAGGGCAATGACCAGATGCTGTGTCTAACACAGAGCGAGCTGGGTTACAGCCCTGATCAGCCAAGCTCGAGTTCCAGCTCGCTCTCGGCAGGTCGTGTGACCATCTTCAACTCCATCCCCGACCTGTACCGTGTCTGCTCATGCTTTCGGCCGAGCCCAAGGTCACCACTGATCCCAGACAGAAAGTGTGGGAACCCTCCAGCACAATATCAATATGGAGAGGGAAAGGGGAAAGGAGGAAGAGAGGATGGCTGATCAGAGAAGGGGGGAGGGAAAGTTGAGCGGTAGGGGAAGGGGGTTGTCAGAGAAGAGGGGGAGGTAAATGGGATGGGATGATCAGAGGAGGGGAGGGAGTGGTTAGAGAACAGAGGACACTAACCTTGGTGAAGGCAGTGGTGGGGAACAGTGCAAAGTCAGATGGGGCACGAGCTCCCGGTCGCTGAACGGACACACGGCTCACCTCATCCTGTGGAGAGAGAGAAGGTCAGCAATGTTAACAGCAAGCCCCTCCCCCGGCAGTCTGGTTCACCCCCCCACCCCCACCCCCGGCACTCCGGTTCACCCCCCTGGCAGTCCGGTTCACCCCCCCACCCCCACCCCCACCCCCGGCACTCCGGTTCATCCCCTCCACCCCTCCGGTTCACCCCCCCGGCATTCCGGTTCACCCCCCCCACCCCACCCCCGGCACTCCGGTTCACCCCCCCCACCCCACCCCCGGCACTCTGGTTCACCCCCCCCACCCCACCCCCGGCACTCCGGTTCACCCCCCCCAACCACGGCACAGAGCTTTACCTTGATGCGCTCAACACTCTGGTTCAGCTGTTGCAGACGGGCAGTCTGCTCGAGGAGCTGTGTGGCTGGGCTCACCCTCCTCTCAGCCACTGCAGAACCTGCAACACAAGTCTGTATTACTCAGGGGGCTGCACGTGTGCCCGAGCGGAGCCTGCGAATCTACGGTGACTGGATACACAGTGAGCTGGCGTTTCACCAGAGACCTGGCTGAGCTGGGGGTCTGCTGCCTGTAGGCTCCTTTACCCCCAAATCGCACCCAACCCGGGACATCCCACCTCAGACCCAGACCATCCCGGACGTCCCACCTCAGACCCCGACAATCCCGGACGTCCCACCTCAGACCCAGACAATTCCGGACGTCCCACCTCAGACCCAGCCAATCCCGGACGTCCCACCTCAGACCCAGATAACCCCGGGACATTCCACCTCAGACCCAGACAATCCCGGACGTCCCACCTCAGACCCGGACAATCCCAAACGTCCCACCTCAGACCCGGACAATCCTGGGACGTCCCACCTCAGACCCGGACAATCCCGGGACATCCCACCTCAGAACCGGACAATCCCGGACGTGTGGCTTCATCTTGACAGTAGAGGAAGCTGACACAGGCTGGGAGACCGTTTCGCTGAACACCTATGCTCTGTCTGCCTGAGAAAGCAGGATCTCCCAGTGGCCACACATTTTAATTCCACATCCCATTCCCATTCTGACACGCCTATCCATGGCCTCCTCTACTGTAAAGATGAAGCCACACTCAGGTTGGAGGAACAACACCTTATATTCTGTCTGGGTAGCCTCCAACCTGATGGCATGAACATCGACTTCTCTAACTTCCGCTAATGCCCCACCTCCCCTTCGTATCCCATCCGTTATTTATTTATTTATTATTATTTTTTTCTCTCTCTCCTTTTTCTCCCTCTGTCCCTCTTACCATACCCTTGCCCATCCTCTGGGTTTCCCCCCTCCCCGTTTTCTTTCTCCCTGGGCCTCCTGTCCCATGATCCTCTCTTATCCCTTTTGCCAATCACCTGTCCAGCTCTTGGCTCCATCCCTCCCCCTCCTGTCTTCTCCTATCATTTCGCATCTCCCCCTCCCCCTCCAGCTTTCAAATCTCTTACTAGCTCTTCTTTCAGTTAGTCCTGACGAAGGGTCTCGGCCCGAAACATCAACTGTACCTCTTCCTAGAGATGCTACCTGGCCTGCTGTGTTCACCAGCAATTTTTTGTGTGTTGCTTGAAATTCCAGCATCTGCAGATTTCCTTGTGTTTGCCCCTGACTTCTGCTCTGTACCTACTTCCAAGCACCTTAAACCTAAGCCCTTCTGTGGCAGCCAATTCAGCCCTGGGAAAAAGCCTCTGACTATCCACACAATCAATGCCTCTCATCATCTTATACACCTTTCATCCTCCGTTGCTCTGTTCACTCAACCTATTCTCGTAAGGCATGCTCCCCAATCCAGGCAACGTCCTTGTAAATCTCCTCTGCACCCTTTCTACGGTTTCCACATCCTTCCTGTAGTGAGATGACCAGAACTGAGCACAGTATTCCAAGTGGGGTCTGAGTGCAGCCTGACTAGTCTCTTACCACCTTGCTTTTACATTCTATTCCCCTTGAAATAAATGCCAATATTGTATTTGCCTTTACCACAGATTCAACCTGTAAATTAACCTTCTGGGAGTCTTGCACGAAGACTTCTCAGTCTCTCTGCACTTCTACTGTTGAACCTTCTCCCCACTTAGATAATAGTCCGCACTATTGTTCCTTTTACCAAGATGCATTATCATACATTTCCCAACACTGTATTCCATCTGCCAATTTTTTGCCCATTCTTCCAGTTTGACTCAGTTCTGCTGCAATCACACAGAGATCCGCCCGGTGACGCAGGGAGAGCGACGTACACACCCGGTGACGCTGGGAGAGCCACGTACCCAACGTGTGATACGGGGAGAGCGACGTACCCGCCCGGTGACGCGGGGAGAGAGACGTACCCGCCTGGTGACACGGGGAGAGCGACGTACCCACAAGATCACAAGGCAAAGGAGCAGCAGTAGGCCATTCGGCCCATCGAGTCTGCTCCACCACTTCATCATGAGCTAAACTATTCTCCCATCTAGTTCCAATTTCCGGCTTTTTCCCCATATCCCTTGATACCCTGACTAATTAGATACCTATCAATCTCCTCTTTCAACACCCTCAATGATCAGGCCTCCACAGCTGTACGCGGCAACAAATTCCATAAATCCACGACCCTCTGGCTAAAAAAATTTCTCACCTCTATTTCCCTCTCACCTCTAATTCTAAGACTGTGGCTTCTTGTCCTGGACTCACCCACCAAGGGAAACAGCCTTTCCACATCTACTCTGTCCAACTCTTTCAACATTCGAAATGTTTCTATGAGATCTCCTCTCACTCTTCTATACTCCAATGAATACAGTCCAAGAGCCAACAAACGCTCCTCATATGTTAGCCCCTGCATTCCAGGAATCATCCTCGTAAATCTTCTCTGAACTCTCTCCAACATCAGTACAACCCTTCTAAGATAGGGGGCCCAAAACTGCACACAGTATTCCAAATGAGGTCTCACCAGTGCCCCATAGAGCCTCATCAACGCCTCTTTACTCTTATACACTATTCCTCTTGAAATGAATGCCAACATAGCATTCACTTTCCTTACTACCGATCCAACCTGGTGGTTAACCTTTAGGGTGTCCTGCACGAGGACCCCCAAGTCCCTTTGCACTTCCGATTTTTGAATTTTCTCCCCATCTAAATAATAATCTGCCCGATTATTTCTTCTTCCAAAATGTACAACAGTACATTTGTCAACGTTGTATCTCATCTGCCATTTCTTTGCCCACTCTCCTAAACTGACCAAGTCTCTCTGCAACCTTTCCGTTTCTTCAACACTTCCTGCTCCTCCACCTATCTTGGTATCATCTGCAAACTTAGCCACAAAACCATTTAATCCATAATCTAAATCATCGATATACATTGTAAAAAGAAGCGGCCCCAACACCGACCCCTGCGGAACACCACTAGTAACCGGCAACCAGTCAGAATAGGATCCCTTTATTCCCACCCTTTGCTTTCTGCCTATCAGCCAATGCTCCACCCATTCCAATATCTTTCCTGTAATTCCATGGGTCTCATCTTATTAAGCAGCCTCTTCTGCGGCACCTTATCGAAGGCCTTTTGAAAATCCAAATACACAACATCCACAGCCTCTCCCTTGTCAATCTTATTTGAGATTACCTCAAAAAACTCCAATAGGTTGGTGAGGCAGGATCTTCCCTTCATGAAACCATGCTGGCTTGGGCCTATCTTGTCATGCACCTCGAGGTATTTCATAACCTCGTCCTTGAGGATCGACTCCAATAACTTTCCAACTACCAATGTCAGACTAATAGGTCTGTAATTTTCTTTTAGCTGGCTCCCTCCTTTCTTAAACAGCGGAACTACATTTGCGAACTTCCAATCCTCCAGAACCATGCCAGAGTCTATTGATTCCTGGAAGATCATTTCCAATGCCTCCACAATCTCCAAAGCCACCTCCTTCAGAACCTGTGGGTGCACCTCATCTGGTTCGGGAGACTTATCTATTCTTAGTCCACTTAGCTTCCCAAGCACTTTCTCTCCAGTAATCTTGACTGTACCTAATTCTATTCCCTGAGACCTCTGGCTATCAGGTATGTTGCTAATGTCTTCCACTGTGAAGACTGATGCAAAATACTCATTTAATTCCTCTGCCATTTCTTTGTTATGTATTATAATTTCTCCAGCATCATTTTCAATGGGTCCCATATCATTCTTTTACTCCTCAGATATTTTGTAAAAAACTCTTAGTATCCTTTTTTATTCTAATTGCCAGCTTCCTCACAATTCATCTTTTCTTTCCTAATGACTTTCTTAATTTCCTTCTGTAAGTTTTTAAAAGTCGACCAGTCTTCAGTTTTCCCACTATTTTTGTTTCCTTGTAGGTGTCTCTTTTGCTTTTATTTTTGCCTTAGCCTCTCACGTTAGAAACATTTGTCCCATTTTTCCATTCATAGTTTTCTTTTTTCTTGGAATATATATTTCCTGCACTTTCCTTATTTCTTGCAGGAATTTCATCATATTCTGCTCTACCGTCCCTCCATTTAGCTTACTTTTCCAATCGACTTGGGCAGGTTCCCCTCTCATACCACTGTAATTTCCCCTGTTCCACTGAAATATTGATACACCTGATACTAATCTGAGGAAAGACATCTTTGCCATAGAGGGAGTACAAAGAAGGTTCACCAGATTGATTCCTGGGATGGCAGGTCTTTCATATGAAGAAAGACTGGATGAACTGGGCTTGTACTCGTTGGAATTTAGAAGATTGAGGGGGGATCTGATTGAAACGTATAAGATCCTAAAGGGATTGGACAGGCTAGATGCGGGAAGATTGTTCCCGATGTTGGGGAGTTCCAGAACGAGGGGTCACAGTTTGAGGATAGAGGGGAAGCCTTTTAGGACCGAGATTAGGAAAAACTTCTTCACACAGAGAGTGGTGAATCTGTGGAATTCTCTGCCACAGCAAACTGTTGAGGCCAGTTCATTGGCTATGTTTAAGAGGGAGTTAGATATGGCCCTTGTGGCTACAGGGGTCAGGGGGTATGGAGGGAAGGCTGGGTTCTGAGTTGGATGATCAGCCATGATCATAATAAATGGCGGTGCAGGCTCGAAGGGCCGAATGGCCTACTCCTGCACCTATTTTCTATGTTTCTATGTTTCTATACCAGCTTCTCCTTCTCAAATTTGAAATTGAACTCAATCATATTATGATCACTACTTCCAAGGGGTTCCATTACCTCCAGCTCCCTAATCACCTCAGGTTCATTACACAGCACCCAATCCAAAGCAGCCGATCCCCTGGTGGGCTTCTGGACAAGCTGCTCCAAAAAGCCATCCTGTAGGCATTCTACAAACTCCCTCTCCTGAGATCCATTACCTTCCCGACTTTCCCAATGCACTTTCATATTAAAATCCCCCATAATTATCTTGACATTTCCCTCTGACACACTTTTTCTATTTCCAGCTGCAACTGGAAATTGTAGTCCAGATCGCAGCTGTAGCTCTGACCTGGGGCTCGGTGGGAGATGTCCACCACACGGATTCGTGCACTGATTTGCTGCAGGTTCTGCAGTAACTGGCTGGTCTTCCTGTTCAGGGCACCAATGGCTGCATCTTCTGCCTTTCCCTCCTGGATCACTGACAGCTTCGGGACGTTGAGTGGAGGGAGTGCAGCCAACTGGGCATTCATCTGGGCAGCCTGTGGCCAGACAGAGACACCAGAAACACTGAGTACTCAACCCCACCTTGTCACACACCCCGAGAGCACAAACCGGATCATTATGCCAACCCATGCCGGCATATCCTAAGCACTTACGCTATCAACACAGAGGCCAAGGAACTGGTTTATCCCCCTAGTGTAGGGTGAGCCAGTGGGTGACCCGCCAATCACCTCCGCTGCTGGGCAAATGGAGCCAACACAGTCCTGTGTCCTCCGTCTGCAATCACCGTACCATCACCCACCACCCACCGTCTCAAATCACCCCTCCGTCACTGTTCACCACTCTGTCACTCCCCGTCTCCGATCACCCCTCCGTCACTGTTCACCACTCCGTCACTCCCCGTCTCCGATCGCCCCTCCGTCACTCCCCGTCTCCGATCACCCCTCCGTCACTCCCTGTCTCCGATCACCCCTCCGTCACTGTTCACCACTCCGTCACTCCCCGTCACCGATCACCCTTCCGTCACTCCCTGTCTCCGATCACCCCTCCGTCACTCCCCGTCACCGATCACCCCTCCGTCACTCCCCGTCTCCGATCAAACCTCCGTCACTCCCCGTCACCGATCACCCCTCCGTCACTCCCCGTCTCCGATCACCCCTCCGTCACTCCCCGTCACCGATCACCCCTCCGTCACTCCCCGTCTCCGGTCACCCCTCCGTCACTGTTCACCACTCCATCACTCCCCGTCACCGATCACCCCTCTGTCACTCCACGTCTCCGATCAACCCTCCGTCACTCCCCGTCTCCGATCAACCCTCCGTCACTCCCCGTCACCGATCACCCCTCCGTCACTCCCCGTCTCCGATCACCCCTCCGTCACTCCACGTCTCCGATCAACCCTCCGTCACTCCCCGTCTCCGATCACCCCTCCGTCACTCCCCGTCTCCGATCAACCCTCCGTCACTCCCCGTCTCCGAACACCCCTCCGTCACCGATCACCCCTCCGTCACCGATCACCCCTCCGTCACTCCCCGTCTCCGATCAACCCTCCGTCACTCCCCGTCACCGATCACCCCTCTGTCACTCCGTCTCCGATCACCGGTCACCCTTCCGTCACTCCCCGTCTCCGATCAACCCTCCGTCACTCCACGTCTCCAGTCACCCCTCCGTCACTCCACGTCTCCGATCGCCCCTCCGTCACTCCCTGTCTCCGGTCGCCCCTCCGTCACTCCCCGTCTCTGGTCACTCCTCCGTCACTCCGTCTCCGATCACCCTTCCGTCACTCCACGTCTCCGATCAGCCCTCCGCCACTCCCCGTCGCCAATCAACCCTCCGTCACTCCCCGTCTCCGATCAACCCTCCGTCACTCCCCGTCTCTGAACACCCCTCCGTCACCGATCACCCCTCCGTCACTCCCCGTCACCGATCAACCCTCCGTCACTCCCCGTCTCCGATCACCCCTCTGTCACTCCGTCTCCGATCACCAATCACCCTTCTGTCACTCCCCGTCTCCGGTCACCCCTCTGTCACCCCGTCTCCGATCACCCCTCCGTCACTCCCCGTCTCCGATCGCCCCTCCGTCACTCCCCGTCTCCTATCAACCCTCCGTCACCGATCACCCCTCCGTCATTCCCCGTCTCCGGTCACCGATCACCCTTCCGTCACTTCACGTCTCCGATCACCCCTCCGTCACTCCCCATCTCCGATCACCCCACCGTCACTCCCCGTCTCCGATCACCCCTCCATCACCAATCACCCTTCCGTCACTCACCGTCTCCGATCGCCCCTCCATCACTCCCCGTCTCCTATCAACCCTCCGTCACCGATCACCCCTCCGTCACTCCCCGTCACCGATCAACCCTCCGTCACACCCCGTCTCCGATCACCCCTCTGTCACTCCGTCTCCGATCACCAATCACCCTTCTGTCACTCCCCGTCTCCGGTCACCCCTCTGTCACCCCGTCTCCGATCACCCCTCCGTCACTCCCCGTCTCCGATCGCCCCTCCGTCACTCCCCGTCTCCTATCAACCCTCCGTCACCGATCACCCCTCCGTCATTCCCCGTCTCCGATCACCCTTCCGTCACTTCACGTCTCCGATCACCCCTCCGTCACTCCCCGTCTCCGATCACCCCACCGTCACTCCCCGTCTCCGATCACCTGTCTGTCACTCCGTCTCCGATCACCAATCACCCTTCCGTCACTCCCCGTCTCCGATCACCCCTCCATCACCGATCACCCTTCCGTCACTCCCCGTCTCCGATCGCCCCTCCATCACTCCCCGTCTCCTATCAACCCTCCGTCACCGATCACCCCTCCGTCACACCCCGTCTCCGGTCACCCCTCCGTCACACCCCGTCTCCGGTCACCCCTCCGTCACTCCCCGTCTCCGATCAACCCTCCGTCACTCCCCGTCTCCGATCACCCCTCCGTCACCGATCACCCCTCCGTCACTCCCCGTCACCGATCACCCCGTCACTCCCCGTCTCCGATCACCCCACCATCACTCCCCGTCTCCGATCACCCCTGTCACTCCATCTCCGATCACCAATCACCCTTCCGTCACTCCCCGTCTCCGATCACCCCTCCGTCACCGATCACCCTTCCATCACTCCCTGTCTCTGATCACCCCACCGTCACTCCCCGTCTCCGATCACCCCTCCGTCACTCCCCGTCTCCGATCACCCCTCCATCACTCCCCATCACCGATCACCCCTCTGTCACTGATCACCGATCACCCCTCCGTCACTCCCCGTCTCCAATCACCCCTCCGTCACTCCCCGTCTCCGATCACCCCTCCGTCACTCTCCGTCTCCGATCACCCCTCCGTCACTCCCCGTCACCGATCACCCTTCCATCTCCGATCACCCCTCCGTCACTCCCCGTCACCAATCACCCTTCCGTCTCTGATCACCGATCACCCCTCCGTCACTCCCCATCACCGATCACCCCTCTGTCACTGATCACCGATCACCCCTCCGTCACTCCCCGTCTCCGATCACCCCTCCGTTACCCCCCGTCTCCGATCACCCCTCCGTCACTCCCCGTCACCGATCACCCCTCTGTCACTCCCCATCTTCGATCACCCTTCCATCACTCCCCAGATGTGATCAGATCTTTTCTAGGATCACCAACCACCCTCCGTCACTCCCTGGCAGATGGAGTTTAACCCAGCCACATATGAAAGGTTGCACTTTGGTCGGGCACCGTACAGAGACGGTGAACTGTTGAGGGCAAGACCCTCATCCTTGTTGGTGAGCAGAGGGACCTTGGTTCACAGGTTCCTCAACATGGCTGTTAAGAAGACATATGGCATGCTCCCTTTTATTTGCCAAAGGCATCGAGTTCAAAAGTCAAGAAGTTCCATTACAGCTTGATAAATCCCTGGTTGGCTGCATGAAGAAAACTGCGTATAGTTGTGGTTGCCCCACGAGAGGAAGGATGTTGAGGCTTTGGAAACCGTCTGCATCAGAGGGAGGAGATTGTACAAGTCTGGAGACGGGCTCCCTGAAAGAGGTGACACAAGGTAGTGAAGAAGGCGTTTCACACCCTGGCCTTCATCGGTCAGGGCACTGAGCTGAACATGTTGTAGGATTGTGTGTAGGTCAGGTCATGTATTCTAGTCAGAAGGATGACATTACACTGAGAAAAAGTCCGGAGTTTCACACGGACATTACCGGGGCTGGAGGACTTCGGGTATGAGGAGAGACTGGACAGGCTGTGAGATTTCTTTCCCCCGGAGTGTAGGAGGCCGATGGGTAATTGTGTACAGTGGACTCCACCTCATTGGGCCAGTGCTTACTGGAGTCAACACTTAAAGAACAGAAACAAATCAAGAAAATAGCTGGGATTCCCTTTCTTCATTTAGGACGAGAGGTTGTTTTTGAAAAGTTTCTCACCAGCATCAGTCACTTGCACTTGTGCTTAAAGTGAGCAGTTTTAAACAGCATCTGTTGCATGTGTTCCTGGTCAAAAAGCAACAATTTTTGTCAATGATAGTTGGCAAGAAATAAGCAGTATGATAATCTACAACAGCACTGGCAAGAGATAGGAACAGACAAGTTAGAAAAGCATTTAATTGGAATAAGGGGAATTATGAGGCAATCAGGCAGGAAATTGGAAGCTTAAATTGGGAACAGATGTTCTCAGGGAAAAGTACAGAAGAAATGTGGCAAATCTTCAGGGGATATTTGTGTGGAGTTCTGCATAGGTATGTTCCAATGAGACAGGGAAGTTATGGTAGGGTACAGGAACTGTGGTGTACAAAGGCTGTAATAAATCTAGTCAAGAAGAAAAGAAAAGCTTACAAAAGGTTCAGAGAGCTAGGTAATGTTAGAGATCTAGAAGATTATAAGGCTAACAGGAAGGAGCTTAAAAAGGAAATTAGGAGAGCCAGAAGGAGCCATGAGAAGGCCTTGGTGGGCAAGATTAAGGAAAACCCCAAGCCATTCTACAAGTATGTGAAGAGCAAGAGGATAAGACATGAAAGAATAGGACCAATCAAGTGTGACAGCGGAAAAATGTGTATAGAACCAGAGGAGATTGTGGAGGTACTTAATGAATACTTTACTTCAGTATTCACTATGGAAAAGGATCTTGGTGATTGTAGTGATGACTTGCAGCAGACTGAAAACCTTGAGCATGTATATATTAAGAAAGAGGATATGCTGGAGCTTTTGGAAAGCATCAAGTTGGATAAGTCGCCAGGACCGGATGAGTTATACCCCAGGCTACTGTGGGAGGCGAGGGAGGAGATTGCTGAGCCTCTGGCGATGATCTTTGAATCATGAATGGGGACAGGAAAGGTTCCGGAGGATTGTAGGGTTGCGGATGTTGTTCCTTTATTCAAGAAAGGGAGTAGAGATAGCCCAGGAAATTATAGGCCAGTGAGTCTTACTTCAGTGGTTGGTAAATTGATGGAGAAGATCCTGAGAGGCAGGATTTATGAACATTTGGAGAGGTATAATATGATCAGGAATAGTCAGCATGGCTTTGTCAAAGACAGGTCGTGCTTTACAAGCCTGATTGAATTTTTTGAGGATGTGACGAAACACATTGATGAAGGAAGAGAAGTAGATGTGGTGTATATGGATTTCTGCAAGGCATTTGATAAGGTACCCCATGCAAGGCTTATTGAGAAAGTAAGGAGGCATGGGATCCAAGGGGACATTGCTTTGTGGATCCAGAACTGGCTTGCCCACAGAAGGCAAAGAGTGGTTGTAAACGGGTCATATTCTGCATGGAGGTCGGAGACCAGTGGTGTGCCTCAGGGATCTGTTCCGGGACCCTTCGTGATTTTTATAAATGACCTGAGGAAGTGGAGAGATTGGTTAGTAAGTTTGCTGATAACACAAAGGTTGGAGGTGTTGTGGATAGTGTGGAGGGCTGTCAGAGGTTACAGCGGATGCAAAACTGGGCTGAGAAGTGACAGATGGAGTTCAACCCACATAAGTGTAATGTGGTTGATTTTGGTAGGTCAAATATGATGGCAGAATATAGTATTAATGGTAAGACTCCTGGCAGTGTGGAGGATCAGAGGGATCTTGGGGTCCGAGTCCATAGGACACTCAAAGCTGCTGTGCAGGTTGACTCTATGGTTAAGAAGGCATACGGTGTATTGGCCTTCATTAACCATGGAATTGAATTTTAGAGCCGAGAGGTAATGTTGCAGCCATATAGGACTCTGGTCAGACCCCACTTGGAGCACTGTGCTCAGTTCTGGTCACCTCACTACAGGAAGGATGTGGAAACTATAGAAAGTGTGCAGAGGAGATTTACAAGGACGTTGCCTGGATTGGGGAGCATTCCTTATGAAAACAGGTTGAGTGAACTCGGCCTTTTCTCCTTGGAGTGACGGAGGATGAGAGGTGACCTGATAGAGGTGTATAAGATAATCAGAGACATTGATCGTGTGGATAGTCAGAGGCTTTTTCCCAGGGCTGAAACGGTTGCCACAAGAGGACGCGGTTTAAGGTGCTTGGAAGTAGGTACAGAGGAGATGTCAGGGGTCTGATTTTTACGCAGAGAGTGGTGAGTGCGTGGAATGGGCTACGGGAAACGGTGGTGGAGGAGAATACGATAGGGTCTTTTAAGAGACTTTTAGATAGGTACATGGAGCTTAGAAAAATAGAGGGCTATGGGTAAGCCTAGTAATTTCTAAGGTGGGGGACATGTTCGGTACAACTTTGAGGGCCGAAGGGCCTGTATTGTGCTGTAGGTTTTCTATGTTTCTATAATCCAGAACTATTTTGCTCACTGCAGTTTCACAACATTGGGACTTGGAGATGCCAAAAAAGGTCAGGAGCGAAAATGAAACGATTTCACTATTTCATCAAGTTAGGAATTACAAAGAAGCTGGAGGTTTTAACTATCATATGAAAGTTAAAATGAAAATGACAATTTGGAGAATGCAATCATCAAAAGCAATTCTGAAGGCAATCCTTCATCTGCTTTGCCCTGTCAGAGGGAACAAGTGAGATTGCGTAGGTAAGTGGACAGATGGGAAGTCAGACGGACTTGGGAGGACGAGGGGGAGCGTGTACCATACCTTGAGGTGGGTGTTGTCGGTCCTGAGCTGTCGGAGAGAGAGACGAAGGGCATCAATATGCTGTAGCAGCAGGGGCGAGTCCTTCACCTGGACGGGGCCTGAGCCCCCTGAGACCGGAGCTGCGGAAAGACGCGGAGTCAGTGAGGCCGGGGTCAGGACAGAGGGGAAGGGGTGCGGAGGGGGAGGCGTGGAGGGAGAGAGGCGCGGGGGGAAATGCGGGGGGAGAGAGGTGCGGGGGGGGAGAGGGGTGCGGGGGAGAGAGGTGCGGGGGGAGAGAGGTGTGGGGGAGAGAGGTGCGGGGGAGAGAGGTGCGGGGGAGAGAGGTGCAGGGAGAGAGGTGCAGGGAGAGAGGTGCGGGGAAGGAGTGGGAGGGAGGGGTGAGGGGGAAGCAGGAGGAGAGGGAGGGAGTGGTTAGAGAAGGGGATGGAATGCATGGGTGGGGACGTGAGGGGCTGTGCACACGTGGGAGACACGAGTGGAGGGGATGGAGATGTTCAGGGTGAAGTCAGCTAAAAGGGACTGTGACAGGGTGTCTGATAACCTTTCCGCACCTCTACGTCTCTCCCCCTTCCTTCCCTTCTCCCCTCCCCAATCCCTCCTCACACCCTGCCCCCCCATACCTGTGATGCTGCCTTGAAGGCTGGGGGTCCCAGAGCCAGGAGACCCCCGCAATCCCTCTACAGTTCTCTTGTTCTGGGAGCCAAGCCGCTGTTTCAGCTCCAATTTCTCCGACTCCAGCTGGTCGATGTCGGCCTGGAGGGCATCCATCGTCTCCTCAAACTCCCTGTGGGGTAGAGATTGTCAACATGGGGAGGAGAGACACAACCCACTTCTGCCCCCCCTCCAAAAATCACCTTCCCTCCCCACCCACCATTCAAACTCCATGCGTGAAGAGATCCTCAATGGGAGTGGGGGAGACACACGTTGTTCATCATCTCCTGAAACTCCATGCAGAGGGAGGGGACGAGCCACCCTGCCGTGCCCAGCTCCTGCTCCAGCTCCCACAGCTGATCTTTACTTGTTACCTGCAGGACGCTTCGCTCTGTTACCCCACCTCATCTACTCTTCAAACTCTCTCGGGCTGCAATGACACAGTCCGTCAGCAGGACGTTCGGCTGACCAACATTCCCATCTGCTTGCCCAAGCTCGGACCACGTCCCTCTAAATCTTTCTACCCTGTGCAAATACCTTTAAAATGTGGTTCTTGTAACCAGGGTCCCTGGCAGCTCATTACACAGGATGACTAGACCGAGGGTCGGGCTGATCATGAATAGAAGAGGAAAGTTGGAGGTGGTTAGAGGAGGCGGGCCACAATCACTGTGAGAAGTCATTCACTGGTCAGGTTGCGTGAGGTTTAAGAAGAGCTCAGGGCCTTTCGGAGCATTTTGGCGGGCTGCAATCATAATGATCTCTTAGTGACTTGGCAGGGGCCGTTTGAAAGAAGGGAAGTGTAAGAAGTGTGGCCATTGTGGGAGTGGGCCAGTGTTAAGAGTGGACAAGCCCAACTGGTTTTGTCGAGAACAGGTGAAGGCTCGAACTTAAGATTGAGAAGTTGGAGTTATAACAAGTGTAGGCAGTGGAACGACCCTCCTGTAAGATGTGCGATTTAAGGGTACCTACTGGTCTCCCTGACAACTACATCTGCAGGAATTGCACCCAACTTCAGCTCCTGACTAACCAGGGCAAGGAACTAGAGCTGGATGTATTCAGGGCTATCCAGGAAGCTGAAAGCCTCAGAGATGAGACGTTTTCTGAGGTGGTCACACCCAGAGTGCGGGCTTCAGGTAGAAGATGGGTGACCACCAGGAGAAGTGAAGGGAGTTATCAGTCAGTGCAGGGTTCCCCTGTGACCTTTTCCCTCACAAGTACAACCCTTTGGATACGGCTGGGGGTGTGATGGACGACCTGTCAGGGCACAGCTGCAGCAGCCAGGCCAGTGGCACGTGGCTGGCTCTGAGCATCACCGGGTAAGGGTACAGCCAGGTAGAGTGATAGGGACAGGAGACTCGATAGTTAATGGGACAGACAGGAGATCCTGTGGCCGTGAAAAAGATGCCAGGATGGGGTGCTGCCTCCCAGCTGCCGGGGTCAAGGAGGTCTCAGGGTGGCTGCAGAATATTCTCAAGAGGGAGGGTGAGCAGTCAGAGATCGTGGTGCACATCTGTATCAATGATGTAGGTAGAGAGGGGGATGCGGGATGGACATGTTGCCGTGAAAATGGTTCCAGGTTGGGGTGCTGCCTCCTAGGTAGTGGGGTCAAGGAGGTCTCAGGGTGGCTGTGGAATATGCTCAAGAGGGAGGGTGAGCAGCCAGATATGGTGGCGCACATTGGTAGAAAGGGGGAAGCAGTCCTGTGCAGTGAGTACGGAGAGTCAGGGGAGAGACTGAAGAACAGGACATCCAATGTAGCAAATTCTAGGTTACTCCCAGTGCTACGTGCTAGTCAGGGCAGGACTAGGATAACAGTACAGATGAATGAGTGGCCAAGGAACTGGTGCAAGGGCAGGGTTTCAGGTTCCTGGATCACTGGGATCTCCTCTGGGGCAGGAGTGACCTGTACAAGAGGGATGGGAAACAGTATCCAGGCTGGCAGGTTCACTGGTGCTACTCAGGAGGGTTTAAACGAGTTTGGCAGGGGACTGGCAACCAGAGCATCAGGCCTGAATGTGGACAGATGGAGAGGAAGGTAGATGTTAGGGCCAGTAAAAGTAGGCAGGAGCAAAGTAATAGATACGATAGGACGGACAGCTTGAAGTGTGTGTATTTTAATGCCAGGAATCTTATGGGTAAAGGTGATGAACACAGTACATGGAACTATGATATTATGGCCGTGACTGAGACTTGGTTGAGAGAAGACCAGGAATAGGCATTTAATGTCCCAGGATTTCTATGTTTTAAATGATTTCCTACTTAGAATCAATAAAATACTTATGATTTTACAATAGATAGAAGGGGAGGTAAAAGAGGTGGGGGAGTTTCACTACTATCAGGGACAGTATCACAGCTGCACTCCGAGGAGAGGGAATAGAGGGCTTATCTACTGAGTGTACATGGGTAGAAGTCAGGAATAGGACATGTCCAATCACTCTGACACCCAATAACCACCAGGAAATCAAGGAACAGATATGCAGGCAGATTAAAGAAAGGTACAAAATCAATAAGGGTACAGTGGACAGGTAATGGTTAATGGTTCTCTGCGAGTAACTAGTCTGCAGTTCCCCCAATCATATGTGTCAGTAACCTGTCAGTAGTTCCCTGTGGAGTTCAGTAACTAGTTAGTAATCGTTCAGTAGCACAATACAGTGGACGGGTAATGGTTAATGGTTCTCTGCGAGTAACTGGTCTGCAGTCGTACAGAAGGTTGGGTAACTACACAAAATTCCCTCAGTAACCAGCAGTAGGTGCCACAGTGACCAGCAGCAGCTCATCTCCACTCACTTCTCTTTCTTCTTCAGCAAGTTCTGCACCTCATCGAGTTTGCCCTGGATTTTGTCCACCCTCTCGTCGGCCTCTCTTGATGCAGAGTCCAGCTTCTTCTCCAGCAGGCTCAGACGCACGCTTGCCTCACTCAGCTCCTCGCCCTGGGGAACACAGGTCTCAATAACACCCTGTCAAACCGCACCCCGACACACAGCCCCGTAAAACCGCACGCCGACACACAGCCCCCTGTCAAACCGCACCCCGACACACAGCCCCGTCAAACCGCACGCCGACACACAGCTCCCTGTAAAACCGCACCCCGACACACAGACCCCTGTCAAACCGAACCCCGACACACAGCCCTGTCAAACCACACCCCGACACACAGCCCCGTCAAACCGCACCCCGACACACAGCCCCCTGTCAAACCGCACCCCGACACACAGCCTCCTGTCAAACCGCTCCCCGACACACAGCCCCGTCAAACCGCACCCCGACACACAGCTCCCTGTCAAACCGCACCCCGACACACAGCCCCGTCAAACCGCACCCAGACACACAGCCCCGTCAAACCGCACCCCGACACACAGCCCCGTCAAACCGCACCCCGACACACAGCCCCCTGTCAAACCGCACCCAGACACACAGCCCCGTCAAACCGGACCCCGACACACAGCCCCGTCAAACTGCACCCCGACACACAGCTCCCTGTCAAACCGCACCCCGACACACAGCCCCCTGTCAAACCGCACCCCGACACACAGCCCCGTCAAACCGCACCCCGACACACAGCCCCCTGTCAAACCGCTCCCCGACACACAGCACCCCGTCAAACCGCATCAGGACACACAGCCCCGTCAAACCGCACCCCGACACACAGCCAGGTCAAACCGCATCCCGACACACAGCCCCCTGTCAAACTGCATCCGGACACACAGCCACGTCAAACCGCACCCCGACACACAGCCCCGTCAAACCGCACCCCGACACACAACCCCCCGTCAAACCGCACCCCGACACACAGCCCCGTCAAACCGCACCCCGACACACAGCCCTCTGTCAAACCGCTCCCCGACACGCAGCTACCTGGCAATCCGCTCCCCGACACACAGCTCCCTGTCAAACCGCTCCCCGACACACAGCCCACCGTCAAAATGCACCCCGACACAGACCCCCCCGTCAAACCGCTCCCCGACACACAGCCCCCCGTCAAACCGCACCCCGACACACAGCCCCCCGTCAAACCGCATCTGGACACACAGCCCCGTCAAACCGCACCCCGACACACAGCCCCCCGTCAAACCGCATCCGGACACACAGCTCCCTGTCAAACTGCTCCCCGACACACAGCCCCCTGTCAAACCGCATCCCGACACACAGCCCCGTCAAACCGCACCCCGACACACAGACCCCTGTCAAACCGCACCCCGACACACAGCCCCGTCAAACCGCACCCCGACACACAGCTCCCTGTCAAACCGCACCCCGACACACTGCCCCGTCAAACCGCACCCCGACACACAGCCCCCTGTCAAACCGCACCCCGACACACAGTCCCCTGTCAAACCGCACCCCGACACAGAGCCCCCTGTCAAACCGCACCCCGACACACTGCCCCGTCAAACCGCACCCCGACACACAGCCCCCTGTCAAACCGCACCCCGACACACAGTCCCCTGTCAAACCGCACCCCGACACACAGCCCCGTAAAACCGCACCCCGACACACAGCCCCGTCAAACCGCACCCCGACACACAGCCCCCTGTCAAACCGCTCCCCGACACACAGCCCCCCCGTCAAACCGCATCCGGACACACAGCCCCGTCAAACCGCACCCCGACACACAGCCCCGTCAAACCGCACCCCGACACACAGCCCCGTCAAACGCACCCCGACACACAGCCCCCTGTCAAACCGCACACCGACACACAGCCCCGTCAAACCGCACCCCGACACACAGCCCTCTGTCAAACCGCTCCCCGACACACAGCTCCCTGGCAAACCGCTCCCCGACACACAGTCCCCTGTCAAACCGCACCCTGACACACTGCCCCGTCAAACCGCACCCCGACACACAGCCCCCTGTCAAACCGCACCCCGACACACAGTCCCCTGTCAAACCGCACCCCGACACAGAGCCCCCTGTCAAACCGCACCCCGACACACAGCCCCGTAAAATCGCACCCCGACACACAGCCCCGTCAAACCGCACCCCGACACACAGCCCCCTGTCAAACCGCTCCCCGACACACAGCCCCCCCGTCAAACCGCATCCGGACACACAGCCCCGTCAAACCGCACCCCGACACACAGCCCCGTCAAACCGCACCCCGACACACAGCCCCGTCAAACGCACCCCGACACACAGCCCCCTGTCAAACCGCACACCGACACACAGCCCCGTCAAACCGCACCCCGACACACAGCCCTCTGTCAAACCGCTCCCCGACACACAGCTCCCTGGCAAACCGCTCCCCGACACACAGCCCCCTGCAAACCGCTCCCCGACACACAGCCCCCCGTCAAAACGCACCCCGACACACAGCCCCCCGTCAAACCGCATCCGGACACACAGCCCTCTGTCAAACCGCACCCCGACACACAGCCCCCTGTCAAACCGCATCTGGACACACAGCCCCGTCAAACCGCACCCCGACACACAGCCCTCTGTCAAACCGCATCCCGACACACAGCCATCGGTCAAACCGCTCCCCGACACACAGCTCCCTGTCAAACCGCTCCCCGACACACAGCTCCCTGTCAAACCGCTCCCCGGCACACAGCCCCCCGTCAAAACGCACCCCGTCACAGAGACCTCCGTCAAACCGCATCCGGACACACAGCCCCGTCAAACCGCATCCAGACACACAGCCCCGTCAAACCGCACCCCGACACACAGCTCCCTGTCAAACCGCTCCCCGACACACAGCTCCCCGTCAAACCGCACCCCGACACACAGCTCCCCGTCAAACCGCACCCCGACACACAGCCCCCCGTCAAACCGCACCCCGACACACAGCACCCTGTCAAACCGCTCCCCGACACACAGACCCCTGTCAAAACGCACCCCGACACACAGCCCCGTCAAACCTCACCCCGACACACAGCTCCCTGTCAAACCGCACCCCGACACACTGCCCCGTCAAACCGCACCCTGACACACAGCCCCCTGTCAAACCGCACCCCGACACACAGTCCCCTGTCAAACTGCACCCCGACACAGAGCCCCCTGTCAAAACGCACCCCGACACACAGCCCCGTCAAACCGCACCCCGACACACAGCCCCCTGTCAAACCGCATCCCGACACACAGCCACCTGTCAAACCGCACCCCGACACACAGCCCCCTGTCAAACCGCACCCCGACACACAGCCCCGTCAAACCGCACCCCGACACACAGACCCGTCAAACCGCACCCCGACACACAGCCCAGTCAAACCGCATCCCGACACACAGCCCCCTGTCAAACCGCTCCCCGACACACAGGCCCCTGTCAAACCGCACCCCGACCGCATCTGGACACACAGCCCCGTCAAACCGCACCCCGACACACAGCCCCGTCAAACCGCACCCCGACACACAGCCCCGTCAAACCGCATCCCGACACACAGCCCTCTGTCAAACCGCATCCCGACACACAGCCATCGGTCAAACCGCTCCCCGACACACAGCTCCCTGTCAAACCGCTCCCCGACACACAGCTCCCTGTCAAACCACTCCCCGGCACACAGCCCCCCGTCAAAACGCACCCCGTCACAGAGCCCCCCGTCAAACCGCATCCGGACACACAGCCCCGTCAAACCGCACCCCGACACACAGCCCCGTCAAACCGCATCCCGACACACAGCCCTCTGTCAAACCGCACCCCGACACACAGCCATCGGTCAAACCGCTCCCCGACACACAGCTCCCTGTCAAACCGCACCCCGACACACAGCTCCCTGTCAAACCGCTCCCCGACACACAGCTGCCTGTCAAACTGCACCCCAACACACAGCTCCCCGTCAAACCGCACCCTGACACACAGCCCCCCGTCAAACCGCACCCCGACACACAGCTCCCTGTCAAACCGCACCCCGACACACAGCACCCTGTCAAACCGCTCCCCGACACACAGCCCCCTGTCAAACCGCATCCCGACACACAGCCCCGTCAAACCGCACCCCGACACACAGACCCGTCAAACCGCACCCTGACACACAGCCCCCTGTCAAACCGCACCCCGACACACAGTCCCCTGTCAAACTGCACCCCGACACAGAGCCCCCTGTCAAAACGCACCCCGACACACAGCCCCGTCAAACCGCACCCCGACACACAGCCCCGTCAAACCGCATCCCGACACACAGCCACCTGTCAAACTGCACCCCGACACACAGCCCCCTGTCAAACCGCACCCCGACACACAGCCCCGTCAAACCGCACCCCGACACACAGACCCGTCAAACCGCACCCCGACACACAGCCCAGTCAAACCGCACCCCGACACACAGCCCCCTGTCAAACCGCACCCCGACACACAGCCCCCTGTCAAACAGCTCCCCTGTCAAACCGCTCCCCGACACACAGCCCCCTGTCAAACCGCATCCAGACACACAGCCCCCGTCAAACCGCACCCCGACACACAGCCCCCTGTCAAACCGCATCCAGACACACAGCCCCCTGTCAAACCGCATCCAGACACACAGCCCCGTCAAACCGCATCCCCACACACAGCCCCGTCAAACCGCTCCCCGACACACAGCCCCGTCAAACCGCACCCCGACACACAGCCCCCTGTGAAACCGCACCCCGACACACAGCCCCCCCGTCAAACCGCACCCCGACACACAGCCCCCTGTCAAACCGCTCCCCGACACACAGCCCCGTCAAACCGCATCCAGACACACAGCCCTCCGTCAAACCGCACCCCGACACACAGCCCCCTGTCAAACCGCACCCCGACACACAGCCCCCGTCAAACCGCACCCGACACACAGCCCCGTCAAACCGCACCCCGACACACAGCCCCGTCAAACCGCACCCCGACACACAGCCTAGTCAAACCGCACCCCGACACACAGCCCCGTCAAACCGCACCCCGACACACAGCCCCGTCAAACCGCACCCCGACACACAGCCCCGTCAAACCGCATCCCGACACACAGCGCTCTGTCAAACCGCACCCCGACACACAGCGCTCTGTCAAACTGCACCCCGACACACAGCCCGCTGTCAAACCGCACCCCGACACACATCCCCCTGTCAAACCGCACCCCGACACACAGCCCCCTGTCAAACCGCACCCCGACACACAGCCCCCTGTCAAACCGCTCTCCGACACACAGCCCCCTGTCAAACCGCATCCCGACACACAGCCCCCTGTCAAACCGCATCCCGACACACAGACTCCTGTCAAACCGCACCCCGACACACAGCCCCGTCAAACCGCACGCCGACACACAGCCCCCTGTCAAACCGCACCCCGACACACAGTCCCCTGTCAAACCGCTCCCCGACACACAGCCCCGTCAAACCGCACCCCGACACACAGCCCCCCGTCAAACCGCACCCCGACATACAGCCCCCTGTGAAACCGCACCCCGACACACAGCCCCATCAAACCGCATCCCGACACACAGCCCCCTGTCAACGTCATGCCCCAATATGGCGCTCCCCACCAAAACTTCTCGCTGTCAACGCTGTGCCACCATATACTGCTCCATGTCAACACCACACTCCAATACGCTGAGCCCTGTCAATGTCACACCCCAACACGCAACTCCTGTCACTGTTGTACCAAAGACGCTACTCACCGTCAACGTCTCACCACAACGCCCTCTCCCCGTCAACGTCTCACCCCAACGCGCCTCTCCCCGTCAACGTCACACCCCAACGCGCCTCTCCCTGTCAACGTCACACCCCTACGCGCCTCTCCCCGTCAACGTCACACCCCAACGCCCCTCTCCCCGTCACCGTCACTCCCCAACGCGCCTCTCCCCGTCAACGTCACACCCCAACGCGCCTCTCCCCGTCACCGTCACACCCCAACGCCCCTCTCCGCGTCACCGTCACACCCCAACGCCCCTCTCCCCATCAACGTCACACCCCAACGTGCCCCTCTCCCCGTCAACATCACACCCCTACGCGCCTCTCCCCGCCAACGTCTCACCCCAACGCGCCTCTCCCCGTCACCGTCACACCCCAACGCGCCTCTCCCCGTCACCGTCACACCCCAACGCCCCTCTCCCCGTCAACGTCACACCCCAACGCGCCTCTCCCCGTCACCGTCACACCCCAACGCCCCTCTCCCCGTCACACCCCAACGCGCCTGTCCCCGTCAACGTCACACCCCAACGTGCCCCTCTCCCCGTCAACGTCACACCCCTACGCGCCTCTCCCCGCCAACGTCTCACCCCAACGCGCCTCTCCCCGTCACCGTCACACCCCAACGCGCCTCTCCCCGTCACCGTCACACCCCAACGCCCCTCTCCCCGTCAACGTCACACCCCAACGCGCCTCTCCCCGTCACCGTCACACCCCAACGCCCCTCTCCCCGTCACACCCCAACGCGCCTGTCCCCGTCAACGTCACACCCCAACGTGCCCCTCTCCCCGTCAACGTCACACCCCAACGCGCCTCTCCCCGTCAACGTCTCACCCCAACGCGCCTCTCCACGTCAACGTCACACCCCAACGCGCCTCTCCCCGTCAACGTCTCACCCCAACGCGCCTCTCCCCGTCAACGTCTCACCCCAACGCGCCTCTCCCCGTCACCGTCACACCCCAACGTGCCCCTCTCCCCGTCAACGTCTCACCCCAACGCGCCTCTCCCCGTCAACGTCACACCCCAACGCGCCTCTCCCCGTCAACGTCACACCCCAACGTGCCCCTCTCCCCGTCAACGTCACACCCCAACGCGCCTCTCCCCGTCACCGTCACACCCCAACGCGCCTATCCCCGTCAACGTCACACCCCAACGTGCCCCTCTCCTCGTCAACGTCACACCCCAACGCGCCTCTCCCCGTCAACGTCACACCCCAACGCGCCTCTCCCCGTCAACGTCACACCCTAACGCGCCTCTCCCCGTCAACGTCACACCCCAACGCGCCTCTCCCCGTCAACGTCACACCCCAACGCGCCTCTCCCCGTCAACGTCACACCCCAACGCGCCTCTCCCCGTCAACGTCACACCCCAACGCGCCTCTCCCCGTCAACGTCACACCCTAACGCGCCTCTCCCCGTCAACGTCACACCCCAACGTGCCCCTCTCCCCGTCAACGTCACACCCCAACGCGCCTCTCCCCGTCAACGTCACACCCCAACGCGCCTCTCCCCGTCAACGTCACACCCCAACGCGCCTCTCCCCGTCAACGTCTCACCCCAACGCGGCTCTCCCCGTCAACGTCTCACCCCAACGCGCCCCTCCCCGTCAACGTCACACCCCAACGTGCCCCTCCCCGTCAACGTCACACCCCAACGCGCCTCTCCCCGTCAACGTCTCACCCCAACGCGGCTCTCCCCGTCAACGTCTCACCCCAACGCGCCTCTCCCCGTCAACGTCACACCCCAACGTGCCCCTCTCCCCGTCAACGTCACACCCCAACGCGCCTCTCCCCGTCACCGTCACACCCCAACGTGCCCCTCTCCCCGTCAACGTCACACCCTAATGTGCCTCTCCCCGTCAACGTCACACCCCAACGCGCTACTGGTCAATGGTGTGGTTTAATAATATCGCTCTGCCACTCAACGCACCGTGCTCTCTGTGCTCGAAAACCCAGCCCTGTTCTGTTTCCGTCCCGCTTTACTCCCTCCCTTTTAACCCCTCCTCACAAGCTCCCACCTTGATCTTCAGGGATTTCTTCAGCTCTTTGATGACTGTCTCTCGATCCTCCAGCTTCAGGCCCAGTCCCTCTGCGTCGGTCATCTCAGCCCGCAGTGCCGCTGCACGTAGTTCCACTGGGGGAGATGGCTGCCGGGTCAGGGGAAGAAGTCAGATATATTTCACTGCAGGGTCAGGGGTGTAACCACCCCTCCATTGCCCTCAAACTCCTCCCTAACCTCCCACCTCCCCCACCGTCCCATGATGAATTTTTGATCAGCGTAAAACAGGCTGATGTGCTGAAACATGTCGACATTAAGAAAGTGGATGAGCTGGTATATTTGAAAAACATTAGCATAGTTAGATCCACAGAGCCAGATGGGATATACCCCTGGTTACTACGGGAAGCAGAGGAAGAGATTGCTGTGCCTTCGGTGATGATCTTTACATCCTCACTGGCCACAGAGGTAGTACCAAATGATTGGGTGGCAAATGTTATTCCTTTCTTGAAGAAAGACAGTATGGATAACCCTGTTAATTATAGACCAGAGAGTCTTACTTCAGTGTGGGACAACTATTGGAGAACATCCTTTGAGAGAGAATTTACGGGTATTTGGACAAGCATAGTCTGATTCGGACAGTCAAGATGGCTTTATGAGGAGCAGCTCTTGCCTCACAAGCCTGATTGAACACTTTGAGGATCTGACAAAGCACAGTGAACACGAAGCGGTGGATGTGGTGTCTGTTGATTTTAGTAAGTCGTTTGATAAGATTCCCCATGGTAGGCTCATTCAAGAAGTCAGGAGACATGGATCCAGGGAAATTTGGCTGTGTGGAATTGGCTTCCCTTCAGATGGCAGAATGTGGTTGTAGATGGATTGTATCCTGCCTGTGTATCAGAGACCAGTGGTGTTCTGCAAGGACCTCTGCACTTTATAGATGACTTAGATGAGGAAGTTGAAAGGTGGGTTAGTACATTTGCAGATGATAGAGTTGTGGGCAGTATAGAAAGCTGTCATAAATTATAATAGACAAGATTCAGACTGGGCTGAGAAAGAGTTCAACCTGAAAAATGTGAAATAATTCACTTTGGAAAGTTGAACTTGAAGGCAGAGGCAAGGTTAATAGTAGGATTCTTATCAGTGTGGAGGAACAAAGAGATCGGAGGGTCTGCATCTACAGATCCCTGAAAGTTGCAGTGCTAGTCCATAGGGTGAATGAGAAGGCAGAAGGTATGTTAGCCTTCAGTAGTTGGGGCATTGACTTCAAAAGCAACAAGGTTATGTTACAGTTCTGTAAGTTGCTGGTCAGACCACTTGGAGTATTGTGTTCAGTTCTGGTCGCCTCATTTTAGGAAGGACGTGGAAGCTTTAGAGGGGATGCAGAAGAGATTTACCATGAAGCTGCCTGGATTAGAGAGCATATCTTATGAGGCTAGGTTGTGCAACTACAGCTTTTCTCTTTGGAACGAAGGAAGATGAAAGGCAATTTGATCAAGGTGCACAGACAATAAGAGGCATAGATAGAGTGGACTGCCAGGGACTTTTCAACAGAGCACAAATGGCTAATACAAGAGGTCATACAGTACTGTGCAAAAGTCTCAGGCACATACATATATATATATAGCAACGGTGCACAGTACTCTATCCACAAATGTTTACCAATATTTGTAGATTGACTGAGGTACCACTGTGCAGGCACGTGGATGTCAGCCAGTTAGACCAGTGGGAAGAGATTAAAAGGAGGCAGCTTATAGAGCAGGTGTTGAAGGAGCGGGCATCAGAGGAGCTGGCGCAGAGTAGAGGGAGACAGAGTAGAAGGGTTTTGACTCAACAGGGCTTCAGTGAAAACAGGTCGCGGCGAGGTAAGTTACTTGTGAAGAATAGGAACAGGAAGTACGTGTGTGAGGCTGGTGTTCTGCACCGGGTGTCAGATGTGGGAGGTCCGGGAGACTCCAGCCTCCTGGACAGCAACATCTGTGCCAGGTGCGTCGAGCTGCAGCTCCTTAGGGACCGGGTTAGGGAACTGGAGATGCAGCTCGATGACCTTCATCTGGTCAGGGAAAGTGAATCATAGTCATACTTTATTGATCCCAGGGGGAAATTGGTTTTCGTTACAGTTGCACCATAAATAATAAATAGTTATAGAACCATAAATAGTTAAATAGTAATATGTAAATTATGCCAGTAAATTATGAACTAAGTCCAGGACCAGCCTATTGGCTCAGGGTGTCTGACCCTCCAAGGGAGGAGTTGTAAAGTTTGATGGCCACAGGCAGGAATGACTTCCTACGACGCTCTGTGCTGCATCTCGGTGGAATGAGTCTCTGGCTGAATGTACTCCTGTGCCCACCCAGTACATTATGTAGTGGATGGGAGACATTGACCATGATGGCATGCAACTTGGACAGCATCCTCTTTTCAGACACCACCGTCAGAGAGTCCAGTTCCATCCCCACAACATCACTGACCTTACGAATAAGTTTGTTGACTATGTTGGTGTCTGTTACCCTCAGCCTGCTGCCCCAGCACACAACAGCAAACATGATAGCACTGGCCACCACAGACTCATAGAACATCCTCAGCATCGTCCGGCAGATGTTAAAGGACCTCACTCTCCTCAGGAAATAGAGACGGCTCTGACCCTTCTTGTAGACAGCCTCAGTGTTCTTTGACCAGTCCAGTTTATTGTCAATTCGTATCCCCAGGTATTTGTAATCCTCTACCATGTCCACACTGACCCCCTGGATGGAAACAGGGATCACCGGTACCTTAGCTCTCCTCAGGTCTACCACCAGCTCCTTAGTCTTTTTCACATTAAGCTGCAGATAATTCTGCTCACACCATGTGACAAAGTTTCCTATAGTAGCCCTGTACTCAACCTCATCTCCCTTGCTGATGCATCCAACTATGGCAGAGTCATCTGAAAACTTCTGAAGATGACAAGACTCTGTGCAGTAGCTGAAGTCCGAGGTGTAAATGGTGAAGAGAAAGGGAGACAAGACAGTCCCCTGTGGAGCCCCAGTGCTGCTGATCACTCTGTCGGACACACAGTGTTTCAAGCACACGTACTGTGGTCTGCCAGTCAGGTAATCAAGAATCCATGACACCAGGGAAGCATCCACCTGCATCGCTGTCAGCTTCTCCCCCAGCAGAGCAGGGTGGATGGTGTTGAACGCACTGGAGAAGTCAACAAACATGACCCTCACAGTGCTCGCTGGCTTGTCCAGGTGGGCGTAGACACGGTTCAGCAAGTAGACAATGGCATCTTCAACTCCTAGTCGGGGCTGGTAGGCGAACTGGAGGGGATCTAAGTGTGGCCTGACCATAGGCCGGAGCAGCTCCAGAACAAGTCTCTCCAGGGTCTTCATGATGTGGGAGGTCAATGTCACCGGTCTGTAGTCATTGAGGCCGCTGGGGCACAGCATCTTCGGCAGGAGGTGATAGAGAGGAGCTATAGGCAGGTAGTCACACCAGGGCCTCAGGAGACAGATAAGTGAGTAACAGGACAGGGAAGGACAGGAGTAAGATGCTAGAGTACACTGTGGCTGTCCCCCTTAACAATAACTACTCCTGTTGGGGGGGACGGCCTGTCTGGGGGAAGCAACAGTGGTCATGCCTCTGGCACAGAGTCTGGCCCTGCGGCTCAGAAGGGTAGGGAAAGGAAGAGGATGGCAGCACTGATACGGGACACTATAGGTAGGGGGTCAGAAAGGCGATTCTGTGGACGCACGAAAGAAACACGGATGGTAGTTTAAGCAACACACATCAAAGTTGCTGGTGAACGCAGCAGGCCAGGCAGCATCTCTAGGAAGAGGTACAGTCGACGTTTCAGGCCGAGACCCTTCGTCAGGACTAACTGAAGGAAGAGTTAGTAAGAGATTTGAAAGTGGGAGGGGGGGGAGATCCGAAATGATAGGAGAAGACAGGAGGGGGAGGGATGGAGCCAAGAGCTGGACAGGTGATTGGCAAAAGGGGATACGAGAGGATCATGGGACAGGAGGCCCAGGGAGAAGGAAAAGGGGCTGGGGGGGAAAAAGCCCAGTGGATGGGCAAGGGGTATAGTCAGAAGGACAGAGGGAGAAAAAGGAGAGAGAAAGAATGTGTGTATATAAATAAATAACGGATGGGGTACGAGGGGGAGGTGGGGCATTAGCGGAAGTTAGAGAAGTCAATGTTCATGCCATCAGGTTGGAGGGTACCCAGATGGAATATAAGGTGTTGTTCCTCCAACCTGAGTGTGGCTTCATCTTTACAGTAGAGGAGGCCGTGGATAGACATGTCAGAATGGGAATGGGATGTGGAATTAAACTGTGTGGCCACTGGGAGATCCTGCTTTCTCTGGCGGACACAGCGTAGGTGTTCAGCAAAACGGTCTCCCAGTCTGCGTCGGGTCTCGCCAATATATAGAAGGCCACATCGGGAGCACCGGACGCAGTATATCACCCCAGCCGACTCACAGGTGAAGTGTTGCCTCACCTGGAAGGACTGTCTGGGGCCCTGAATAGTGGTAAGGGAGGAAGTGTAAGGGCATGTGTAGCACTTGTTCTGCTTACAAGGATAAGTGCCAGGAGGGAGATCAGTGGGGAGGGATGGGGGGGACGAATGGACAAAGGACTCGCGTAGGGAGCGATCCCTGCGGAAAGCAGGGGGGGGGAGAGGGAAAGATGTGCTTAGTGGTGGGATCCCGTTTGAGGTGGCGGAAGTTACGAAGAATAATATGCTGGACCCCCCTCCTGTCTTCTCCTATCATTTTGGATCTCCCCCTCCCCCTTTCAAATCTCTTACTGACTCTTCCTTCAGTTAGTCCTGACAAAGGGTCTCGGCCTGAAACGTCAACTGTACCTCTTCCTAGAGATGCTGCCTGGCCTGCTGCGTTCACCAGCAACTTTGATGTGTGTTCCTTGAATTTCCAGCATCTGCAGAATTCCTCGTGTTTGCAGATGGTAGTTTGCCTCCCAGGATCTGGGATGTTTCTGATCGCATCCACAATATCCTGAAGTGGTATATATTGGTACCAACAACACAGATGGGAAAAAGGAGGAGGTTCTGAAAACAGACTACAGGGAGTTAGGAAGGAAGTTGAGAAGCAGGACCTCAAAGGTAGTAATCTCAGGATTACGTGACAGTGAGTATAGGAATAGAATGAGGTGGAGGATAAATGCGTTGCTGAGGGATTGGAGCAGGGGGCAGGGATTCAGATTTCTGAATAATTGGGACCTCTTTTGGGGCAGGTGTGACCTGTACAAAAAGGACGGGTTGCACTTGAATCTCAGGGGGACCAATATCTTGGCGGGGAGGTTTGTTAAGGCTATCGGGGAGAGTTTAAACTAGAATTGCTGGGGGGGGGGGTGGGAACCAAACTGAAGAGATTGGGGAAGAGGAGATTGGCTCACAAATAGAGAAAGCTTGGAGTCAGTGCGAGAGGGAGGATAGGCAGGTGATAGAGAAGGGACACGCTTAGTCCAATGACATGTGCCCATTTTAATGCAAGGAGTATTGTGAACAAAGCAAATAAGCTTAGAGTGTGGATCAGTACTTAGAGCTATGATGTTGTGGCCATTACAGAGACTTGGATGGCTCAGGGGCAGGAATGGTTACTTCAAGTGCCAGGCTTTAGAAGTTTCAGAAAGACAGGGAGGGAGGCAAAAGAGGTGGGGGGGTGGTACTGCTGATTGGAGATAGTGTCACGGATGCAGAAAAGGAGGACGTCATGGAGGGGTTATCTACGGAGTCTCTGTGGGTGAAGCTAGCAACAAGAAGGGGTCAATAACTCTACTAGCACCACACATCAGAGTTGCTGGTGAATGCAGCAGACCAGGCAGCATCTCCAGGAAGAGGTACAGTCGACGTTTCAGGCCGAGACCCTTCGTCAGGACTAACTGAAGGAAGAGTGAGTAAGGGATTTGAAAGTTGGAGGGGGAGGAGGAGGTCCAAAATGATAGGAGAAGACAGGAGGGGAGGGATGGAGCCAAGAGCTGGACAGGTGATTGGCAAAAGGGATACGAGAGGATCATGGGACAGGAGGTCCGGGGAGAAGGAAAAGGGGGAGAGGGGAAAAAGCCCAAAGGATGGGCAAGGGGTATAGTCAGAGGGACAAAAAGGAGAGAGAGAGAGAAAGAATGTGTGCATATAAATAAATAACGGATGGGGTACGAGGGGGAGGTGGGGCATTAGCGGAAGTTTGAGAAGTCAATGTTCACGCCATCAGGTTGGAGGCTACCCAGACGGAATATAAGGTGTTGTTCCTCCAACCTGAGTGTGGCTTCATCTTTACAGTAGAGGAGGCCATGGATAGACATATCAGAATGGGAATGGGAATGGGATGTGGAATTAAAATGTGTGGCCACTGGGAGATCCTGCTTTCTCTGGCAGACGGCTGTACATTGGCGAGACCCAACACAGACTGGGAGATCGTTTCGCTGAACACCTACGCTCTGTCCGGCAGACAAAGCCTCCTCTACTGTAACAAGCCATGCACTGCATTTTCAGCGTAGCCTGTGCTGCATCAAAGTGACCAATCAGGTTAGATAACAGTACTGACTGTTGCAAACATCAATATACGGCAGTGTCCCCAGCCTCCGGACCGCGAAGCAGGCAGTGGTGCAGTGGTGGTCGGGATGCACACAGCACATCTTTAAGAAAAAAAGCCAAAATAAACAAGCTAATTAATTAACTGCTGCCTAGCACGTAAATGTCGGCCCAGATCAGAGGCGACGCAATCGGCAATCGCTCGTGATACCCTGATAGCGTGGCGGAGGCTCCAGAAAGAAGGCGAAAACATACAAATTCCATCCAGAATGGGAAGAGGAATTTCTACTTACCATGGTGAAAGACAAGTGTGTATGTAAGTTGTGCCACCAAACACAAGCACTGACTAAAAGAGGGAATCTGGAGCAGCACCACAACATCAACCACCAGAAATTTAAAGACACCCACCCCCCAAAGAGCGCAATTCGTGCCTGGAAAGTTGAGGAGCTGAAATCGGGGTTGAAGGCCCAGCGATCGTTTTTCACAAAACATGCCTGACGAAGGGTCTCGGCCTGAAACGTCGACTGCACCTCTTCCTACAGATGCTGCCTGGCCTGCTGCGTTCACCAGCAACTTTTATGTGTGTTGCTCAAAATAAGGTTGCTTTGAAGCATCATCTCGTGTAAGTCACCTTTTGGCTAAACACAAGAAGCCTTTTACAGATGGCGATTTATTCAAGGAAGCAATGGCCATTACCGCAGAGACTGTTTTAATGACTTTAAAAACAAAAACGGCACTACAACTGCAATATATAGTATCCCGCAAACAACAGGAATACTGCAAATGCTGGAAATTCAAGCAACACACATCAAAGTTACTGCTGCGTTCACCAGTAACTTTGATATATAATATCCCGCTTGGCCCTGCAACAGTGACAAGGAGGGTAGAGTCACTATCAGAGGACGTGAATATTTTTCACTACAATTCGATGAATCCCTGGATGTAATGCAAACAGCTCAGCTTGTTGTATTTGTCAGAATGGCTTTCCAGGATTTTACAACAAAGGAGGACTTCCTCACTCTTTTGCAATTAAAGGAGAGAATGAGAGGTGAGGATATTTACAATGAGTTTAAAAAATATGTCCATGGAAGTGACAACCCCATTCATAAACTGGTGGCAATTACTACTGATGGGGCTGAGCAATGCACGGTGTGCGCATTGGTTTTATAGCACTAAAAGTCAGTGCCTACTTCGGGCCAACTTATCTGTGTGAAATTGCATTTTCACAGGTGAAAATTATTAAATCTAAGAACAGGAGCTGATTTACTGACAGACGCCTCACTAGGGTTGCCAACTTTCTCACTCTCAAATAACAGACAAAAGAAGCAATCAAATCCCCGGACATCTGTGTTCACCCCGAGAAAGACTACCATGACCATGAAGCCTTGCGCGGGCACCTGTGTGCGCATGCGTGACGATTTTTTTACCCCACGATTGGTTTTAGCTTAATCTTCATTATCTCTACTTTATATAGGCTTTGTATTTATCATCTCATTCCTGCTTTTACTATATGTTAGTGTTATTTTAAGTGTTATTTGGTATGATTTGGTAAGTTATTTTTTTGGGTCTGGGAACACTCAAAATTTTTTTCCATATAAATTAACGATAATTGCTTCTTCAGCATAAAGCAGTTCGGCACGAAAGGTTTCATAGGAACCTTCTACCTTAGCGGGGGGAATATGGCAACTGTACACCTCACAGACTGTCTCAGACTGGCTGTCTGTAGTTATGAGCCAAATTTCAGGGAACCAGCAGAAAGTATTCAGCCCCAGTCATCACACTGAGTGCAACAGTCAATTTTTATTCATTTATTTTTCATGTTGAAATAAAATTAAATAATGAAACTTAGAAATAAAGGTGTGAAGTATTGTAATATTCTTAAAGAAAGACAGCTATGGCCTGTTTGATATGCTAGTTACAGTGTTTTCTTCTTTGAATTAATTTGAAAGTCTGACAAAAGTATTTTGTGTAATTCAAATACAATTCGCCCAAATAAAAGGCCTCAAATTGGAAGTACAATCTGAGCTGTTTTATCTCTAAACAATTTAGTAGGTAGATCTTGCCTTTCACTGAGGTCGAGGTAGGGGATCTTGGGCTTTAAAAGGTTGGTGACCACTACTCTAAACTATCTACATCCCTCTGCAGGCTCTCTGTTTCCTCAATACTACCTGCTCCTCCACCTATCTTTGTATCATTGGCAAATTTAGCCACAAATCCATTAATCCCATAGTCCAAATCATTGACATACATCGTAAAAAGCAGCGGTCCCAACACCGACCCCTGTGGAACTCCACTGGTAACCAGCAGCTAGAGAGAATAGGATCCCTTTATTCCCACTCTCTGTTTTCTGCCGATCAGCCAATGCTCCACCCATGCTAGTAACTCCCCTGTAATTCCATGGGCTCTTATCTTGCTAAGCAGCCTCATGTGCGGCACCTTGTCAAAGGCCTTCTGAAAATCCAAGTACACCACATCTACTGCATCTCCTTTGTCTACCCTGCTTGTAATTTCCTCAAAGAATTGCAGTAGATTAGTCAGCCAGGATTTTCCTTTCAGGAAACCATGCTGGCTTTGGCCTATCTTGTCATGTGCCTCCAGGTACTCCATAATCTCATCTCTAACAATCAATTCCAACAACTTCCCAACCACTGATGCCAGGCTAACAGGTCTACAGTTTCCTTTCTGCTGCCTCCCACCCTTCTTAAATAGCAGAGTAACATTTGCAATTTTCCAGTCATCCGGTACAATGCCAGAATCTATCGATTCTTGAAAGATCATTGTTAATGCCTCCGCAATCTCTGGTGGAGGCAGATACAATAGGGTCTTTTTAGAGATTTTTGGACAGGTACACAGAGCTTAGAAAAATAGAGGGTTATGGGTAAGCCTACTAATTTCTAAGGTAGGGACATGTTCGGCACAACTTTGAGGGCCGAAGGACCTGTATTGTGCTGTAGGTTTTCTATGTTTCTGTGTTAGCTACTTCACCGGTTACGTTCTGTTTACACATAGCGTGTCGGGTGCTGGAACGCCCTGCCGTTGATGGTGATAGAGGCAGGTGCATCAGGGACGCTTAACAGACTCTTAGATAGGGATGTGAATGATGGAAAAATGGAGGAGGGAAGGGTTAGATTGATCTCAGAGTAGGTTAAAGGGGTTAGCACAATATCACGGGCCAAAGGGCTTGTACTGTGTTGTGATGTTCTATGTTTCTCACCTTGCTGATGGCACTCTCCGAGTCAAACTCGCCCTCCTGCATAGCGGTGGCCATTTTGTTCATGGTGACAATCACCAGGGTGCAGGACTGACGGAGACTCTCGTGGGGGCTGGCCACCCCTGCCCCATACACCTGGAACACAGCGGAGACTGTCAGAGGCTGCCCAGAACTGGCCCCGCTCCCCACTCCCCACTTCCCAACACCTCCACCCCGATCTCTCCCCGTCCCACCCATAACCACCCCCTCCCCATACACCTGGAACACAGCGGAGACTGTCAGAGGCTGCCCAGAACTGGCCCCGCTCCCTGCTCCTCCCTCCTCCCTTCCCAACATCTCCACCCCGATCTCTCCCCGTCCCACCCATAACCACCCCCTCCCCACACACCTGGGACACAGACACACCATCCCAGCTCCATCCCCCCTCCCCCACCTCTCACCCGCTCCCAAACCCCACCCACCCTTCCCTGCTGCCTGCCCGCACCCTCCCCATTCACACACCTGCTGTGTTGCTTTGATGGCCAGCTCCTCCAGCTGCTGGGGGGGTAGACCTTCATTGTCAGGAAGGGGGGCGATGAGCTGGACCCCAGCGGCTGCCACCTCTTGTAGCACAGCTACCACCCGAGTCAGATGTCTGCGGCAGTCCAGCAACGCGTCGTATACCTGTCACACAGAACCACTGTCACTGTCACCCTGACCCCAACACCACCCAGCTCCGGAATCTGCAGTGCATCGTATACTAGCTGTCACAGAGCTCTCTCCCTGACCCCCGACACAGCACTGCAACTTTGACCCCACAACCCCATCATCCCCCCAATGATCCGTCACCACCGCCCACACACACACAATGCCCCTCCCACACCCCGTACCTGCGAGCCAAAGGTGAGAGCGGTGGGGGTCCCAGGGGCCCCAGTGCCGGGCATGCGTCTCCGCACCTTCTTACAGAACTGACGCACATCACTGCACGAGGTGTCCAGGTCGCGCAGCAGCAGGGGCAGATCGGCAGCCTCCTGCCCCGCCTGTGGGGAGAGAGCTGTCACTAGGGGCTGGGCTGGGTGGGTCAGGGTGTTGAGAGAGTCGGTCACGGGGCGCGGATGCAGGACAGGGTAGATGTGTATGACAGACTGACCTGTAGCAGTGCACGCAGCCGCCCCACCTCCACCGCCATACAGTCCAAGGCACTCTGGGTAAACTGCAGGACACACACAGCATGTTAGAAGGTCACCTCCCCAACCACTGACTCCGACCCTGCCCATCCCATCCCATCCCATGCTGGTCCTCTCCCTCGGCAAAGGCCTGCTCTTATCCCATGGGAGGGGAGGGGAGAGGTGTGGGGTACTGAGGTCAAGGATGAGCCAATGTTCCCCGACACTCCTAACCCCAATGTTCACGTCTCCTGCCACCAGCGTTCCAGTCCACGTCCCTGTCCTGATGTTCCCATTTCCTATCCAAGCATTCCTAATGCTCCCACTGCCGATGTTCCTTTCTCCCTTCCCAGCATTCCCGCCCTGAATCTCCCGCTCCAACACTTCCATCTCCAGCATTTCTGTCCCCTGCTCCGATCTCCCGTCCCATTCACCCATGTTCCAACGTTCCTGTCTCCCGCCCCAGCATTCCTGTTACCCCATCCCGATGTTCCTGTCTTCCACCCAGCATTCCTGTTACCCCATCCTGATGTTCCTGTCTCCCGCCCCAGCATTCCTGTTACCCCATCTTGATGTTCCTGTCTCCTGCCCCAGCATTCCTGTTACCCCATCCTGATGTTCCTGTCTCCCGCCCCAGCATTCCTGTTACCCCATCCCGATGTTCCTGTCTCCCGCCCCAGCATTCCTGTTACCCCATCCCGATGTTCCTGTCTCCCGCCCCAGCATTCCTGTTACCCCATCCCGATGTTCCTGTCTCCCGCCCCAGCATTCCTGTTACCCCATCCCGATGTTCCTGTCTCCCGCCCCAGCATTCCTGTTACCCCATCCCGATGTTCCTGTCTCCCGCCCCAGCATTCCTGTTACCCCACTCCGATGTTCCTGTCTCTTGCAGACAAAGTCTATTTCATGTACACTATCTTCTCCTCACCTGGATTGGTGGATGCTCGCTGAGGTCGCTCTGCCCCAATCGATCATCCACTACCCCATCCCATCCTCCACTCCAAGCCTCTCCATCCCCTCCAACCCATAAAAGCACAAGACATAGAAGCAGAATTAGACCATTCAGTCATTGAGTCGGCTCCACCATGATGTTATCCCTCTAAACCCTACTCTCCTGCCTTCTCCCCTTAACCTTTGACACCCTAACTAATCAAGATCCCAATAAACTCAGCTTTAAATATACCCAATGATTTATAGATAGATATACTCTATTGATCCCGCAGGAAATTGGGTTTCCTTACAGTCGCACCAACCAAGAATAGAGCATAAATATAGCAATACAAAAACCACAAATAATCAAACAACAAAATGCAAACTATGCCAGATGGAAATAAGTCCAGGACCAGCCTATTGGCTCAGGGTGTCTGACCCTCCACGGGAGGAGCTGCAAGTTCGATGGCCACAGGCAGGAACGACCTCCCGTGCCGCCCAGTGTTGTATCTCGGTGGAATATGGCTGAAGTCCAACAGTAAAAAGTTCAATATCCGGTCTACAAACACGTTCCTCGATCGTAATATGACCTGGATTGCACCATCTGTTGTTAACCAGAACAGTAAGTACCCAACTCCTTTATGCTTACCGCTCTCAGTGCAATTCCGGTCAGCCCGAACGGTCTGGAAGCCGTCCGTGGAAAAGTTTTGGTCGGGTATGTCCTCATGCAGCCCCGTTTCAGTAAAACACATAACATTGCACTACCGAAATGTTCTCTGACGCCTGGCTGGCGCCGTGAACTCGTCCATTTTATTACCCACTGAACTCCTCTTCTCCATAAGCCTCTGTTGTCTCGACCCGGTCCTCTTTCCTCGCCTTTGTGATCCCCCTCTGCATCCTTTGTGGTAACAGATTCACCACTCTCTGGCTAAACAAATATCTCCAGCTCTGTCCTAAATGACGATCCGTCTAATCCTTCTGTAGTCTCTTGGTCTCCCTGCTTCCTCAACACTACCTGCCCCTCTACCTATATTCATACCACCTGCAAACTTGGCCACAAAGTCATCAATTCCATCATCCAAATCATTGACATATAACATAAAAAGAATCGTTCCCAACCCAGATCCCTGTGGAATACCACTCATTCTTGGCATCCAATCAGAAAAGGCTCCCTTTATTCCCACTCATTGCTTCCTTTTCAATCAGCCACTGCTCTATCCATACTAGAATCTTTTCTGTAATACTATGAGCTCGTAAGTAGCCTCCTGTGGCAAGGGATAGTAAGGAGGCATGGGATCCAAGGGGACATCGCTTTGTGGATCCAGAACTGGCTTGCCCACAGAAGGCAAACAGTGGTTGTAGATGTGTCATATTCTGTATGGAGGTCGGTGACCAGTGGTGTGCCTCAGCGATCTGTTCTGGGACCCCTACTCTTAGTGATTTTTATAAATGACCTGGATGAGGAAGTGGAGGGATGGGTTAGTAAATTTGCTGATGGAGGGCTGTCAGAGGTTACAGCGGAACATCGATAGGATGCAAAACTGGGCTGAGAAGTGGCAGATGGAAGTCAACCCAGGTAAGGGTGAGGTGGTTCATTTTGGTAGGTCAAATATGATGGCAGAATATAGTATTAATGGTAAGACACTTGGCAGTGTGGAAGATCAGAGGGATTTTGGGGTCCGACTCCATAGGACACTCAAAGCAGCTGCGCAGGTTGACTCTGTGGTTAAGAAGGCATACAGAACATTGGCCTTCGTCAATTGTGGGATTGAGTTTAGAAGCCGAGAGGTAATGTTGCAGCTATTATAGGACCCTGGTCAGACCCCACTTGGAGTACTGTGCTCAGTTCTGGTCACCTCACTACAGGAAGGATGTGGAAACCATAGAAAGAGTGCAGAGGAGATTTACAAGTGTGGTGGCGGGGGGGGGGGTTCTCAGTGATGTTAAAGGCTAATAATAAAATGGCTTTTCTGTAGTGTTATAATGAAATAGCTTCTCTGTAATGTTAACTGATGAAGTAATGTTTCTCTGCAGCTGCGATGTTTGGGCTATAACTGCAGATAACGGGGAATAACCAATGGAAGTCACGTTATTCTATTTTGTATGCGTGGGAGCTGGAGTTACTGTGCTGGCTTTCGTCGAGGAGAAGGGAAGAGGACGGACGCGTGTGGATCGCTCTGGTAGACCACCGGGTCTGGTCCCAGCTGAGAGCCGACGGAGTTCGGAGGAGATCGGTTGGTGGAAAGGAGACCTGGTTCCGTGACCTCCAACGGATTTACTTGTGCATGGCCTGGTTAAAATCAACTAAAATGGTGCCTTTTCTTTACTATTTTGCTTTTCTACTAACCACATCACAAAATAAGAGTTATAAAGTGGAATCATTTAAATCGCATATTGTGTACTGTCTGCTGTTTTACGCTGTGGGTTTGTACCGGGGTGCATTACACAGCATCTACGCAAACGGGAGACACAGTTTGGTGGGCAGACGGCAGTTTCTCCTCGACGAACGGGAGCCGATCAAGCCAAGCGTTACAAAAGGATGTTGCCTGGATTGGGGAGCAAGCCCTATGAGAATAGGTTGAGTGAACTCAGCTTTTTCTCCTTGGAGCGATGGAGGATGAGAGGTGACCTGATAGAGGTGTACAAGATAATCAGAGGCACTGATCGTGTGGATGGTCAGAGGCTTTTTTCCAAGGCTGGAATAGCTAGCACAAGAGGGCACAGTTTTAAGGTGCTTGGAAGTAGGTACAGAGGAGATAACAGGGGTAAGTTTTTTTATGCAGAGAGTGGTGAGTGCGTGGAATGGGCTGCCGGCGACGGTGGTGGAGACTTTTTAAGAGACTCCTAGATAGGTAGTGTGGGCACATGGCCAAGTGGTTAATGCATTGGACTAGCTACCTGAAGGTCGTGAGTTCGAGCCCCAGCCGAGGGAACGTGTTGTGTCCTTGAGCAAGGCACTTAATCACACATTGCTCTGCGACAACACTGGTGCCAAGCTGTATGGGTCCTAATGCCCTTCCCTTGGACAACATTGGTGTCATGGAGAGGGGAGACTTGCAGCATGGGCAACTGCTGGTCTTCCATACAACCTTGCCCAGGCCTGCGCCCTGGAGAGTGAAGACTTCCCAGGCGCAGATCCATAGTCTCGCAAGACTAACGGATGCCTTGAGATAGGTACATGGAGCTTAGAAAAATAGAGGGCTATGGGTAACCCGAGGTAATTTCCAAAGTAAGTTCATGTTTGCAACAGCATTGAGGGCCGAAGGGCCTGTACTGTGCTGTAGGTTTTCTATGTTTCACATTGTGTGCATTACTCTATTCTGCATTCTTTTCCAGTTCTCACTTGTACCAAACTTCTCCCTTCTAATATTGAAACCACAATCACACAGCAGATCAGTAGTCTCACAACATCACAGAGACATGACCCATGTTTTAAACCATACTCGGAGAGATACTTTGTCAAGAATGGGTTAAATTAGGGTTTCCGAAGCGGAGGTCCACAGACCGCTCAGTTAATGGTAAGGCTCCATGGCATAAAAATAGGTTGGGAACCTCAAGTGTAGAGGGACATGGACGAATGTTGACCCACGGGACTGTTGTATTGTTATGCCTCCAAGCAAGAATATTAATTGTTTTTGATGTGATATGGGTTTTAGTGTTTTTAATGATTTGAAGAAATTTTTTGCAGGATTTATTCCGATAGAAATGTTCAGGTACATTGTGGTTAAGGGCGGCTGATGGTGTGTTGCGTCCCAGCTGTCTACTGCTAATGATGTGCAAGAGTGACATGAAATGGTGAGCATACTGTTGCCTGTGCAGCAGGCTACACCCACCACCATGCAGCTGATGGATCCAAAGGAACGGCAGAGGCCGATCCAGTCGGGCACCAGTGGCGTCGCAGGAGTTGCAAGTCAGTGTTGAACACAGGCCTGCCTTCAGGACTCCAGCTCCAGAGATTTCCTCAGGGATTACTCCCAGAGCCTTTCCCATGAGTGAGTACAGTCACAAGGCAACGGCGGTTTGAAGTCAGAGCTCTCCTTCTTGAGGAGCTGACAAGCCCCGTCTGCCCGAAGCGAGCAGAAGCCTGCCTTTGTAGCCGGCTACTGGGGTAGTGACAGCAGCACATTTTCCATCCTTGCTGGGATGACTGTCGAGCCTTGTACACAGCCAAAAGCTGGGGAAATGCCAAAAATGCCACGATGCGCACAGGGCTGAAAAGGAATAAGTACAACAGCCTGCCTCAGCCCCTTCTCTCAGTAGAAATGAGTCTGCCAGGCTCAGCGGCTAAGCCAGGAGTGAAGCCCAGGAGCCGGACTCGGTTGTCAGAGGCTATTCATATGACACACGTCACAGGGAGCCCTGAACAGGCAGCGGGAGCTTATCCTCACTACCAACAAGATCCATGACAACCCGAACCTAGTGCAAGTGAACTGTTCCAAAGATGTTGCTTACACAGACCGACAGAGGATGGTGGGGCGGGCAGATGGAAGTGCAAAGAATCTGGGTGGCTGTTTACGCTGACAGGGCCACGTCCTGCCGTCCGAATACTGAACAGGCCCAGTGTGAACATACAACCATTCTGCACAATCCGAAGAAGACTGAAGGACAGTCCCAGGTCCCCGTTGTGTAAAAACACCACAGCAAACACAAACCATTCAGCTTCCCATTCCCTGTGTATAAAACACAAACTGTTCAGCTTCACATTCCCTATGTATAAACACCAGCCAACACAAACCGTTCAACTTCACGTTTCCTGTGTTTAAACACCAGTCAACACAAACCGTTCAGCATCCCATTCACCGTGTATAAACACCACAGTCAACACAAACCGTTCAGCTTCACGTTTCCTGTGTATAAACACCAGTCAACACAAACCATTCAGCTTCCCGTTCCCTGTGTATAAACACCAGTCAACACAAACGTTCTGCTTCACGTTTCCTGTGTATAAACACCACAGTCAACAAAAACCGTTTAGCTTCACGTTTCCTGTGTATGAACACCAGTCAACACAAACCGATCAACTTCACGTTTCCTGTGTTTAAACACCAGTCAACACAAACCGTTCAGCTTCCCATTCCCTGTGTATAAACACCACAGTCAACACAAACCGTTCAGCTTCACGTTTCCTGTGTATAAACACCAGTCAACACAAACCATTCAGCTTCCCGTTCCCTGTGTATAAACACCAGTCAACACAAACGTTCAGCTTCACGTTTCCTGTGTATAAACACCACAGTCAACACAAACCGTTTAGCTTCACGTTTCCTGTGTATGAACACCAGTCAACACAAACTGTTCAGCTTCACGTTACCTGTGTATAAACACCAGTCAACACAAACCGTTCAGCTTCACGTTTCCTGTGTATAAACACCACAGTCAACACAAACCGTAGAGCTTCCCGTTCCCTGTGTATAAACACGAGTCAACACAAAGCGTTCAGCTTCACGTTCCCTGTGTATAAACACCAGTCAACACAAACCGTTCAGCTTCACGTTTCCTGTGTATAAACACCACAGTCAACACAAACCGTAGAGCTTCCCGTTCCCTGTGTATAAACACCAGTCAACACAAACCGTTCAGCTGCCCGTTCCCTGTGTATAAACACCACAGTCAACACAAACCGTTCAGCTTCCCGTTTCCTGTGTATAAACACCAGTCAACACAAACCGTTCAGCTTCACGTTCCCCATGTATAAACACCACAGTCAACACAAACCGTACAGCTTCCCGTTCCCTGTGTATAAACACCACAGTCAACACAAACCGTTCAACTTCACGTTTTCTGTGTTTAAACACCACAGTCAACATAAACCGTTCAGCTTCCCGTTCCCTGTATATAAACATCACAGTCAACACAAACCGTTTAGCTTCACGTTTCCTGTGTATAAACACCAGACAACACAAACCGTTCAACTTCACGTTTCCTGTGTATAAACACCAGTCAACACAAACCGTTCAGCTTCACATTCCCTGTGTATAAACACCACAGTCAACACAAACAGTTCAGCTTCCCGTTTCCTGTATATAAACACCTGTCAACACAAACCGTTCAGCTTCACATTCCCTGTGTATAAACACTACAGTCAACACAAACCGTTCAGCTTCACGTTCCCTGTGTGTAAACACCAGTCAACACAAACCATTCAGCTTCACGTTTCCTGTGTATAAACACCAGTCAACACAAACTGTTCAGCTTCCCGTTTCATGTGTATAAACACCACAGTCAACACAAACCGATCAACTTCACGTTTCCTGTGTTTAAACACCAGTCAACACAAACCGTTCTGCTTCCCATTCCCTGTGTATAAACACCACAGTCAACACAAACCGTTCAGCTTCACGTTTCCTGTGTATAAACACCAGTCAACACAAACCATTCAGCTTCCCGTTCCCTGTGTATAAACACCAGTCAACACAAACGTTCAGCTTCCTTTTCCCTGTGTATAAACACCACAGTCAACACAAACCGTTCAGCTTCCCGTTCCCTGCGTATAAACACCAGTCAACACAAACCGTTCAACTTCCCGTTCCCTGTGTATAAACACCAGTCAACACAAACCGTTCAGCTTCCCTTTCCGTGTATAAACACCACAGTCAACACAAAGCGTTCAGCTTCACGTTCCCTGTGTATAAAACACAAACCGTTCAGCTTCACATTCCCTATGTATAAACACCAGTCAACACAAACCGTTCAGCTTCCCGTTCCGTGTATAAACACCACAGTCAACACAAAGCGTTCAGCTTCACGTTCCCTATGTATAAACACCAGCCAACACAAACCGTTCAACTTCACGTTTCCTGTGTTTAAACACCAGTCAACACAAACCGTTCAGCTTCCCGTTCCCTGTATATAAACACCACAGTCAACACAAACCGTTCAGCTTCCCGTTCCCTGTGTATAAACACCAGTCAACACAAACCGTTCAGCTTCCCGTTCCCTGTGTATAAACACCAGACAACACAAACCGTTCAGCTTCCCGTTCCCTGTATATAAACACCACAGTCAACACAAACCGTTCAGCTTCACGTTCCCTGTGTATAAACACCAGTCAACACAAACTGTTCAGCTTCCCGTTCCCTGTGTATAAACACCAGTCAACACAAACTGTTCAGCTTCCCGTTCCCTGTGTATAAACACCAGTCAACACAAACGTTCAGCTTCACGTTTCCTGTGTATAAACACCACAGTCAACACAAACCGTTTAGCTTCACGTTTCCTGTGTATGAACACCAGTCAACACAAACTGTTCAGCTTCACAAACCGTTCTGCTTCACATTCCCTGTGTATAAAAACACAGTCAACACAAAGCGTTCAGCTTCACGTTCCCTGTGTATAAAACACAAACCGTTCAGCTTCACATTCCCTATGTATAAACACCAGCCAACACAAACCGTTCAGCTTCACGTTTCCTGTGTATAAACACCACAGTCAACACAAACCGGTCAGGGGGTATGGAGGGAAGGCTGGGGCGGGGTTCTGAGTTGGATGATCAGCCATGATAATAATAAATGGCGGTGCAGGCTCGAAGGGCCGAATGGCCTACTCCTGCACCTATTTTCTATGTTTCTATGTTTCTAGGTAACACAAACGGTTTAGCTTCACGTTCCCTGTGTATAAACACCACAGTCAACACAAACCGTTCAGCTTCACGTTCCCTGTGTATTAACACCACAGTCAACACAAACCATTCAGCTTCATGTTCCCTGTGTATAAACACCAGCCAACACAAACCGTTCAACTTCACATTTCCTGTGTTTAAACACCAGTCAACAAAATCTGTTAAGCTTCCCGTTTCCTGTGTATAAACACCACAGTCAACACAAACCGTTCAACTTCACGTTCCCTGTGTATAAACAACCAGTCAACACAAACCGTTCAGCTTCCCGTTCCCTGTGTATAAACACCAGTCAACACAAACTGTTCAGCTTCACGTTCCCTGTGTATAAACACCATAGACAACACAAACCATTCAGCTTCCCGTTTCCTGTGTATAAAACACAAACCGTTCAGCTTCCCGTTTCCTGTATATAAACACCACAGTCAACACAAACCGTACAGCTTCACGTTCCCTGTGTATAAAAACCAGTCAACACAAACCGTTCAGCTTCCCGTTCCCTGTGTATAAACACCAGTCAACACAAACTGTTCAGCTTCACGTTCCCTGTGTATAAACACCATAGTCAACACAAACCGTTCAGCTTCCCGTTTCCTGTATATAAACACCACAGTCAACACAAACCGTACAGCTTCACGTTTCCTGTGTATAAACACCAGTCAACACAAACCGTTCAGCTTCCTCTTCCCTGTGTATAAACACCACAGTCAACACAAACCGTTCAGCTTCCCGTTCCCTGCGTATAAACACCAGTCAACACAAACCGTTCAGCTTCCCGTTCCCTGTGTATAAACACCAGTCAACACAAACCGTTCAGCTTCCCGTTCCGTGTATAAACACCACAGTCAACACAAAGCGTTCAGCTTCACGTTCCCTGTGTATAAACACCACAGTCAACACAAACCGTTCAGCTTCACGTTCCCTGTGTATAAACACCACAGTCAACACAAACCGTTCAGCTTCACATTCCCTATGTATAAACACCAGTCAACACAAACCGTTCAGCTTCCCGTTCCCTGTGTATAAACACCACAGTCAACACAAACCGTTCAGCTTCACATTTCCTGTGTATAAACACCAGCCAACACAAACCGTTCAGCTTCACGTTTCCTGTGTTTAAACACCAGTCAACACAAACCGTTCAGCTTCCCGTTCCCTGTATATAAACACCACAGTCAACACAAACAGTTTAGCTTCACATTTCCTGTGTATAAACACCAGTCAACACAAACTGTTCAGCTTCCCGTTCCCTGTGTATAAACACCAGTCAACACAAACAGATCAGCTTCCCGTTCCCTGTGTATAAACACCACAGTCAACACAAACCGTTCAGCTTCACGTTCCCTGTGTATAAACACCAGTCAACACAAACCGTTCAGCTTCCCGTTCCCTGTGTATAAACACCAGACAACACAAACCGTTCAGCTTCCCGTTCCCTGTATATAAACACCACAGTCAACACAAATGGTTCAGCTTCACGTTCCCTGTGTATAAACACCAGTCAACACAAACCGTTCAGCTTCCCGTTCCCTGTGTATAAACACCAGTCAACACAAACTGTTCAGCTTCACGTTCCCTGTGTATAAACACCAGTCAACACAAACCGTTCAGCTTCCTGTTCCCTGTGTATAAACACCACAGTCAACACAAACCGTTCAGCTTCACGTTCCCTGTGTATAAACACCACAGTCAACACAAACCGTTCAGCTTCCCGTTCCCTGTGTATAAACACCAGACAACACAAACCGTTCAGCTTCACGTTTCCTGTGTATAAACACTAGTCAACACAAACTGTTCAGCTTCATGTTCCCTGTGTATAAACACCAGTCAACACAAACCGTTCAGCTTTCTGTTCCCTGTGTATAAACACCAGTCAACACAGACCGTTCAACTTCACGTTCCCTATGTATAAACACCAGTAAACACAAACTGTTCAGCTTCACGTTTCCTGTGTATAAACACCAGTCAACACAAACTGTTCAGCTTCCCATTTCATGTGTATAAACACCACAGTCAACACAAAGCGTTCAGCTTCCCGTTCCCTGTGTATAAACACCAGTCAACACAAACTGTTCAGCTACATGTTCCCCGTGTATAAACACCACAGTCAACACAAAGCGTTCAGCTTCCCGTTCCCTGTGTATAAACACCACAGTCAACACAAAGCATTCAGCTTCACGTTCCCTGTGTATAAAACACAAACTGTTCAGCTTCACATTCCCTAAGTATAAACAGCAGTCAACAGAAACCGTTTAGCTTCACGTTTCCTGTGTATAAACACCACAGTCAACACAAACCGTTCAGCTTCCCGTTTCCTGTGTATAAACTCCACAATCAACACAAACCGTTCAGCTTCACATTTCCCTGTGTATAAACATCACAGTCAAAACAAACCGTTCAGCTTCCCGTTTTCTGTGTATAAACACCACAGTCAACACAAACCGTACAGCTTCACCTTTCCTGTGTATAAACACCAGTCAACACAAACCGTTCAGCTTCCCGTTCCCTGTGTATAAACACCAGTCAAAACAAACCGTTCAGCTTCATGTTCCCCGTGTATAAACACCACAGTCAACAAAAAGCGTTCAGCTTCACGTTCCCTGTGTATAAAACACAAACCGGTCAGCTTCACATTCCCTATGTATAAACACCAGCCAACACAAACCGTTCAACTTCACGTTTCCTGTGTATAAACACCAGTCAACACAAACCGTTCAGCTTCACGTTCCCTGTGTATAAACACCACAGTCAACACAAATCGTTCAGCTTCACGTTCCCTGTGTATAAACACCACTCAACACAAACCGTTCAGCTTCCCGTTCCCTGTGTATAAACACCAGTCAACACAAACCGTTCAGCTTCCCGTTCCCTGTGTATAAACACCAGACAACACAAACCGTTCAGCTTCCCGTTCCCTGTGTATAAACACCAGACAACACAAACCGTTCAGCTTCACGTTTCCTGTGTATAAACACTAGTCAACACAAACTGTTCAGCTTCATGTTCCCTGTGTATAAACACCAGTCAACACAAACCGTTCAGCTTCCCGTTCCCTGTGTATAAACACCAGTCAACACAAACCGTTCAGCTTCACGTTCCCTGTGTATAAACACCACAGTCAACACAAACCGTTCAGCTTCCCGTTTCCTGTGTATAAACACCACAGTCAGCACAAACTGTTCAGCTTCACGTTTCCTGTGTATAAACACCACAGTCATAAACCGTTCAGCTTCACGTTCCCTGTGTATAAACACCACAGTCAACACAAACCGTTCAGCTTCCCGTTCCCTGTGTATAAACACCAGTCAACACAAACTGTTCAGCTTCACGTTCCCTGTGTATAAACACCAGTCAACACAAACTGTTCAGCTTCCTGTTCCCTGTGTATAAACACCACAGTCAAGACAAACCGTTCAGCTTCCTGTTCCCTGTGTATAAACACCACAGTCAACACAAACCGTTCAGCGACATGTTCCCCGTGTATATACACCACAGTCAACACAAAGCGTTCAGCTTCCCGTTCCCTGTGTATAAACACCAGTCAACACAAACCGTTCAGCTTCACGTTCCCTGTGTATAAACACCACAGTCAACACAAACCGTTCAGCTTCCCGTTCCCTGTGTATAAACACCAGCCAACACAAACCGTACAGCTTCATGTTCCCTATGTATAAACACCAGCCAACACAAACCGTTCAGCTTCACGTTTCCTGTGTATAAACACCACAGTCAACACAAACCGTTCAGCTTCACGTTCCCTGTGTATAAACACCACAGTCAACACAAACCGTTCAGCTTCACGTTCCCTGTGTATAAAAACCAGTCAACATAAACCGTTCAGCTTCCCGTTCCCTGTGTATAAACACCAGTCAACACAAACCGTTCAGCTTCCCGTTTCCTGTATATAACCACAGTCAACACAAACCGTACAGCTTCACGTTTCCTGTGTATAAACACCAGTCAACACAAACCGTTCAGCTTCCTCTTCCCTGTGTATAAACACCACAGTCAACACAAACCGTTCAGCTTCCCGTTCCCTGCGTATAAACACCAGTCAACACAAACCGTTCAGCTTCCCATTCCCTGTGTATAAACACCAGTCAACACAAACCGTTCAGCTTCCCGTTCCGTGTATAAACACCACAGTCAACACAAAGCGTTCAGCTTCACGTTCCCTGTGTATAAACACCACAGTCAACACAAAGCGTTCAGCTTCACATTCCCTGTGTATAAAACACAAACCGTTCAGCTTCACATTCCCTATGTATAAACACCAGTCAACACAAACCGTTCAGCTTCCCGTTCCCTGTGTATAAACACCACAGTCAACACAAACCGTTCAACTTCACATTCCCTATGTATAAACACCAGCCAACACAAACCGTTCAACTTCACGTTTCCTGTGTTTAAACACCAGTCAACACAAACAGTTCAGCTTCCCGTTCCCTGTATATAAACACCACAGTCAACACAAACCGTACAACTTCACGTTTCCTGTGTATAAACACCAGTCAACACAAACTTTCAGCTTCCTGTTCTCTGTGTATAAACACCAGTCAACACAAACTGTTCAGCTTCCCGTTCCCTGTGTATAAATACCACAGTCAACACAAACCGTTCAGCTTCACGTTCCCTGTGTATAAACACCACAGTCAACACAAACCGTTCAGCTGCATGTTCCCCGTGTATAAACACCACAGTCAACACAAATCGTTCAGCTTCCCGTTCCCTGTGTATAAACACCACAGTCAACACAAACCGTTCAGCTTCACGTTCCCTGTGTATAAACACCACAGTCAACACAAACCGTTCAGCTTCACGTTCCCTGTGTATAAACACCACAGTCAACACAAACCGTTCAGCTTCCCGTTCCCTGTGTATAAACACCAGTCAACACAAACCGTACAGCTTCATGTTCCCTATGTATAAACACCAGCCAACACAAACCGTTCAGCTTCACGTTTCCTGTGTATAAACACCACAGTCAACACAAACCGTTCAGCTTCACGTTCCCTGTGTATAAACACCACAGTCAACACAAACCGTTCAGCTTCACGTTCCCTGTGTATAAAAACCAGTCAACATAAACCGTTCAGCTTCCCGTTCCCTGTGTATAAACACCAGTCAACACAAACTGTTCAGCTTCACGTTCCCTGTGTATAAACACCACAGTCAACACAAACCGTTCAGCTTCCCGTTTCCTGTATATAACCACAGTCAACACAAACCGTACAGCTTCACGTTTCCTGTGTATAAACACCAGTCAACACAAACCGTTCAGCTTCCTCTTCCCTGTGTATAAACACCACAGTCAACACAAACCGTTCAGCTTCCCGTTCCCTGCGTATAAACACCAGTCAACACAAACCGTTCAGCTTCCCATTCCCTGTGTATAAACACCAGTCAACACAAACCGTTCAGCTTCCCGTTCCGTGTATAAACACCACAGTCAACACAAACCGTTCAACTTCACGTTCCCTGTGTATAAACACCACAGTCAACACAAACCGTTCAGCTTCACGTTCCCTGTGTATAAACACCAGTCAACACAAACCGTTCAGCTTCCCGTTCCCTGTGTATAAACACCAGTCAACACAAACCGTTCAGCTTCACGTTCCCTGTGTATAAACACCAGTCAACACAAACCGTTCAGCTTCCCATTCCCTGTGTATAAACACCAGTCAACACAAACCGTTCAGCTTCCCGTTCCGTGTATAAACACCACAGTCAACACAAACCGTTCAACTTCACGTTCCCTGTGTATAAACACCACAGTCAACACAAACCGTTCAGCTTCACGTTCCCTGTGTATAAAAACCAGTCAACACAAACTGTTCAGCTTCCCGTTCCCTGTGTATAAACACCAGTCAACACAAACTGTTCAGCTTCACGTTCCCTATGTATAAACACCATAGTCAACACAAACCGTTCAGCTTCCCGTTTCCTGTATATAAACACCACAGTCAACACAAACCGTACAGCTTGAAGTTTCCTGTGTATAAACACCAGTCAACACAAACCGTTCAGCTTCCTGTTCCCTGTGTATAAACACCACAGTCAAAACAAACCGTTCAGCTTCCCGTTCCCTGCGTATAAACACCAGTCAACACAAACCGTTCAGCTTCCCATTCCCTGTGTATAAACACCAGTCAAAACAAACCGTTCAGCTTCCGGTTCCCTGTGTATAAACACCACAGTCAACACAAAGCGTTCAGCTTCACGTTTCCTGTGTTTAAACACCAGTCAACACAAACCGTTCAGCTTCCCGTTCCCTGTATATAAACACCACAGTCAACACAAACAGCTTAGCTTCACGTTTCCTGTGTATAAACACCAGTCAACACAAACTGTTCAGCTTCACGTTTCCTGTGTATAAACACCACAGTCAACACAAACAGTTTAGCTTCCCGTTCCCTGTGTATAAACACCAGTCAACACAAACAGATCAGCTTCCCGTTCCCTGTGTATAAACACCACAGTCAACACAAACCGTTCAGCTTCACGTTCCCTGTGTATAAACACCACAGTCAACACAAACCGTTCAGCTTCACGTTTCCTGTGTATAAACACCAGTCAACACAAACCGTTCAGCTTCCCGTTCCCTGTGTATAAACACCAGACAACACAAACCGTTCAGCTTCCCGTTCCCTGTATATAAACACCACAGTCAACACAAATGGTTCACCTTCACGTTCCCTGTGTATAAACACCAGTCAACACAAACCGTTCAGCTTCCTGTTCCCTGTGTATAAACACCACAATCAACACAAACCGTTCAGCTTCACATTTCCCTGTGTATAAACATCACAGTCAAAACAAACCGTTCAGCTTCCCGTTTTCTGTGTATAAACACCACAGTCAACACAAACCGTACAGCTTCACCTTTCCTGTGTATAAACACCAGTCAACACAAGCAGTTCAGCTTCACGTTCCCTGTGTATAAACACCAGTCAACACAAACTGTTCAGATTCCTGTTCCCTGTGTATAACCACCAGTCAACACAAACCGTTTAGCTTCACGTTTCCTGTGTATAAACACCAGTCAACACAAACCGTTCAGCTTCACGTTCCCTGTGTATAAACACCAGTCAACACAAATCGTTTAGCTTCCCGTTCCCTGTGTATAAACACCAGTCAACACAAACCGTTCAGCTTCCCGTTCCCTGTGTATAAACACCAGTCAACACAAACCGTTCAGCTTCACGTTCCCTGTGTATAAACACCACAGTCAACACAAACGGTTCAGCTTCACGTTCCCTGTGTGTAAACACCAGTCAACGCAAACCGTTCAGCTTCCCGTTCCCTGTGTATAAACACCAGTGAACACAAACGGTGCAGCTTCACGTTCCCTGTGTTTTAACACCACAGTCAACACAAACCGTTCAGCTTCCCGTTCCCTGTGTATAAACACCAGTGAACACAAACCGTGCAGCTTCACGTTCCCTGTGTTTTAACACCACAGTCAGCACAAACCGTTCAGCTTCACGTTTCCTGTGTATAAACACCACAGTCAACACAAACTGTTCAGCTTCCCGTTCCCTGTGTATAAACACCACAGTCAACACAAACCGTTCAGCTTCACGTTCCCTGTGTATAAACACCAGTCAACACAAACCGTTCAGCTTCACGTTCCCTGTGTATAAACACCACAGTCAACACAAACCGTTCAGCTTCCCGTTCCCTGTGTATAAACACCACAGTCAACACAAACCGTTCAGCTTCACGTTCCCTGTGTATAAACACCACAGTCAAGACAAACCGTTCAGCTTCACGTTCCCTGTGTATAAACACCAGTCAACACAAACAGTTCAGCTTCCCGTTCCCTGTGTATAAACACCAGTCAACACAAACTGTTCAGCTTCACGTTCCCTGTGTATAAACACCAGTCAACACAAACCGTTCAGCTTCCTGTTCCCTGTGTATAAACACCACAGTCAACACAAACCGTTCAGCTTCCCGTTTCCTGTGTATAAACACCACAGTCAACACAAACCGTTCAGCTTCCCGTTTCCTGTGTATAAACACCACAGTCAACACAAACCGTTCAGCTTCACGTTCCCTGTGTATAAACACCAGTCAACACAAAGCGTTCAGCTTCCCGTTCCCCATGTATAAACACCAGTCAACACAAACCGTTCAGTTTCCCGTTCTCTGTGCATAAACACCAGTCAACACAAACCGTTCAGCTTCCCGTTCCCTGTGTATAAACACCAGTCAACACAAACCGTTCAGCTTCACGTTCACTGTGTATAAAACACAAACTGTTCAGCTTCACATTCCCTAAGTATAAACAGCAGTCAACAGAAACCGTTCAGCTTCCCGTTCTCTGTGTATAAACACCATAGTCAACACAAACCGTTCAGCTTCCCGTTCCCTGGGTATAAACACCACAGTCAACACAAACCGTTCAGCAACATGTTCCCCGTGTATATACACCACAGTCAACACAAACCGTTCAGCTTCCCGTTCCCTGTGTATAAACACCACAATCAACACAAACCGTTCAGCTTCACATTTCCCTGTGTATAAACACCACAGTCAACACAAACCGTTCAGCTTCCCGTTTTCTGTGTATAAACACCACAGTCAACACAAACCGTACAGCTTCACCTTTCCTGTGTATAAACACCAGTCAACACAAACCGTTCAGCTTCCCGTTCCCTGTGTATAAACACCAGTCAAAACAAACCGTTCAGCTTCATGTTCCCCGTGTATAAACACCACAGTCAACACAAAGCGTTCAGCTTCACGTTCCCTGTGTATAAAACACAAACCGGTCAGCTTCACATTCCCTATGTATAAACACCAGCCAACACAAACCGTTCAACTTCACGTTTCCTGTGTATAAACACCAGTCAACACAAACCGTTCAGCTTCACGTTCCCTGTGTATAAACACCACAGTCAACACAAATCGTTCAGCTTCACGTTCCCTGTGTATAAACACCACTCAACACAAACCGTTCAGCTTCCCGTTCCCTGTGTATAAACACCAGTCAACACAAACCGTTCAGCTTCCCGTTCCCTGTGTATAAACACCAGACAACACAAACCGTTCAGCTTCCCGTTCCCTGTGTATAAACACCAGACAACACAAACCGTTCAGCTTCACGTTTCCTGTGTATAAACACTAGTCAACACAAACTGTTCAGCTTCATGTTCCCTGTGTATAAACACCAGTCAACACAAACCGTTCAGCTTTCTGTTCCCTGTGTATAAACACCAGTCAACACAAACCGTTCAGCTTCACGTTCCCTGTGTATAAACACCACAGTCAACACAAACCGTTCAGCTTCCCGTTTCCTGTGTATAAACACCACAGTCAGCACAAACTGTTCAGCTTCACGTTTCCTGTGTATAAACACCACAGTCAACACAAACCGTTCAGCTTCACGTTCCCTGTGTATAAACACCACAGTCAACACAAACCGTTCAGCTTCCCGTTCCCTGTGTATAAACACCAGTCAACACAAACTGTTCAGCTTCACGTTCCCTGTGTATAAACACCACAGTCAACACAAACCGTTCAGCTTCACGTTTCCTGTGTATAAACACCACAGTCAACACAAACCGTTCAGCTTCCCGTTCCCTGTGTATAAACACCACAGTCAACACAAACCGTTCAGCTTCACGTTCCCTGTGTATAAACACCAGTCAACACAAACCGTTCAGCTTCCTGTTCCCTGTGTATAAACACCACAGTCAACACAAACCGTTCAGCTTCACGTTCCCTGTGTATAAACACCACAGTCAACACAAACCGTTCAGCTTCACGTTTCCTGTGTACAAACACCACAGTCAACACAAACCGTTCAGCTTCACGTTTCCTGTGTATAAACACGAGTCAACACAAACTGTTCAGCTTGATGTTCCCTGTGTATAAACACCAGTCAACACAAACCGTTCAGCTTTCTGTTCCCTGTGTACAAACACCAGTCAACACAAACCGTTCAGCTTCACGTTCCCTGTGTATAAACACCACAGTCAACACAAACCGTTCAGCTTCACGTTCCATGTGTATAAACACCAGTCAACACAAACTGTTCAGCTTCCCGTTTCCTGTGTATCAACACCACAGTCAACACAAACCGTTCAGCTTCCCGTTTCCTGTGTATAAACACCACAGCCAACACAAACCGTTCAGCTTCCCGTTTCCTGTGTATAAACACCACAGTCAACACAAACCGTTCAGCTACATGTTCCCCGTGTATATACACCACAGTCAACACAAATCGTTCAGCTTCCCGTTCCCTGTGTATAAACACCACAGTCAACACAAACAGTTCTGCTTCACATTCCCTGTGTATAAAAACCACAGTCAACACAAAGCGTTCAGCTTCACGTTCCCTGTGTATAAACACCACAGTCAACACAAACGGTTCAGCTTCACGTTCCCTGTGTGTAAACACCAGTCAACGCAAACCGTTCAGCTTCCCGTTCCCTGTGTATAAACACCAGTGAACACAAACGGTGCAGCTTCACGTTCCCTGTGTTTTAACACCACAGTCAACACAAACCGTTCAGCTTCCCGTTCCCTGTGTATAAACACCAGTGAACACAAACCGTGCAGCTTCACGTTCCCTGTGTTTTAACACCACAGTCAGCACAAACCGTTCAGCTTCACGTTTCCTGTGTACAAACACCACAGTCAACACAAACTATTCAGCTTCCCGTTCCCTGTGTATAAACACCACAGTGAACACAAACCGTTCAGCTTCACGTTTCCTGTGTATAAACACCAGTCAACACAAACCGTTCAGCTACATGTTCCCCGTGTATAAACACCACAGTCAACACAAATCGTTCAGCTTCCCGTTCCCTGTGTATAAACACCACAGTCAACACAAACAGTACAGCTTCACGTTCCCCGTGTATAAACAGCACAGTCAACACAAACCGTACAGCTTCACGTTTCCTGTGTATAAACACCAGTCAACACAAACCGTTCAGCTTCACGTTCCCTGTGTATAAACACCAGTCAACACAAACCGTTCAGCTTCACGTTCCATGTGTATAAACACCAGTCAACACAAACTGTTCAGCTTCCCGTTTCCTGTGTATCAACACCACAGTCAACACAAACCGTTCAGCTTCCCGTTTCCTGTGTATAAACACCACAGCCAACACAAACAGTTCAGCTTCCCGTTTCCTGTGTATAAACACCACAGTCAACACAAACCGTTCAGCTTCACGTTCCCTGTGTATAAACACCAGTCAACACAAAGCGTTCAGCTTCCCGTTCCCCATGTATAAACACCAGTCAACACAAACCGTTCAGCTTCCCGTTCCCTGTGCATAAACACCAGTCAACACAAACCGTTCAGCTTCCCGTTCCCTGTGTATAAACACCAGTCAACACAAACCGTTCAGCTTCACGTTCACTGTGTATAAAACACAAACCGTTCAGCTTCACATTCCTTATGAATAAACACCAACCAACACAAACCGTTCAGCTTCACGTTTCATGTGTATAAACACCATAGTCAACACAAACCGTTCAGCTTCCCGTTCCCTGGGTATAAACACCACAGTCAACACAAACCGTTCAGCAACATGTTCCCCGTGTATATACACCACAGTCAACACAAACCGTTCAGCTTCCCGTTCCCTGTGTATAAACACCACAATCAACACAAACCGTTCAGCTTCACATTTCCCTGTGTATAAACATCACAGTCAAAACAAACCGTTCAGCTTCCCGTTTTCTGTGTATAAACACCACAGTCAACACAAACCGTACAGCTTCACCTTTCCTGTGTATAAACACCAGTCAACACAAACCGTTCAGCTTCCCGTTCCCTGTGTATAAACACCAGTCAAAACAAACCGTTCAGCTTCATGTTCCCCGTGTATAAACACCACAGTCAACAAAAAGCGTTCAGCTTCACGTTCCCTGTGTATAAACACCAGTCAACACAAACTGTTCAGCTTCATGTTCCCTGTGTATAAACACCAGCCAACACAAACCGTTCAACTTCACGTTTCCTGTGTATAAACACCAGTCAACACAAACCGTTCAGCTTCACGTTCCCTGTGTATAAACACCACAGTCAACACAAACCGTTCAGCTTCACGTTCCCTGTGTATAAACACCAGTCAACACAAACCGTTCAGCTTCCCGTTCCCTGTGTATAAACACCACAGTCAACACAAACCGTTCAGCTTCCCGTTCCCTGTGTATAAACACCAGACAACACAAACCGTTCAGCTTCCCGTTCCCTGTGTATAAACACCAGACAACACAAACCGTTCAGCTTCACGTTTCCTGTGTATAAACACTAGTCAACACAAACTGTTCAGCTTCATGTTCCCTGTGTATAAACACCAGTCAACACAAACCGTTCAGCTTTCTGTTCCCTGTGTATAAACACCAGTCAACACAAACCGTTCAGCTTCACGTTCCCTGTGTATAAACACCACAGTCAACACAAACCGTTCAGCTTCCCGTTCCCTGTGTATAAACACCACAGTCAACACAAACTGTTCAGCTTCACGTTTCCTGTGTATAAACACCACAGTCAACACAAACTGTTCAGCTTCACGTTCCCTGTGTATAAACACCACAGTCAACACAAACCGTTCAGCTTCCCGTTCCCTGTGTATAAACACCAGTCAACACAAACTGTTCAGCTTCACGTTCCCTGTGTATAAACACCACAGTCAACACAAACCGTTCAGCTTCACGTTTCCTGTGTACAAACACCACAGTCAACACAAACTATTCAGCTTCCCGTTCCCTGTGTATAAACACCACAGTGAACACAAACCGTTCAGCTTCACGTTTCCTGTGTATAAACACCAGTCAACACAAACCGTTCAGCTTCACGTTCCCTGTGTATAAACACCACAGTCAACACAAACCGTTCAGCTTCACGTTCCCTGTGTATAAACACCACAGTCAACACAAACCGTTCAGCTTCACGTTTCCTGTGTACAAACACCACAGTCAACACAAACCGTTCAGCTTCACGTTTCCTGTGTATAAACACGAGTCAACACAAACTGTTCAGCTTGATGTTCCCTGTGTATAAACACCAGTCAACACAAACCGTTCAGCTTCACGTTTCCTGTGTATAAACACCAGTCAACACAAACCGTTCAGCTTCACGTTCCCTGTGTATAAACACCAGTCAACACAAACCGTTCAGCTTCACGTTCCATGTGTATAAACACCAGTCAACACAAACTGTTCAGCTTCCCGTTTCCTGTGTATCAACACCACAGTCAACACAAACCGTTCAGCTTCCCGTTTCCTGTGTATAAACACCACAGCCAACACAAACCGTTCAGCTTCCCGTTTCCTGTGTATAAACACCACAGTCATAAACCGTTCAGATTCACGTTCCCTGTGTATAAACACCACAGTCAACACAAACCGTTCAGCTTCACGTTCCCTGTGTATAAACACCAGTCAACACAAACCGTTCAGCTTCCTGTTCCCTGTGTATAAACACCACAGTCAACACAAACGTTCAGCTTCACGTTCCCTGTGTATAAACACCACAGTCAACACAAACCGTTCAGCTTCCCGTTTCCTGTGTATAAACACCACAGTCAACACAAACCGTTCAGCTACATGTTCCCCGTGTATATACACCACAGTCAACACAAACCGTTCAGCTTCCCGTTCCCTGTGTATAAACACCACAGTCAACACAAACCGTTCAGCTTCACATTCCCTGTGTATAAAAACCACAGTCAACACAAAGCGTTCAGCTTCACGTTCCCTGTGTATAAAACACAAACCGTTCAGCTTCACATTCCCTATGTATAAACACCAGCCAACACAAACCGTTCAGCTTCACGTTTCCTGTGTATAAACACCACAGTCAACACAAACCGGTCAGGGGGTATGGAGGGAAGGCTGGGGCGGGGTTCTGAGTTGGATGATCAGCCATGATCATAATAAATGGCGGTGCAGGCTCGAAGGGCCGAATGGCCTACTCCTGCACCTATTTTCTATGTTTCTATGTTTCGAGGTAACACAAACGGTTTAGCTTCACGTTCCCTGTGTATAAACACCACAGTCAACACAAACCGTTCAGCTTCACGTTCCCTGTGTATTAACACCACAGTCAACACAAACCATTCAGCTTCATGTTCCCTGTGTATAAACACCAGCCAACACAAACCGTTCAACTTCACATTTCCTGTGTATAAACACCAGTCAACAAAATCTGTTAAGCTTCCCGTTTCCTGTGTATAAACACCACAGTCAACACAAACCGTTCAACTTCACGTTCCCTGTGTATAAACACCACAGTCAACACAAACCGTTCAGCTTCACGTTCCCTGTGTATAAAAACCAGTCAACACAAACTGTTCAGCTTCCCGTTCCCTGTGTATAAACACCAGTCAACACAAACTGTTCAGCTTCACGTTCCCTGTGTATAAACACCATAGTCAACACAAACCGTTCAGCTTCCCGTTTCCTGTATATAAACACCACAGTCAACACAAACCGTACAGCTTCACGTTCCCTGTGTATAAACACCAGCCAACACAAACCGTTCAGCTTCACGTTTCCTGTGTATAAACACCACAGTCAACACAAACCGGTCAGGGGGTATGGAGGGAAGGCTGGGGCGGGGTTCTGAGTTGGATGATCAGCCATGATCATAATAAATGGCGGTGCAGGCTCGAAGGGCCGAATGGCCTAATCCTGCACCTATTTTCTATGTTTCTATGTTTCTTGGTAACACAAACGGTTCAGCTTCACGTTCCCTGTGTATAAACACCACAGTCAACACAAACCATTCAGCTTCACGCTCCCTGTGTATAAACACCACAGTCAACACAAACCATTCAGCTTCACGCTCCCTGTGTATAAACACCAGTCAAAACAAACCGTTCAGCTTCCCGTTTCCTGTGTATAAACACCACAGTCAACACAAACCGTTCAGCTTCACATTCCCTGTGTATAAACACCAGCCAACACAAACTGTTCAGCTTCACGTTCCCTGTGTATAAACACCAGTCAACACAAACCGTTCAGCTTCACGTTTCCTGTGTATAAACACCAGTCAACACAAACTGTTCAGCTTCCCGTTCCCTGTGTATAAACACCAGTCAACACAAACTGTTCAGCTTCACGTTCCCTGTGTATAAACACCAGTCAACACAAACTGTTCAGCTTCCTGTTCCCTGTGTATAAACACCACAGTCAAGACAAACCGTTCAGCTTCCTGTTCCCTGTGTATAAACACCACAGTCAAGACAAACCGTTCAGCTTCACGTTCCCTGTGTATAAACACCAGTCAACACAAACAGTGCAGCTTCCCGTTCCCTGTGTATAAACACCAGTCAACACAAACTGTTCAGCTTCACGTTCCCTGTGTATAAACACCAGTCAACACAAACCGTTCAGCTTCCTGTTCCCTGTGTATAAACACCACAGTCAAGACAAACCGTTCAGCTTCACGTTCCCTGTGTATAAACACCAGTCAACACAAACAGTTCAGCTTCCCGTTTCCTGTGTATAAACACCACAGTCAACACAAACCGTTCAGCTTCACGTTCCCTGTGTATAAACACCAGTCAACACAAAGCGTTCAGCTTCCCGTTCCCTGTGTATAAACACCAGTCAACACAAACCGTTCAGCTTCCCGTTCTCTGTGCATAAACACCAGTCAACACAAACCGTTCAGCTTCCCGTTCCCTGTGTATAAACACCAGTCAACACAAACCGTTCAGCTTCACGTTCACTGTGTATACAAACACAAACCGTTCAGCTTCACATTCCTGTGTATAAACACCACAGTCAACACAAACCGTTCAGCTTCACGTTTCATGTGTATAAACACCATAGTCAACACAAACCGTTCAGCTTCCCGTTCCCTGTGTATAAACACCACAGTCAACACAAACCGTTCAGCTTCATGTTCCCTGTGTATAAACACCACAGTCAACACAAACCGTTCAGCTTCCCGTTCCCTGTGTATAAACACCACAGTCAACACAAACCGTTCAGCTTCACATTTCCCTGTGTATAAACACCACAGTCAACACAAACCGTTCAGCTTCCCGTTTTCTGTGTATAAACACCACAGTCAACACAAACCGTACAGCTTCACCTTTCCTGTGTATAAACACCAGTCAACACAAACCGTTCAGCTTCCCGTTCCCTGTGTATAAACACCAGTCAACACAAACCGTTCAGCTACATGTTCCCCGTGTATAAACACCACAGTCAACACAAAGCGTTCAGCTTCACGTTCCCTGTGTATAAACACCACAGTCAACACAAACCGTTCAGCTTCACATTCCCTATGTATAAACACCAGCCAACACAAACCGTTCAACTTCACGTTTCCTGTGTTTAAACACCAGTCAACACAAACCGTTCAGCTTCCCGTTCCCTGTGTATAAACACCACAGTCAACACAAATCGTTCAGCTTCACGTTCCCTGTGTATAAACACCAGTCAACACAAACTGTTCAGCTTCCCGTTCCCTGTGTATAAACACCAGTCAACACAAACCGTTCAGCTTCCCGTTCCCTGTGTATAAACACCAGACAACACAAACCGTTCAGCTTCCCGTTCCCTGTGTATAAACACCAGACAACACAAACCGTTCAGCTTCACGTTTCCTGTGTATAAACACTAGTCAACACAAACTGTTCAGCTTCATGTTCCCTGTGTATAAACACCAGTCAACACAAACCGTTCAGCTTTCTGTTCCCTGTGTACAAACACCAGTCAACACAAACCGTTCAGCTTCACGTTCCCTGTGTATAAACACCACAGTCAACACAAACCGTTCAGCTTCCCGTTTCCTGTGTATAAACACCACAGTCAGCACAAACTGTTCAGCTTCACGTTTCCTGTGTATAAACACCACAGTCATAAACCGTTCAGCTTCACGTTCCCTGTGTATAAACACCACAGTCAACACAAACCGTTCAGCTTCCCGTTCCCTGTGTATAAACACCAGTCAACACAAACTGTTCAGCTTCACGTTCCCTGTGTATAAACACCAGTCAACACAAACCGTTCAGCTTCCTGTTCCCTGTGTATAAACACCACAGTCAACACAAACCGTTCAGCTTCACGTTCCCTGTGTATAAACACCACAGTCAACACAAACCGTTCAGCGACATGTTCCCCGTGTATATACACCACAGTCAACACAAAGCGTTCAGCTTCCCGTTCCCTGTGTATAAACACCAGTCAACACAAACCGTTCAGCTTCACGTTCCCTGTGTATAAACACCACAGTCAACACAAAGCGTTCAGCTTCACGTTCCCTGTGTATAAACACCACAGTCAACACAAACCGTTCAGCTTCCCGTTCCCTGTGTATAAACACCAGCCAACACAAACCGTACAGCTTCATGTTCCCTATGTATAAACACCAGCCAACACAAACCGTTCAGCTTCACGTTTCCTGTGTATAAACACCACAGTCAACACAAACCGTTCAGCTTCACGTTCCCTGTGTATAAACACCACAGTCAACACAAACCGTTCAGCTTCACGTTCCCTGTGTATAAAAACCAGTCAACATAAACCGTTCAGCTTCCCGTTCCCTGTGTATAAACACCAGTCAACACAAACTGTTCAGCTTCACGTTCCCTGTGTATAAACACCACAGTCAACACAAACCGTTCAGCTTCCCGTTTCCTGTATAAAACCACAGTCAACACAAACCGTACAGCTTCACGTTTCCTGTGTATAAACACCAGTCAACACAAACCGTTCAGCTTCCTCTTCCCTGTGTATAAACACCACAGTCAACACAAACCGTTCAGCTTCCCGTTCCCTGCGTATAAACACCAGTCAACACAAACCGTTCAGCTTCCCATTCCCTGTGTATAAACACCAGTCAACACAAACCGTTCAGCTTCCCGTTCCCTGTGTATAAACACCACAGTCAACACAAACCGTTCAGCTTCACGTTCCCTGTGTATAAACACCACAGTCAACACAAACCGTTCAGCTTCACGTTCCCTGTGTATAAACACCAGTCAACACAAACCGTTCAGCTTCCCGTTCCCTGTGTATAAACACCAGTCAACACAAACCGTTCAGCTTCACGTTCCCTGTGTATAAACACCATAGTCAACACAAACCGTTCAGCTTCCCGTTTCCTGTATATAAACACCACAGTCAACACAAACCGTTCAGCTTCACGTTTCCTGTGTATAAACACCAGTCAACACAAACCGTTCAGCTTCCTGTTCCCTGTGTATAAACACCACAGTCAACACAAACCGTTCAGCTTCCCGTTCCCTGTGTATAAACACCAGTCAACACAAACCGTTCAGCTTCCCGTTCCCTGTGTATAAACACCAGTCAACACAAACCGTTCAGCTTCCGGTTCCCTGTGTATAAACACCACAGTCAACACAAACCGTTCAGCTTCACGTTTCCTGTGTATAAACACCAGTCAACACAAACCGTTCAGCTTCCCGTTCCCTGTGTATAAACACCACAGTGAACACAAACCGTTCAGCTTCACGTTTCCTGTGTATAAACACCAGTCAACACAAACCGTTCAGCTACATGTTCCCCGTGTATAAACACCACAGTCAACACAAACCGTTCAGCTTCCCGTTCCCTGTGTATAAACACCAGTCAACACAAACCGTTCAGCTTCACGTTCCCTGTGTATAAACACCACAGTCAACACAAAGCGTTCAGCTTCACGTTCCCTGTGTATAAACACCACAGTCAACACAAACCGTTCAGCTTCCCGTTCCCTGTGTATAAACACCAGCCAACACAAACCGTACAGCTTCATGTTCCCTATGTATAAACACCAGCCAACACAAACCGTTCAGCTTCACGTTTCCTGTGTATAAACACCACAGTCAACACAAACCGTTCAGCTTCACGTTCCCTGTGTATAAACACCACAGTCAACACAAACCGTTCAGCTTCACGTTCCCTGTGTATAAAAACCAGTCAACACAAACCGTTCAGCTTCCCGTTCCCTGTGTATAAACACCAGTCAACACAAACTGTTCAGCTTCACGTTCCCTGTGTATAAACACCACAGTCAACACAAACCGTTCAGCTTCCCGTTCCCTGTGTATAAACACCACAGTCAACACAAACCGTTCAGCTTCACGTTTCCTGTGTATAAACACCAGTCAACACAAACCGTTCAGCTTCACGTTCCCTGTGTATAAACACCACAGTCAACACAAACCGTTCAGCTTCCCGTTCCCTGTGTATAAACACCAGTCAACACAAACCGATCAGCTTCCCGTTCCCTGTGTATAAACACCAGTCAACACAAACCGTTCAGCTTCCCGTTCCCTGTGTATAAACACCACAGTCAACACAAACCGTTCAGCTTCACGTTCCCTGTGTATAAACACCACAGTCAACACAAACCGTTCAGCTTCACGTTCCCTGTGTATAAACACCAGTCAACACAAACCGTTCAGCTTCCCGTTCCCTGTGTATAAACACCAGTCAACACAAACTGTTCAGCTTCACGTTCCCTGTGTATAAACACCACAGTCAACACAAACCGTTCAGCTTCCCGTTTCCTGTGTATAAACACCACAGTCAGCACAAACTGTTCAGCTTCACGTTTCCTGTGTATAAACACCACAGTCAACACAAACCGTTCAGCTTCCCGTTCCCTGTGTATAAACACCACAGTCAACACAAACCGTTCAGCTTCACGTTCCCTGTGTATAAACACCAGTCAACACAAACCGTTCAGCTTCCCGTTCCCTGTGTATAAACACCAGTCAACACAAACCGTTCAGCTTCCCGTTCCCTGTGTATAAACACCACAGTCAACACAAACCGTTCAGCTTCACGTTTCCTGTGTATAAACACCAGTCAACACAAACCGTTCAGCTTCCCGTTCCCTGTATATAAACACCACAGTCAACACAAACAGTTTAGCTTCACGTTTCCTGTGTATAAACACCAGTCAACACAAACTGTTCAGCTTCACGTTCCCTGTGTATAAACACCACAGTCAACACAAACCGTTCAGCTTCCCGTTCCCTGTGTATAAACACCAGACAACACAAACCGTTCAGCTTCCCGTTCCCTGTGTATAAACACCAGACAAGACAAACCGTTCAGCTTCACGTTTCCTGTGTATAAACACTAGTCAACACAAACTGTTCAGCTTCATGTTCCCTGTGTATAAACACCAGTCAACACAAACCGTTCAGCTTTCTGTTCCCTGTGTATAAACACCAGTCAACACAGACCGTTCAACTTCACGTTCCCTGTGTATAAACACCAGTCTTCACAAACCGTTCAGCTTCCTGTTCCCTGTGTATAAACACCAGTCAACACAAACTGTTCAGCTTCACGTTTCCTGTGTATAAACACCAGTCAACACAAACTGTTCAGCTTCCCATTTCATGTGTATAAACACCACAGTCAACACAAAGCGTTCAGCTTCCCGTTCCCTGTGTATAAACACCAGCCAACACAAACTGTTCAGCTACATGTTCCCCGTGTATAAACACCACAGTCAACACAAAGCGTTCAGCTTCCCGTTCCCTGTGTATAAACACCACAGTCAACACAAATCGTTCAGCTTCACGTTCCCTGTGTATAAACACCACTCAACACAAACCGTTCAGCTTCACATTCCCTAAGTATAAACAGCAGTCAACAGAAACCGTTTAGCTTCACGTTTCCTGTGTATAAACACCACAGTCAACACAAACCGTTCAGCTTCCCGTTTCCTGTGTATAAACTCCACAATCAACACAAACCGTTCAGCTTCACATTTCCCTGTGTATAAACACCACAGTCAACACAAACCGTTCAGCTTCACCTTTTCTGTGTATAAACACCACAGTCAACACAAACCGTACAGCTTCACCTTTCCTGTGTATAAACACCAGTCAACACAAACCGTTCAGCTTCACGTTCCCTGTGTATAAACACCAGTCAACACAAACTGTTCAGCTTCACGTTCCCTGTGTATAAACACCACAGTCAACACAAACCGTTCAGCTTCCCGTTTCCTGTGTATAAACACCACAGTCAGCACAAACTGTTCAGCTTCACGTTTCCTGTGTATAAACACCACAGTCAACACAAACCGTTCAGCTTCACGTTCCCTGTGTATAAACACCACAGTCAACACAAACCGTTCAGCTTCCCGTTCCCTGTGTATAAACACCACAGTCAACACAAACTGTTCAGCTTCACGTTCCCTGCGTATAAACACCAGTCAACACAAACCGTTCAGCTTCCTGTTCCCTGTGTATAAACACCACAGTCAACACAAACCGTTCAGCTTCACGTTCCCTGTGTATAAACACCACAGTCAACACAAACCGTTCAGCTTCACGTTCCCTGTGTATAAACACCACAGTCAACACAAACCGTTCAGCTTCCCGTTCCCTGTGTATAAACACCAGCCAACACAAACCGTACAGCTTCATGTTCCCTATGTATAAACACCAGCCAACACAAACCGTTCAGCTTCACGTTTCCTGTGTATAAACACCACAGACAACACAAACCGTTCAGGGGGTATGGAGGGAAGGCTGGGGCGGGGTTCTGAGTTGGATGATCAGCCATGATCATAATAAATGGCGGTGCAGACTCGAAGGGCCGAATGGCCTACTCCTGCACCTATTTTCTATGTTTCTATGTTTCCAGGTAACACAAACGGTTCAGCTTCACGTTCCCTGTGTATAAACACCACAGTCAACACAAACCGTTCTGCTTCACGTTCCCTGTGTATTAACACCACAGTCAACACAAACCATTCAGCTTCACGTTCCCTGTGTATAAACACCAGTCAACACAAACCGTTCAACTTCCCGTCCCTGTGTATAAACACCAGTCAACACAAACCGTTCAGCTTCCCGTTTCCTGTGTATAAACACCACAGTCAACACAAAGCGTTCAGCTTCACGTTCCCTGGGTATAAACACCAGCCAACACAAACCGTTGAACTTCACATTTCCTGTGTTTAAACACCAGTCAACAAAAACTGTTAAGCTTCCCGTTCCCTGTGTATAAACACCACAGTCAACACAAACCGTTTAGCTTCACGTTTCCTGTGTATAAACACCAGTCAACACAAACCGTTCAGCTTCACGTTCCCTGTGTATAAACACCACAGTCAACACAAACCGTTCAGCTTCACGTTCCCTGTGTATAAACACCAGTCAACACAAACCGTTCAGCTTCCCGTTCCGTGTATAAACACCAGTCAACACAAACCGTTCAGCTTCCCGTTCCCTGTGTATAAACACCAGACAACACAAACCGTTCAGCTTCACGTTTCCTGTGTATAAACACCAGTCAACACAAACTGTTCAGCTTCCCATTTCCCTGTGTATAAACACCACAGTCAACACAAACCGTTCAGCTTCCCGTTCCCTGTGTATAAACACCAGTCAACACAAACTGTTTAGATACACTGTTCCCTGTGTATAAACACCACAGTCAACACAAACCGTTCAGCTTCCCGTTCCCTGTGTATAAACACCACAGTCAACACAAAGCATTCAGCTTCACGTTCCCTGTGTATAAAACACAAACTGTTCAGCTTCACATTCCCTAAGTATAAACAGCAGTCAACAGAAACCGTTTAGCTTCACGTTTCCTGTGTATAAACACCACAGTCAACACAAACCGTTCAGCTTCCCGTTTCCTGTGTATAAACTCCACAATCAACACAAACCGTTCAGCTTCACATTTCCCTGTGTATAAACACCACAGTCAACACAAACCGTTCAGCTTCACCGTTACCTGTGTATAAACACCACAGTCAACACAAACCGTTTAGCTTCACGTTTCCTGTGTATAAACACCAGTCAACACAAACCGTTCAGCTTCACGTTCCCTGTGTATAAACACCACAGTCAACACAAACTGTTCAGCTTCACGTTCCCTGTGTATAAACACCACAGTCAACACAAACCGTTCAGCTTCCCGTTTCCTGTGTATAAACACCACAGTCAACACAAACCGTTCAGCTTCACGTTTCCCTGTGTATAAACACCAGTCAACACAAACCGTTCAGCTTCACGTTCCCTGTGTATAAACACCACAGTCAACACAAACCGTTCAGCTTCCTGTTCCCTGTGTATAAACACCACAGTCAACACAAACCGTTCAGCTTCACGTTCCCTGTGTATAAACACCACAGTCAACACAAACCGTTCAGCGACATGTTCCCCGTGTATATACACCACAGTCAAGACAAAGCGTTCAGCTTCCCGTTCCCTGTGTATAAACACCACAGTCAACACAAAGCGTTCAGCTTCACGTTCCCTGTGTATAAACACCACAGTCAACACAAACCGTTCAGCTTCCCGTTCCCTGTGCATAAACACCAGCCAACACAAACCGTACAGCTTCATGTTCCCTATGTATAAACACCAGCCAACACAAACCGTTCAGCTTCACATTTCCTGTGTATAAACACCACAGTCAACACAAACCGTTCAGGGGGTATGGAGGGAAGGCTGGGGCGGGGTTCTGAGTTGGATGATCAGCCATGATCATCATAAATGGCGGTGCAGACTCGAAGGGCCGAATGGCCTACTCCTGCACCTATTTTCTATGTTTCTATGTTTCGAGGTAACACAAACGGTTCAGCTTCACGTTCCCTGTGTATAAACACCACAGTCAACACAAACCGTTCTGCTTCACGTTCCCTGTGTATTAACACCACAGTCAACACAAACCATTCAGCTTCACGTTCCCTGTGTATAAACACCAGTCAACACAAACCGTTCAACTTCCCGTCCCTGTGTATAAACAACAGTCAACACAAACCGTTCAGCTTCCCGTTTCCTGTGTATAAACACCACAGTCAACACAAAGCGTTCAGCTTCACGTTCCCTGGGTATAAACACCAGCCAACACAAACCGTTCAGCTTCCCGTTCCCTGTGTATAAACACCAGACAACACAAACCGTTCAGCTTCCCGTTCCCTGTGTATAAACACCAGACAACACAAACCGTTCAGCTTCACGTTTCCTGTGTATAAACACTAGTCAACACAAACTGTTCAGCTTCATGTTCCCTGTGTATAAACACCAGTCAACACAAACCGTTCAGCTTTCTGTTCCCTGTGTATAAACACCAGTCAACACAGACCGTTCAACTTCACGTTCCCTGTGTATAAACACCAGTCTTCACAAACCGTTCAGCTTCACGTTCCCTGTGTATAAACACCACAGTCAACACAAACCGTTCAGCTTCACGTTCCCTGTGTATTAACACCACAGTCAACACAAACCATTCAGCTTCACGTTCCCTGTGTATAAACACCAGTCAACACAAACCGTTCAACTTCCCGTCCCTGTGTATAAACACCAGTCAACACAAACCGTTCAGCTTCCCGTTTCCTGTGTATGAACACCACAGTCAACACAAAGCGTTCAGCTTCACGTTCCCTGGGTATAAACACCAGCCAACACAAACCGTTGAACTTCACATTTCCTGTGTTTAAACACCAGTCAACAAAAACTGTTAAGCTTCCCGTTCCCTGTGTATAAACACCACAGTCAACACAAACCGTTTAGCTTCCCGTTCCCCGTGTATAAACACCAGTCAACACAAACCGTTCAGCTTCCCGTTCCCTGTGTATAAACACCAGTCAACACAAACCGTTCAGCTTCACGTTCCCTGTGTATAAACACCACAGTCAACACAAACCGTTCAGCTTCCCGTTTCCTGTGTATAAACACCACAGTCAGCACAAACCGTTCAGCTTCACGTTTCCTGTGTACAAACACCACAGTCAACACAAACCGTACAGCTTCACGTTTCCTGTGTATAAACACCAGTCAACACAAACCGTTCAGCTTCACGTTTCCTGTGTATAAACACAACAGTCAACACAAACCGTTCAGCTTCACGTTTCCTGTGTATAAACACCAGTCAACACAAACCGTTCAGCTTCACATTTCCTGTGTATAAACACAACAGTCAACACAAACCATTCAGCTTCACGTTCCCTGTGTATAAACACCAGTCAACACAAACAGTTCAGCTTCACGTTCCATGTGTATAAACACCAGTCAACACAAACCGTTCAGCTTCACGTTCCCTGTGTATAAACACCACAGTCAACACAAACCGTTCAGCTTCCCGTTCCCTGTGTATAAAAACCAGTCAACACAAACCGTTCAGCTTTCCGTTCCCTGTGTATAAACACCAGTCAACACAAACTGTTCAGCTTCACGTTCCCTGTGTATAAACACCATATTCAACACAAACCGTTCAGCTTCCCGTTTCCTGTATATAAACACCACAGTCAACACAAACCGTACAGCTTCACGTTTCCTGTGTATAAACACCAATCAACACAAACCGTTCAGCTTCCTGTTCCCTGTGTATAAACACCACAGTCAACACAAAGCGTTCAGCTTCACGTTCCCTGTGTATAAACACCGCAGTCAACACAAAGCGTTCAGCTTCACGTTCCCTGTGTATAAAACACAAACCGTTCAGCTTCACATTCCCTATGTATAAACACCAGCCAACACAAACCGTTCAACTTCACGTTTCCTGTGTATAAACACCAGTCAACACAAACTGTTCAGCTTCCCGTTTCATGTGTATAAACACCACAGTCAACACAAACCGTTCAGCTTCACGTTCCCTGTGTATAAACACCGCAGTCAACACAAACTGTTCAGCTTCACGATCCCCGTGTATAAACACCACAGTCAACACAAACTGTTCAGCTTCACGTTCCCTGTGTATAAACACCACAGTCAACACAAACTGTTCAGCTTCACGTTCCCTGTGTATAAACACCAGTCAACACAAACCGTTCAGCTTCCCGTTTCCTGTGTATAAACACCACAGTCAACACAAACTGTTCAGCTTCCCGTTCCCCGTGTATAAACACCACAGTCAACACAAACCGTTCAGCTTCACATTTCCTGTGTATAAACACCAGTCAACACAAACCGTTCAGCTGCATGTTCCCCGTGTATAAACACCACAGTCAACACAAATCGTTCAGCTTCCCGTTCCCTGTGTATAAACACCACAGTCAACACAAACCGCACAGCTTCACGTTCCCCGTGTATAAACACCACAGTCAACACAAACCGTACACCTTCACGTTTCCTGTGTATAAACACCAGTCAACACAAACCGTTCAGCTTCACGTTCCCTGTGTATAAACACCAGTCAACACAAACTGTTCAGCTTCACGTTCCCTGTGTATAAACACCACAGTCAACACAAACCGTTCAGCTTCCCGTTTCCTGTGTATAAACACCACAGTCAGCACAAACTGTTCAGCTTCACGTTTCCTGTGTATAAACACCACAGTCATAAACCGTTCAGCTTCACGTTCCCTGTGTATAAACACCACAGTCAACACAAACCGTTCAGCTTCCCGTTCCCTGTGTATAAACACCAGTCAACACAAACTGTTCACCTTCACGTTCCCTGTGTATAAACACCAGTCAACACAAACCGTTCAGCTTCCTGTTCCCTGTGTATAAACACCACAGTCAACACAAACCGTTCAGCTTCACGTTCCCTGTGTATAAACACCACAGTCAACACAAACCGTTCAGCTACATGTTCCCCGTGTATATACACCACAGTCAACACAAAGCGTTCAGCTTCCCGTTCCCTGTGTATAAACACCAGTCAACACAAACCGTTCAGCTTCACGTTCCCTGTGTATAAACACCACAGTCAACACAAAGCGTTCAGCTTCACGTTCCGTGTATAAACACCACAGTCAACACAAACCGTTCAGCTTCCCGTTCCCTGTGTATAAACACCAGCCAACACAAACCGTACAGCTTCATGTTCCCTATGTATAAACACCAGCCAACACAAACCGTTCAGCTTCACGTTTCCTGTGTATAAACACCACAGACAACACAAACCATTCAGGGGGTATGGAGGGAAGGCTGGGGCGGGGTTCTGAGTTGGATGATCAGCCATGATCATAATAAATGGCGGTGCAGACTCGAAGGGCCGAATGGCCTACTCCTGCACCTATTTTCTATGTTTCTATGTTTCCAGGTAACACAAACGGTTCAGCTTCACGTTCCCTGTGTATAAACACCACAGTCAACACAAACCGTTCAGCTTCACGTTCCCTGTGTATAAACACCACAGTCAACACAAACCGTTCAGCTTCACGTTCCCTGTGTATAAACACCAGTCAACACAAACCGTTCAGCTTCCCGTTCCCTGTGTATAAACACCAGTCAACACAAACTGTTCAGCTTCACGTTCCCTGTGTATAAACACCACAGTCAACACAAACCGTTCAGCTTCCCGTTTCCTGTGTATAAACACCACAGTCAGCACAAACCGTTCAGCTTCACGTTTCCTGTGTATAAACACCACAGTCAACACAAACCGTTCAGCTTCACGTTCCCTGTGTATAAACACCACAGTCAACACAAACCGTTCAGCTTCCCGTTCCCTGTGTATAAACACCAGACAACACAAACCGTTCAGCTTCACGTTCCCTGTGTATAAACACCAGTCAACACAAACCGTTCAGCTTCCTGTTCCCTGTGTATAAACACCACAGTCAACACAAACCGTTCAGCTTCACGTTCCCTGTGTATAAACACCACAGTCAACACAAACCGTTCAGCTTCACGTTCCCTGTGTATAAACACCACAGTCAACACAAACCGTTCAGCTTCCCGTTCCCTGTGTATAAACACCAGCCAACACAAACCGTACAGCTTCATGTTCCCTATGTATAAACACCAGCCAACACAAACCGTTCAGCTTCACGTTTCCTGTGTATAAACACCACAGTCAACACAAACCGTTCAGGGGGTATGGAGGGAAGGCTGGGGCGGGGTTCTGAGTTGGATGATCAGCCATGATCATAATAAATGGCGGTGCAGACTCGAAGGGCCGAATGGCCTACTCCTGCACCTATTTTCTATCTTTCTATGTTTCCAGGTAACACAAACGGTTCAGCTTCACGTTCCCTGTGTATAAACACCACAGTCAACACAAACCGTTCTGCTTCACGTTCCCTGTGTATTAACACCACAGTCAACACAAACCATTCAGCTTCACGTTCCCTGTGTATAAACACCAGTCAACACAAACCGTTCAACTTCCCGTCCCTGTGTATAAACACCAGTCAACACAAACCGTTCAGCTTCCCGTTTCCTGTGTATAAACACCACAGTCAACACAAAGCGTTCAGCTTCACGTTCCCTGGGTATAAACACCAGCCAACACAAACCGTTGAACTTCACATTTCCTGTGTTTAAACACCAGTCAACAAAAACTGTTAAGCTTCCCGTTCCCTGTGTATAAACACCACAGTCAACACAAACCGTTTAGCTTCACGTTTCCTGTGTATAAACACCAGTCAACACAAACCGTTCAGCTTCACGTTCCCTGTGTATAAACACCACAGTCAACACAAACCGTTCAGCTTCACGTTCCCTGTGTATAAACACCAGTCAACACAAACCGTTCAGCTTCCCGTTCCGTGTATAAACACCAGTCAACACAAACCGTTCAGCTTCCCGTTCCCTGTGTATAAACACCAGACAAAAAAAACTGTTCAGATTCACGTTTCCTGTGTATAAACACCAGTCAACACAAACTGTTCAGCTTCCCATTTCATGTGTATAAACACCACAGTCAACACAAAGCGTTCAGCTTCCCGTTCCCTGTGTATAAACACCAGCGAACACAAACTGTTCAGCTACATGTTCCCTGTGTATAAACACCACAGTCAACACAAAGCGTTCAGCTTCCCGTTCCCTGTGTATAAACACCACAGTCAACACAAAGCATTCAGCTTCACGTTCCCTGTGTATAAAACACAAACTGTTCAGCTTCACATTCCCTAAGTATAAACAGCAGTCAACAGAAACCGTTTAGCTTCACGTTTCCTGTGTATAAACACCACAGTCAACACAAACCGTTCAGCTTCCCGTTTCCTGTGTATAAACTCCACAATCAACACAAACCGTTCAGCTTCACATTTCCCTGTGTATAAACACCACAGTCAACACAAACCGTTCAGCTTCACGTTCCCTGTGTATAAACACCACAGTCAACACAAACCGTTCAGCTTCACGTTCCCTGTGTATAAACACCAGTCAACACAAACCGTTCAGCTTCACGTTCCCTGTGTATAAACACCAGTCAACACAAACTGTTCAGCTTCACGTTCCCTGTGTATAAACACCACAGTCAACACAAACCGTTCAGCTTCCCGTTTCCTGTGTATAAACACCACAGTCAGCACAAACTGTTCAGCTTCACGTTCCCTGTGTATAAACACCACAGTCAACACAAACCGTTCAGCTTCACGTTCCCTGTGTATAAACACCACAGTCAACACAAACCGTTCAGCTTCCCGTTCCCTGTGTATAAACACCAGTCAACACAAACTGTTCAGCTTCACGTTCCCTGTGTATAAACACCAGTCAACACAAACCGTTCAGCTTCCTGTTCCCTGTGTATAAACACCACAGTCAACACAAACCGTTCAGCTTCACGTTCCCTGTGTATAAACACCACAGTCAACACAAACCGTTCAGCTACATGTTCCCCGTGTATATACACCACAGTCAACACAAACCGTTCAGCTTCCCATTCCCTGTGTATAAACACCAGCCAACACAAACCGTACAGCTTCATGTTCCCTATGTATAAACACCAGCCAACACAAACCGTTCAGCTTCACGTTTCCTGTGTATAAACACCACAGTCAACACAAACCGTTCAGGGGGTATGGAGGGAAGGCTGGGGCGGGGTTCTGAGTTGGATGATCAGCCATGATCATAATAAATGGCGGTGCAGACTCGAAGGGCCGAATGGCCTACTCCTGCACCTATTTTCTATGTTTCTATGTTTCTAGGTAACACAAACGGTTCAGCTTCACGTTCCCTGTGTATAAACACCACAGTCAACACAAACCGTTCTGCTTCACGTTCCCTGTGTATTAACACCACAGTCAACACAAACCATTCAGCTTCACGTTCCCTGTGTATAAACACCAGTCAACACAAACCGTTCAACTTCCCGTCCCTGTGTATAAACAACAGTCAACACAAACCGTTCAGCTTCCCGTTTCCTGTGTATAAACACCACAGTCAACACAAAGCGTTCAGCTTCACGTTCCCTGGGTATAAACACCAGCCAACACAAACCGTTGAACTTCACGTTTCCTGTGTTTAAACACCAGTCAACACAAACCGTTCAGCTTCCCGTTCCCTGTATATAAACACCACAGTCAACACAAACAGTTTAGCTTCACGTTTCCTGTGTATAAACACCAGTCAACACAAACCGTTCAGCTTCACGTTCCCTGTGTATAAACACCACAGTCAACACAAACCGTTCAGCTTCACGTTCCCTGTGTATAAACACCACAGTCAACACAAACCGTTCAGCTTCCCGTTCCCTGTGTATAAACACCAGTCAACACAAACCGTTCAGCTTCCCGTTCCCTGTGTATAAACACCAGACAACACAAACCGTTCAGCTTCCCGTTCCCTGTGTATAAACACCAGACAACACAAACCGTTCAGCTTCACGTTTCCTGTGTATAAACACTAGTCAACACAAACTGTTCAGCTTCATGTTCCCTGTGTATAAACACCAGTCAACACAAACCGTTCAGCTTTCTGTTCCCTGTGTATAAACACCAGTCAACACAGACCGTTCAACTTCACGTTCCCTGTGTATAAACACCAGTCTTCACAAACCGTTCAGCTTCCTGTTCCCTGTGTATAAACACCAGTCAACACAAACTGTTCAGCTTCCCATTTCATGTGTATAAACACCACAGTCAACACAAAGCGTTCAGCTTCCCGTTCCCTGTGTATAAACACCAGCCAACACAAACTGTTCAGCTACATGTTCCCCGTGTATAAACACCACAGTCAACACAAAGCGTTCAGCTTCCCGTTCCCTGTGTATAAACACCACAGTCAACACAAAGCATTCAGCTTCACGTTCCCTGTGTATAAAACACAAACTGTTCAGCTTCACATTCCCTAAGTATAAACAGCAGTCAACAGAAACCGTTTAGCTTCACGTTTCCTGTGTATAAACTCCACAATCAACACAAACCGTTCAGCTTCACATTTCCCTGTGTATAAACACCACAGTCAACACAAACCGTTCAGCTTCCCGTTTCCTGTGTATAAACTCCACAATCAACACAAACCGTTCAGCTTCACATTTCCCTGTGTATAAACACCACAGTCAACACAAACCGTTCAGCTTCACCTTTTCTGTGTATAAACACCACAGTCAACACAAACCGTACAGCTTCACCTTTCCTGTGTATAAACACCAGTCAACACAAACCGTTCAGCTTCACGTTCCCTGTGTATAAACACCAGTCAACACAAACTGTTCAGCTTCACGTTCCCTGTGTATAAACACCACAGTCAACACAAACCGTTCAGCTTCCCGTTTCCTGTGTATAAACACCACAGTGAGCACAAACTGTTCAGCTTCACGTTTCCTGTGTATAAACACCACAGTCATAAACCGTTCAGCTTCACGTTCCCTGTGTATAAACACCACAGTCAACACAAACCGTTCAGCTTCCCGTTCCCTGTGTATAAACACCAGTCAACACAAACCGTTCAGCTTCACGTTCCCTGTGTATAAAACACAAACTGTTCAGCTTCACATTCCCTAAGTATAAACAGCAGTCAACAGAAACCGTTCAGCTTCCCGTTCTCTGTGTATAAACACCAGACAACACAAACCGTTCAGCTTCCCGTTTCCTGTGTATAAACTCCACAATCAACACAAACCGTTCAGCTTCACATTTCCCTGTGTATAAACACCACAGTCAACACAAACCGTTCAGCTTCACGTTCCCTGTGTATAAACACCACAGTCAACACAAACCGTACAGCTTCACCTTTCCTGTGTATAAACACCAGTCAACACAAACCGTTCAGCTTCCCGTTCCCTGTGTATTAACACCAGTCAAAACAAACCGTTCAGCTTCATGTTCCCCGTGTATAAACACCACAGTCAACACAAAGCGTTCAGCTTCACGTTCCCTGTGTATAAATACCACAAACACAAACCGGTCAGCTTCACATTCCCTATGTATAAACACCAGCCAACACAAACCGTTCAACTTCACGTTTCCTGTGTTTAAACACCAGTCAACACAAACCGTTCAGCTTCCCGTTCCCTGTGTATAAACACCACAGTCAACACAAACCGTTCAGCTTTACGTTCCCTGTGTATAAACACCAGTCAACACAAACCGTTCAGCTTCCTGTTCCCTGTGTATAAACACCACAGTCAACACAAACCGTTCAGCTTCACGTTCCCTGTGTATAAACACCACAGTCAACACAAACCGTTCAGCGACATGTTCCCCGTGTATATACACCACAGTCAAGACAAAGCGTTCAGCTTCCCGTTCCCTGTGTATAAACACCACAGTCAACACAAAGCGTTCAGCTTCACGTTCCCTGTGTATAAACACCACAGTCAACACAAACCGTTCAGCTTCCCGTTCCCTGTGTATAAACACCAGCCAACACAAACCGTACAGCTTCATGTTCCCTATGTATAAACACCAGCCAACACAAACCGTTCAGCTTCACGTTTCCTGTGTATAAACACCACAGTCAACACAAACCGTTCAGGGGGTATGGAGGGAAGGCTGGGGCGGGGTTCTGAGTTGGATGATCAGCCATGATCATCATAAATGGCGGTGCAGACTCGAAGGGCCGAATGGCCTACTCCTGCACCTATTTTCTATGTTTCTATGTTTCTAGGTAACACAAACGGTTCAGCTTCACGTTCCCTGTGTATAAACACCACAGTCAACACAAACCGTTCTGCTTCACGTTCCCTGTGTATTAACACCACAGTCAACACAAACCATTCAGCTTCACGTTCCCTGTGTATAAACACCAGTCAACACAAACCGTTCAACTTCCCGTCCCTGTGTATAAACAACAGTCAACACAAACCGTTCAGCTTCCCGTTTCCTGTGTATAAACACCACAGTCAACACAAAGCGTTCAGCTTCACGTTCCCTGGGTATAAACACCAGCCAACACAAACCGTTCAGCTTCCCGTTTCCTGTGTATAAACACCAGCCAACACAAACCGTTCAGCTTCCCGTTCCCTGTGTATAAACACCACAGTCAACACAAACCGTTCAGCTTCCCGTTCCCTGTGTATAAACACCAGTCAACACAAACTGTTCAGCTTCACGTTCCCTGTGTATAAACACCAGACAACACAAACCGTTCAGCTTCACGTTTCCTGTGTATAAACACTAGTCAACACAAACTGTTCAGCTTCCCGTTCCCTGTGTATAAACACCAGTCAACACAAACCGTTCAGCTTTCTGTTCCCTGTGTATAAACACCAGTCAACACAAACCGTTCAGCTTCACGTTCCCTGTGTATAAACACCACAGTCAACACAAACTGTTCAGCTTCACGTTTCCTGTGTATAAACACCACAGTCAACACAAACCGTTCAGCTTCACGTTCCGTGTATAAACACCACAGTCAACACAAAGCGTTCAGCTTCACGTTCCCTGTGTATAAAACACAAACCGTTCAGCTTCACGTTCTCTGTGTAGAAACACCACAGTCAACACAAACCGTTCAGCTTCCCGTTCCCTGTGAATAAACACCACAGTCAACACAAAGCATTCAGCTTCACGTTCCCTGTGTATAAAACACAAACCGTTCAGCTTCACGTTCCCTAAGTATAAACAGCAGTCAACAGAAACCGTTTAGCTTCACGTTACCTGTGTATAAACACCACAAGTCAACACAAACCGTTCAGCTTCACATTTCCCTGTGTATAAACACCACAGTCAACACAAACCGTTCAGCTTCCCGTTTCCTGTGTATAAACACCACAGTCAACACAAACCGTTCAGCTTCACATTTCCCTGTGTATAAACACCACAGTCAACACAAACCGTTCAGCTTCACCTTTTCTGTGTATAAACACCACAGTCAACACAAACCGTTCAGCTTCACGTTCCCTGTGTATAAACACCAGTCAACACAAACCGTTCAGCTTCACGTTCCCTGTGTATAAACACCAGTCAACACAAACCGTTCAGCTTCACGTTCCCTGTGTATAAACACCACAGTCAACACAAACCGTTCAGGTCAACACAAACCGTTCAGCTTCACGTTCCCTGTGTATAAACACCACAGTCAACACAAAGCGTTCAGCTTCACGTTCCCTGTGTATAAACACCACAGTCAACACAAACCGTTCAGCTTCCCGTTCCCTGTGTATAAACACCACAGTCAACACAAACCGTTCAGCTTCACGTTCCCGTGTATAAACACCACAGTCAACACAAACCGTTCAGCTTCCCGTTCCCTGTGTATAAACACCACAGTCAACACAAAGCGTTCAGCTTCACGTTCCCTGTGTATAAAACACAAACCGTTCAGCTTCACGTTCCCTGTGTATAAACACCACAGTCAACACAAACCGTTCAGCTTCCCGTTCCCTGTGTATAAACACCACAGTCAACACAAACCGTTCAGCTTCCCGTTCCCTGTGTATAAACACCAGTCAACACAAACTGTTCAGCTTCACGTTCCCTGTGTATAAACACCAGTCAACACAAACCGTTCAGCTTCCCGTTCCCTGTGTATAAACACCACAGTCAACACAAACCGTTCAGCTTCACGTTCCCTGTGTATAAACACCACAGTCAACACAAACCGTTCAGCTTCACGTTCCCTGTGTATAAACACCACAGTCAACACAAACCGTTCAGCTTCACGTTCCCTGTGTATAAACACCACAGTCAACACAAACCGTTCAGCTTCACGTTCCCTGTGTATAAACACCAGTCAACACAAACCGTTCAGCTTCCCGTTCCCTGTGTATAAACACCACAGTCAACACAAACCGTTCAGCTTCACGTTCCCTGTGTATAAACACCAGTCAACACAAACCGTTCAGCTTCCCGTTCCCTGTGTATAAACACCAGTCAACACAAACCGTTCAGCTTCACGTTTCCTGTGTATAAACACCAGTCAACACAAACCGTTCCCTGTGTATAAACACACAGTCAAGCTTCCTTCCCTGTTATAAACAACAGTCAAACAAACCGTTCAGCTTCCGTTCCTGTGTATAAACACCAGTCAACACAAACCGTACAGCTTCACGTTTCCTGTGTATAAACACCAGTCAACACAAACCGTTCAGCTTCCCGTTCCCTGTGTATAAACACCAGTCAACACAAACCGTTCAGCTTCACGTTCCCTGTGTATAAACACCACAGTCAACACAAACCGTTCAGCTTCCCGTTCCCTGTGTATAAACACCACAGTCAACACAAACCGTTCAGCTTCACGTTCTCTGTGTATAAACACCACAGTCAACACAAACCGTTCAGCTTCCCGTTCCCTGTGTATAAACACCACAGTCAACACAAAGCGTTCAGCTTCACGTTCCCTGTGTATAAACACCAAGTAACACAAACCGTTCAGCTTCACGTTCCCCGTGTTTAAACACCACAGTCAACACAAACCGTTCAGCTTCCCGTTCCCTCTGTATAAACACCAGTCAACACAAACCGTTCAGCTTCCCGTTCCCTGTGTATAAACACCAGTCAACACAAACCGTTCAGCTTCACGTTCCCTGTGTATAAACACCAGTCAACACAAACCGTTCAGCTTCACGTTCCCTGTGTATAAACACCACAGTCAACACAAAGCGTTCAGCTTCACGTTCCCTGTGTATAAACACCACAGTCAACACAAACCGTTCAGCTTCCCGTTCCCTGTGTATAAACACCAGTCAACACAAACTGTTCAGCTTCACGTTCCCTGTGTATAAACACCACAGTCAACACAAACCGTTCAGCTTCCCGTTCCCTGTGTATAAACACCCAGTCAACACAAACCGTTCAGCTTCACGTTCCCTGTGTATAAACACCACAGTCAACACAAACCGTTCAGCTTCACGTTCCCTGTGTATAAACACCACAGTCAACACAAACCGTTCAGCTTCACGTTCCCTGTGTATAAACACCAGTCAACACAAACCGTTCAAAACACCCGTACACAAACCGTTCAGTTCGTTCCTGTGTATAAACACCAGTCAACACAAACTGTTCAGTTCAGCTGTGTATAAACACCAGTCAACACAAACCGTTCAGCTTCCGTTCCTGTGTATATCAACACAAACAGCTTCCCGTTTCCTGTGTATAAACACCACAGTCAACACAAACCGTTCAGCTTCCCGTTTCCTGTGTATAAACACCACAGTCAACACAAACCGTTCAGCTTCCCGTTTCCTGTGAATAAACACCAGTCAACACAAACCGTTCAGCTTCCCGTTCCCTGTGTATAAACACCACAGTCAACACAAACCGTTAGCTTCACGTTTCCTGTGTATAAACACCAGTCAACACAAACCGTTCAGCTTCCCGTTTCCTGTGAATAAACACCAGTCAACACAAACCATTCAGCTTCCCGTTCCCTGTGTATAAACACCACAGTCAACACAAACCGTTTTGCTTCACGTTTCCTGTGTATAAACACCAGTCAACACAAACGTTCAGCTTCCCATTCCCTGCTGTGTGTAACATAATGACCTGTGAAGCTACTGAAGTGCGGTTGAAATGTTGAGCACGCTCCTGCAACGTGTTGAGGGAGGGAGGGAGGGAGGGGCAGGGAAGGGAGGGAGAGGCGTGGGGAACGAGCTGGGGGCAACAGAGGGAAGGAGGGAGAATTTATGCATGGAGAAGCAGTGCTGAAGAGGCTCTTACCTTGATGTGGTCGGCCAGCTGCAGGGTGCAGTCCTCAGTCTGATCTGCCAGGTGGATGCTGTACAGGTGCTGTGAGAGGAGAGAAACCATCACTCACCCATCCCCTCCAGGCCCAGAGATGCTGAATGCAACGTGTTTACCCTGGGGCACAGACTGACCCCCTCCTCACCACCCATCAGACATACTGTGACATTGGCATTTACCTGGGGGGTGTGGTGTGTGGACGTGTGGGTCGGTTTGTGTCCCACCGCCACGTCGGTCACACAACAATATGAGAGTTTATTGGGGGGGTGGGTAGTAGGACACTGTTATACACAGACTGACCCCCCCCCCACCTCACCCGGTCACATTGTGACGTGGGCGTTTATGCGGTAGAGGGTAGGGGGACATTGTGGGACACAGTCTCCAGAGGGAGTCAGTGACTGAATTCACAGACGAGGGTTGGTGGTGAGGGTGGGGATCAGGGACTGTAGGTAAAAGGCAATGGGGCGTGCAGCAGTGAAAGGGCTGTATGATGCGAGCTGGGAGTGGGAGATGAAGTCCCAGTGGGTTCAACGGGAGGGGAGAACAGGGCCCTGGTGGGTTCTACTGGGGGTGGCAGAGGGAGAGAGAAATGAGGTCCCCTGGGTCCAATGGGAGGGGGGAATGGGGTCCCGGTTGGTTTAAATGGAGTGGGGAATGGGGTCCCGGTATGTTTAAATGGAGTGGGAAATGGGGTCCCAGTAGCTTTAAAGGGAGTGGGAAATGGGGTCCCGGTAGGTTTAAAGGGAGTGGGAAATGGGGTCCCGGTAGGTTTAAATGGAGTGGGAAATGGGGTCCCGGTAGGTTTAAATGGAGTGGGAAATGGGGTCCCGGTAGGTTTAAATCGAGTGGGAAATGGGGTCCCGGTAGGTTTAAAGGGAGTGGGAAATGGGCTCCCGGTAGGTTTAAACGGAGTGGGAAATGGGGTTTCGGTATGTTTAAAGGGAGTGGGAAATGGGGTCCCGGTTGGTTTAAAGGGAGTGGGAAATGGGCTCCCGGTAGGTTTAAAGGGAGTGGGAAATGGGGTCCCGGTAGGTTTAAAGGGAGTGGGAAATGGGCTCCCAGTAGGTTTAAATGGAGTGGGAAATGGGGTCCCGGTAGGTTTAAAGGGAGTGGGAAATGGGGTCCCGGTAGGTTTAAATGGAGTGGGAAATGGGGTCCTGGTAGGTTTAAAGGGAGTGGGAAATGGGGTCCCGGTAGGTTTAAATGGAGTGGGAAATGGGGTCCCGGTAGGTTTAAATTGAGTGGGAAATGGGGTCCCGGTAGGTTTAAATGGAGTGGGAAATGGGGTCCCGGTAGGTTTAAATGGAGTGGGAAATGGGGTCCCGGTAGGTTTAAAGGGAGTGGGAAATGGGCTCCCGGTTGGTTTAAACGGAGTGGGAAATGGGGTTTCGGTATGTTTAAAGGGAGTGGGAAATGGGGTCCCGGTAGGTTTAAAGGGAGTGGGAAATGGGCTCCCAGGAGGTTTAAAGGGAGTGGGACATATAGGTACCAATGACATAGGTAGGAAAAGGGATGAGGTCCTGAAAGGAGAATATAGGGAGCTAGGAAGGGAGTTGAGAAAAAGGACCGCTAAGGTAGTAATCTCGGGATTACTGCCTGTGCCACGCGACAGTGAGAGTAGGAATGCGATGAGGTGGAGGATAAATGCGTGGCTGAGGGATTGGAGCAGGGGGCAGGGATTAAAGTTTTTGGATCATTGGGACCTCTTTTGGCGCAGGCGTGACCTGTACAAAAAGGACGGGTTACACTTGAATCCTAGGGGGACCAATATCCTGGCGGGGAGATTAGCGGGGGCTACTGAGGTGACTTTAAACTAGAATGGTTGGGGGGTGGGAATCAAATTAAAGAGGCTAGCCGTGAGGAGGTTAGTTCACAATAGAGGGATGGGAACCAGTGCAGAGAGACAGAGGGGTGTAAAGTGAGGGTAGAAGCAAAAAGTACAAAGGAGAAAAGTAAAAGTGGCAGGCCGACAAATCCAGGGCAAGCATTAAAAAGGGCCACTTTTCAACATAATTGTACAAGGGCTAAGAGAGTTGTAAAAGAGCGCCTGAAGGCTTTATGTGTCAATGCAAGGAGCATTCGTAATAAGGTGGATGAATTGAAAGTGCAGATTGTTATTAATGATTATGATATAGTTGGGATCACAGAGACATGGCTCCAGGGTGACCAGGGATGGGAGCTCAACGTTCAGGGATATTCAATATTCAGGAGGGATAGACATGAAGGAAGGGGAGGTGGGGTGGCGTTGCTGGTTAAAGAAGAGATTAACGCAATAGAAAGGAAGGACATAAGCCGGGAAGATGTGGAATTGATATGGGTAGAGCTGCGTAACACTAAGGGGCAGAAGACGCTGGTGGGAGTTGTGTACAGGCCACCTAACAGTAGTAGTGAGGTCGGAGATGGTATTAAACAGGAAATTAGAAATGTGTGCAATAAAGGAACAGCAGTTATAATGGGTGACTTCAATCTACATGTAGACTGGGTGAACCAAATTGGTAAAGGTGCTGAGGAAGAGGATTTCTTGGAATGTATGCGGGATGGTTTTTTGAACCAACATGTCGAGGAACCAACTACAGAGCAGGCTATTCTGGACTGGGTTTTGAGCAATGAGGAAGGGTTAATTAGCGATCTTGTCGTGAGAGGCCCCTTGGGTAAGAGTGACCATAATATGGTCGACTTCTTCATTACGATGGAGAGTGACATAGTTAATTCAGAAACAAAGGTTCTGAACTTAAAGAAGGGGAACTTTGAAGGTATGAGACGTGAATTAGCTAAGATAGACTGGCAAATGACACTTAAAGGATTGATGGTGGATATGCAATGGCAAGCATTTAAAGGTTGCATGGATGAACTACAACAATTGTTCATCCCAGTTTGGCAAAAGAATAAATCAAGGAAGGTAGTGCACCCGTGGCTGACAAGAGAAATTAGGGATAGTATCAATTCCAAAGAAGTAGCATACAAATTAGCCAGAGAAAGTGGCTCACCTGAGGACTGGGAGGAATTCAGAGTTCAGCAGAGGAGGACAAAGGGCTTAATTAGGAAGGGGAAAAAAGATTATGAGAGAAAACTGGCAAAGAACATAAAAACGGACTGTAAAAGCTTTTATAGATATGTAAAAAGGAAAAGACTGGTAAAGACAAATGTAGGTCCCCTCCAGACAGAAACAGGTGAATTGATTATGGGGAGCAAGGACATGGCAGACCAATTGAATGATTACTTTGGTTCTGTCTTCACTAAGGAGGACATAAATAATCTTCCAGAAATAGTAAGGGACAGAGGGTCCAGTGAGATGGAGGAACTGAGTGAAATACATGTTAGTAGGGAAGTGGTGTTAGGTAAATTGAAGGGATTGAAGGCAGATAAATCCCCAGGGCCAGATGGTCTGCATCCTAGAGTGCTTAAGGAAGTAGCCCAAGAAATAGTGGATGCATTAGTGATAATTTTTCAAAACTCGTTAGATTCTGGACTAGTTCCTGAGGATTGGAGGGTGGCTAATGTAACCCCAATTTTTAAAAAAGGAGGGAGAGAGAAACCGGGGAATTATAGACCGGTTAGCCTAACGTCGGTGGTGGGGAAACTGCTGGAGTCAGTTATCAAGGATGTGATAACAGCACATTTGGAAAGTGGAGAAATGATCGGTCAAAGTCAGCATGGATTTGTGAAAGGAAAATCATGTCTGACGAATCTCAGAATTTTTTGAGGATGTAACTAGTAGAGTGGATAGGGGAGAACCAGTGGATGTGGTATATTTGGATTTTCAAAAGGCTTTTGACAAGGTCCCACATAGGAGATTAGTGTGCAAACTTAAAGCACACGGTATTGGGGGTAAGGTATTGGTGTGGGTGGAGAATTGGTTAGCAGACAGGAAGCAAAGAGTGGGAATAAACAGGACCTTTTCAGAATGGCAGGCGGTGACTAGTGGGGTACCGCAAGGCTCAGTGCTGGGACCCCAGTTGTTTACAATATATATTAATGACTTGGATGAGGGAATTAAATGCAGCATCTCCAAGTTTGCGGATGACACGAAGCTTGGCGGCAGTGTTAGCAGTGAGGAGGATGCTAAGAGGATGCAGGGTGACTTGGATAGGTTGGGTGAGTAGGCAAACTCATGGCAGATGCAATTTAATGTGGATAAATGTGAAGTTATCCACTTTGGTGGCAAAAATAGGAAAACAGATTATTATCTGAATGGTGGCCGATTAGGAAAAGGGGAGGTGCAACGAGACCTGGGTGTCATTATACACCAGTCATTGAAAGTGGGCATGCAGGTACAGCAGGCGGTGAAAAAGGCGAATGGTATGCTGGCATTTATAGCGAGAGGATTCGAGTACAGGAGCAGGGAGGTACTACTGCAGTTGTACAAGGCCTTGGTGAGACCACACCTGGAGTATTGTGTGCAGTTTTGGTCCCCTAATCTGAGGAAAGACATCCTTGCCATAGAGGGAGTACAAAGAAGGTTCACCAGATTGATTCCTGGGATGGCAGGACTTTCATATGAAGAAAGACTGGATGAACTGGGCTTGTACTCGTTGGAATTTAGAAGATTGAGGGGGGATCTGATTGAAATGTATAAGATCCTGAAGGGATTGGACAGGCTAGATGCAGGAAGATTGTTCCCGATGTTGGGGAAGTCCAGAACGAGGGGTCACGGTTTGAGGATAGAGGGGAAGCCTTTTAGGACCGAGATTAGGAAAAACTTCTTCACACAGAGAGTGGTGAATCTGTGGAATTCTCTGCCACAGCAAACTGTTGAGGCCAGTTCATTGGCTATGTTGAAGAGGGAGTTAGATATGGCCCTTGTGGCTAAGGGGATCAGGGGGAATGGAGGGAAGGCTGGGGCGGGGTTCTGAGTTGGATGATCAGCCATGATCATAATAAATGGCGGTGCAGGCTCGAAGGGCCGAATGGCCTACTCCTGCACCTATTTTCTATGTTTCTATGTTTCTAAATGGAGTGGGAAATGGGGTCCCGGTAGGTTTAAATGGAGTGGGAAATGGAGTCCCGGTAGGTTTAAAGGGAGTGGGAAATGGGGTCCCGGTAGGTTTAAATGGAGTGGGAAATGGAGTCCCGGTAGGTTTAAAGGAAGAGGGAAATGGGGTCCCGGTAGGCTTAAAGGGAGTGGGAAATGGGCTCCCGGTAGGTTTAAAGGGAGTGGAAGGCAGTGTTTCAGTCGGTTAAAAGGTAGATGGGGGGATGGCTGAAAGGGTATGCAGTGACATGGAAGTGGATGGCAGGGAAGGGGCTGACGGTGATTGCTGGCAGTACCTGGTAGTATTTGATGGCCTTGGTCAGAGGCTCCACGTTGACTGTCTCGTCGAGCTGGTCTCGGTGCAGCAGCTCGATCAGGGAATCAAGTGACCTCTCGTGCACACTCATCTCTGCATAAAGGCCGCCAATCCGTTTATAAACATCCACACTGCACTGTTCCAGGGCCCTGGAAACAACAAACAATCAGCAGACACAATATTCGAGCCCTGACCCTGGGCTCCTCTGATCCCCAACACCTATCCCTGTAAACTCCCAATCCTGGACCTCTGATCTTGACCCATATTTGGAACATACATTCAGCCCTCCTTATCCGCGAGGGATTGGTTCCGGGATCCCTCACGGATACTAAAAAACGCAGATGCTTAAGTCACTTATTCAACCTGTCTCAATACAGTGGACCTAAGGACCCAGCAGAACCCCGGACCTTATTTAACCTGTCTCAGTGCAGTGGGCATTAGGACCCGGCGGCGGAGCTCTGAATCCGCAGTGTTTCTGTTCACAAAAATAATCACGATCGCGATTTAAAATAAAGTGGAAATAATAAAGCGATTGGAAAGAGGTGAAACGCCATCGGTCATTGGAAAAGCTTTAGGCTACAGTCAGTCAATGATCGGAACAATTTTAAAGGATAAAGTGAGAAAAGCCCTGCCCCATGAAAGCTACAATTATTACTAAGCAACGCAGGGGTTTAACTATTGGGTTTTGGGGTTTTGATCCTCCACATCAACCTGGCACGGATGGAGAGTGCGCTTGGGAGCGATCTGTCACTGGATCGAACTCGGAAATTTCCGTTCCCGAGCCCAGCACTGAAACATACATTTCATAAGTGTTTTATATGCCTAGAAAGGTAAAATATATGCTATGTACTAAGACAAACGTTTGACTAACTGATGCTAAATAATACCGGATGTACCTGTTCCTACTTACTTAGTAAGAGAACTTCCAGTTTTTTTTTTCGATCCCAATCCACAATAACCTACGCACATCCTCCCGTATATTTAAATCATCTCTAGATTACTTATAATACCTAACACAATGTAAATGCTACGTAAAATGGCTGTTATACTGCATTGTTTAGGGAATAATGACAATAAAAAAAAGTCTGTACATGTTTGAACAACAAGTGCTGGAAGAGCACTCCGGGTTTTCTCGACTCGAGGTTGGTTGAATTCGCGCATGCGGAACTCGTGGATAAGACGGGCCAACTGTACTGTGGAACAGTATAGCAGAGGAACAGCCCCTGACCCTTGACCCATAATGTTTTGCTGAACCAAATAAATGAGAGGCCAACTAAGCCGAACTAATCCCTTCTACTTACACAGTGTCCATATCCTTCCATTTTCCTCACATTCATGTGCCTATCTAAATGTCCCTACAAAGTCCATAACCAATCTGTCTCTGCCATCACCCAGCCGGTGCATTCCAAGCACCCACCTTCCTCTGTGTAAAAAACTTGCCCTTTCACGTCTCCCTTGAAATTACCCCCCCCCCCCACTTTAAATGCATGTCCTCATGTACTAGACATTTCAACCCTGGGAGAAAGATACGATCCGTCTACTCCAGCGGTCCCCAACCACCGGGCCACAAAGCATGTGCTACTGGGCCGTGAGGAAACGATATGAGTCAGCTGCTCCTTTCCTCATTCCCTGTCACGCACTGTTGAACTTGAACATAGGGTTGCCAACTGCCCCGTATTTGCCAGGACATTCTGTATATTGGGCGAAATTGGTTTGTCCCGTATTTCCCCCGCGAAGGTAGAGCGTTCCTATGAAACCTTACGTGCCGAAATGGCGTGAAGTGAAGAAACAATTACCATTAATTTATATGGGAAAAATTTTGAGCGTTCCCAGACCCAAAAAAATAACCTAACAAATCATACCAAATAACACACAAAACTGAAAATAAATAACATTAACATATAGTAAAAGCAAGAATTATATAAGTGCAGCCTATATAAAGTAGAAATAATGTATGTACAGTATAATCGGGAAGATGAAGGCAAAACCGATTTGTGGGGAAAAGAAATCGGCACGTAGGTGCATGCGCACGGCAGGTACGCGCACACAGGTGCCCGCACAAGGCTTCATGGGTCATGGTAGTCTTTCCTGGGGTAAAGTGTCCCGGGATTTGACTGCTACTTTTGTCCCTTATTTGGGAGTGAGAAAGTTGGCAACCCTGACTGTAAAAGACATGTTGAGGTGAGTTTAACCCTACTGGAACACCACCCCCAGCCCGTTGACCGGTCCGCAAGAATATTGTCAATATTAAACTGATCCACAGTGCAAAAAAGGTTGGGGACCCCTGGTCTACGCTATATGTGCCTTTCATATTCTTATCAACATTTATCAATATCTCAGCATCCACTGTTACTGAGAAAGCAACCCAAGTTTGTCCAAACTCATCATTATATCACCCGCCCTCTAATACAGGCAGCATTCTGCTAAATCTCTTCTGCACCCTCTCCAAAGCCTCAACATCCTTCATATAATGGGGGGAACCAAAATTGTAAGCAATACTCTAGATATAGCCTAACTTTATAAAGTTGCAACAAAACTTGTTGAGAAGATCCAGAAGAGGTTCACGCGAATAATAGGGTTGACATATGAGTAGTGCTTAATGGCTCTGGGCCTGTACTCGCTGGAGTTTAGAAGAATGAAGGAGGATCCCATTGAAAGGCCTGGATGGAGTGGATGTGGAGAGGACGTTTCCAATGATGGAGTGGATGTGGACAGGACGTTTCCAATGGTGGAGTGGATGTGGAGAGGACGTTTCCAATGGTGGAGTGGATGTGGAGAGGATGTTTCCAATGATGGAGTGGATGTGGACAGGACGTTTCCAATGGTGGAGTGGATGTGGAGAGGACGTTTCCAATGGTGGAGTGGATGTGGAGAGGGTGTTTCCAATGGTGGAGTGGATGTGGAGAGGGTGTTTCCAATGGTGGAGTGGATGTGGAGAGGACATTTCCAATGGTGGAGTGGATGTGGAGAGGATGTTTCCAATGGTGGAGTGGATGTGGAGAGGACGTTTCCAATGGTGGAGAGGACATTTCCAATGATGGAGTGGATGTGGAGAGGGTGTTTCCAATGGTGGAGTGGATGTGGAGAGGATATTTCCAATGGTGGAGTGGATGTGGAGAGGATATTTCCAATGGTGGAATGGATGTGGAGAGGATATTTCCAATGGTGGAGTGGATGTGGAGAGGATGTTTCCAATGGTGGAGTGGATGTGAAGAGGATATTTCCAATGATGGAGTGGATGTGGAGAGGATGTTTCCAATGATGGAGTGGATGTGGAGAGGATGTTTCCAATGATGGAGTGGATGTGGAGAGGATGTTTCCAATGGTGGAGAGGATGTTTCCAATGATGGAGTGGATGTGGAGAGGACGTTTCCAATGGTGGAGTGGATGTGGAGAGGATATTTCCAATGATGGAGTGGATGTGGAGAGGACGTTTCCAATGGTGTGAGAGCACAGCCTCAGAATGGAGGGTCATTTATTTAGAACAGAGATGAGGAAGACTTAAGACAGCGGGTGCTGGATCTGTGTAATTCATCACCACTCTGGAGGTTTATTTAAAGCACATGTTGATAGGTTTTTGATTAGTCAGGGTGTCAAAGGTTTTGGGAAGAAGGGAGGACTTGAGAGGGATAATAAATCAGCCACGATGAAATGACGGAGAAGACTTGATGGGCCGAATGGCCTATTTCTGCTCCTATGTCTTATGGTCTCTTGAACTCAATTTCTTGGCGAATAAAGGCAAGTATGGCATATGCATCCCTAACCCCCCTCAACCTGTGTAGCAACTTCCCACTGTTCATCACAGTGTACCGTCACTTTACATTTGACCAACCAACGTGCAACACTTCACATTTGGCCGGGTTGTGAGGGAAGGGCCTACAGGACCTTTAACCCCTCACCATGGCCATGACCTCTGAACAACAGCCTGGACTGTGTTACGGGGCTAAGACTTGCGTACGAGGGGCGAGGTACTCACTGCTGGTATTTATGCAGCGTAGCCTGCAGCAGAGTGAGGGAATAGACGAGCCCGGCCCCAAAGCTCAGCTGTTCGCCCGCAGCCCCCCGCAGTCCGGGACGCTGGCTGTAATCTTCGTTCAGCTCGAAACGCTCCTGAGCCTGCCTGCTGATCAGCTCAGCCTTGAGACAGACATAGCAGTTAGCCCAGCCGCTCCCTGCCACCACAACCTCCCCCCATTTCCCTCCTCCCCACACCTCATACTTTCTCGTCCCATCCATACCATCATCATCACTCTGCCTCACATTCCTCCCTTCCCATCCCCACAGCCCACTCCTCCTCCTTTCCCCTCCCAACCACATCTCTCTCCGGCTCTACATCCATCCCCTCCCAATCACCTCCACCCCACATGCTCAACTCATCCCACCTCACCCTTCCCCTCCGCCCCACTGCCTCCCTAGTCTACATCCCCATGAGCCTCACCCACCTTGCAGATGAGCCGTGGGATGAGCAGTAGGACGAGGATGGAGTCGTGGTCCCCACCGTGACGCAGGAAGAAATCGGGCATGAAGGAGGTTAGCAGTGAGACATGACGGTTCGCCTGCTGGACTTCCATCTGGCGCAGCTCCATTTCGATTGCCTGCCGAGAGATGGGGTTCAGATCCAGAATGTCACACACAGTCCAGGGGAGAGGGAGACACACACTGGGGTCAAGTCACACACAGTCCAGGGGAGAGGGAGACACACACTGGGGTCAAGTTACACACACTCCAGGGGAGAGGGAGACACACACTGGGGTCAAGTCACACACAGTCCAGGGGAGAGGGAGACACACACTGGGGTCAAGTCACACACAGTCCAGGGGAGAGGGAGACACACACTGGGGTCAAGTCACACACAGTCCAGGGGAGAGGGAGACACACACTGGGGTCAAGTCACACACAGTCCAGGGGAGAGGGAGACACACACTGGGGTCAAGTCACACACAGTCCAGGGGAGAGGGAGACACACACTGGGGTCAAGTCACACACAGTCCAGGGGAGAGGGAGACACACACTGGGGTCAAGTTACACACACTCCAGGGGAGAGGGAGACACACACTGGGGTCAAGTCGCACACAGTCCAGGGGAGAGGGAGACACACACTGGGGTCAAGTCACACACAGTCCAGGGGAGAGGGAGACACACACTGGGGTCAAGTCACACACAGTCCAGGGGAGAGGGAGACACACACTGGGGTCAAGTCACACACAGTCCAGGGGAGAGGGAGACACACACTGGGGTCAAGTCACACACAGTCCAGGGAGAGGGAGACACACACTGGGGTCAAGTCACACACAGTCCAGGGGAGAGGGAGACACACACTGGGGTCAAGTCACACACAGTCCAGGGGAGAGGGAGACACACACTGGGGTCAAGTCACACACAGTCCAGGGGAGAGGGAGACACACACTGGGGTCAAGTTACACACAGTCCAGGGAGAGGGAGACACACACTGGGGTCAAGTCACACACAGTCCAGGGGAGAGGGAGACACACACTGGGGTCAAGTCACACACAGTCCAGGGAGAGGGAGACACACACTGGGGTCAAGTCACACACAGTCCAGGGGAGAGGGAGACACACACTGGGGTCAAGTCACACACAGTCCAGGGGAGAGGGAGACACACACTGGGGTCAAGTTACACACAGTCCAGGGGAGAGGGAGACACACACTGGGGTCAAGTCACACACAGTCCGGGGAGAGGGAGACACACACTGGGGTCAAGTCACACACAGTCCGGGGAGAGGGAGACACACACTGGGGTCAAGTCACACACAGTCCAGGGGAGAGGGAGACACACACTGGGGTCAAGTTACACATCGATCAGGAGAGAGGGAGACACACACTGGGGTCAAGTTACACAACGATCAGGAGAGAGGGAGACACACACTGGGGTCAAGTTACACACAGTCCAGGGGAGAGAGAGACACACACTGGGGCCAAGTTACACACAGTCCAGGGGAGAGGGAGACACACACTGGGGCCAAGTTACACACAGTCCAGGGGAGAGGGAGACACACACTGGGGTCAAGTTACACAACGATCAGGAGAGAGGGAGACACACACTGGGGTCAAGTTACACACAGTCCAGGGGAGAGAGAGACACACACTGGGGCCAAGTTACACACAGTCCAGGGGAGAGGGAGACACACACTGGGGCCAAGTTACACACAGTCCAGGGGAGAGGGAGACACACACTGGGGCCAAGTTACACACAGTCCAGGGGGAAAGGGAGTCTCTCCACATCCACCCTATCTAGTCTTTTCAACATTCTGTAGATTTCAATGAGATCCCACGCATTCTTCTAAATTCCAGTGAGTACAGACCCAAAACCTCCAAATGCTCCTCATAGGTTAACCCCTTCATTCCCGGAATTATCCTTGTGAACCTCCTCTGGAGTCTCTCCAACGACAACACATCCTTTCTCAGATAGGACCCAAAACTGTTCACAATACTCTGTGCAGCCTGACTAGCATCTTATAAAAGCTGAACATTATTTCCTTGTTTTTAAATAAATGCCAACATTGCATTTGCCTTCTTAACCACAGACTCAACCAGCAAATTAACCTTCTGGTGGTATTGCACGAGGACTCCCCAGTCCCTCTGCATCTCTGATGTTTGAACCTTCTCCCCATTTAGATAACAGTCTGCACTATTGTTCCCTTTATCAAAATGCATCATCATACATTTCCCAACACTGTATTCCATCTGCCACTTTTTTGCCCATTCTTCCAATTTGTCTATGTCCTGCTACAATCGCATTGCTTCCTCAGCACTACCTACCCCTCCACCTATCTTCGTATCATCCGCAAACTTTGCCAAAAAGCCATCGATTTCATTATCTAAATCACTGACAAACAATGTGAAAAGTAGCGGTTCCAACCCCCAAGGAACACAACTGGTCACCGGCAAGCCACCAGAAAAGGCCCCTTTTATTCCCACTCGCTGCCTCGCCTGTCAGCCATTGCTCCATCCATGCCAGTATCTTTCCTGTAATGTCATAGGATTTTATTTTGTTAAGCAGCCTCGTGTGAGGCACCTTATTGCGTGGAGCCACGTTACACGCAGACCAGGGAGTGAGGGAGCTCAAACACAGGGACCACATCACACACAGAGCCGGGAGTGAGGGAGCTCCACACAGGGACCACATCACACACAGAGCCGGGAGTGAGGGAGCTCCACACAGGGACCACATCACACACAGAGCCGAGAGTGAGGGAGCTCCACACAGGGACCACATCACACACAGAGCCGGGAGAGAGAGAGCTCCACACAGGGACCACATCACACACAGAGCCGGGAGAGAGAGAGAGAGCTCCACACAGGGACCACATCACACACAGAACCGGGAGTGAGGGAGCTCCACACAGGGACCACATCACACACAGAGCCAGGTGTGAGGGAGCTCCACACAAGGACCACATCACATACAGAGCCGGGAGTGAGGGAGCTCAACACCGGGGACCGCGTCGGAGGGGGGGTTGCTTGACGAGGGGAGGGCCCTTGGTTTGCAAATCTAAAGGTCGTTGAAGGTGGCAGTTCAGGTAGATAACCTGGTTAAAAGGCAAATGGGATACTAAACTGCATTGGTGTGGTACTGAGTACAGGAGCAGGGAGGTTACAAAATCCTGGTCAGACCTCAGCTGGCAAACTGTGTACAGTTTTGGTCACCAAGTATCTGACAGCCCTGGAGAGGGTGTAGAGGGGATTCACCAGGACACTGCCTGGGATGGAATATTTCAGCTTAAGGAGGGACTGGTGGGCTGGTTCCGATCTCATACACAGGGCGATGAGATGTGTAGGAGGGGTGGGGATATGGCGAGTGCTAGAAGTAGAGTCGACTGGCGGGAGAGCGGACGTCACCTTACCTTGGCATGAGCCTTGGTCTCAGCAAACTTGATCTTGAAGTCGATGATGTCGGGGGCAGGCTGCTGTTCCCGCTCGGCCGAGGCTTCCTGCTGGCTCATCAGCTCACGGTTCACCTCCTGGGACAGGGGCAAGGTGCAGCAGGTCAACAAATGGCACACTGCACAGTGGGAGGGGAGGGGGGAACGTGCCGGGTACCGGAGGGGGGAGGGGAACGTGCTGGGGTGTAGAGAGTGTGGGGAGAGGGGAACGTGCCGGGGTGTAGAGAGTGTGGGGAGAGGGGAACGTGCCGGGGTGTAGAGAGTGTGGGGAGAGGGGAACGTGCCGGGGTGTAGAGTGTGTGGGGAGAGGGGAACGTGCCGGGGTGTAGAGTGTGTGGGGAGAGGGAACGTGCCGGGGTGTAGAGTGTGTGGGGAGAGGGGAACGTGCCGGGGTGTAGTTTGTGTGGGGAGAGGGGAACGTGCCGGGGTGTAGAGCGTGTGGGGCGGGGGGACCGTGCGGGGGTGTAGAGTGTGTGGGGAGAGGGGAACGTGCCGGGGTGTAGAGTGTGTGGGGAGAGGGAACGTGCCGGGGTGTAGAGTGTGTGGGGAGAGGGGAACGTGCCGGGGTGTAGAGAGTGTGGGGAGAGGGGAACGTGCCGGGGTGTAGAGAGTGTGGGGAGAGGGGAACGTGCCGGGGTGTAGAGTGTGTTGGGAGAGGGGAACGTGCCGGGGTGTAGAGTGTGTGGGGAGAGGGAACGTGCCGGGGTGTAGAGTGTGTGGGGAGAGGAGAAGTGCCGGGGTGTAGAGTGTGTGGGGAGAGGGGAACGTGCCGGGGTGTAGAGAGTGTGGGGAGAGGGGAACGTGCCGGGGTGTAGAGTGTGGGGAGAGGGGAACGTGCCGGGGTGTAGAGTGTGGGGAGAGGGGAACGTGCCGGGGTGTAGAGTGTGTTGGGAGAGGGGAACGTGCCGGGGTGTAGAGTGTGTTGGGAGAGGGGAACGTGCCGGGGTGTAGAGTGTGTTGGGAGAGGGGAACGTGCCGGGGTGTAGAGTGTGTTGGGAGAGGGGAACGTGCCGGGGTGTAGAGTGTGTGGGGAGAGGGGAACGTGCCGGGGTGTAGAGTGTGTGGGGAGAGGGGAACGTGCCGGGGTGTAGAGTGTGTGGGGAGAGGGGAACGTGCCGGGGTGTAGAGTGTGGGGAGAGGGAAACGTGCCGGGGTGTAGAGCGTGGGGAGAGGGGAACGTGCCGGGGTGTAGAGTGTGTGTTTGAGGATATACCTGCAGGTGTGAGGTGAGCTGGCGGTACTTGTGGGAACGTGCCGGTACGGGAGGGGGGAGAGCAGCGTGCTGGGGGGGGGGGAGAGCAGCGTGCTGGGGGGGGGAGAGCAGCGTGCTGGGGGAGGGAGAGCAGCGTGCTGGGGGAGGGAGAGCAGCGTGCTGGGGGGGGAGAGCAGCGTGCTGGGGGGGAGGGGGGAGAGCAGCGTGCTGGGGGGGAGAGCAGCGTGCTGGGGGCAGGGGGGAGAGCAGCGTGCTGGGGGGAGAGCAGCGTGTTGGGGGGAGAGCAGCGTGCTGGGGGGGAGAGCAGCGTGCTGGGGGGGAGAGCAGCGTGCTGGGGGGGAGAGCAGCGTGCTGGGGGGGAGGGGGGAGAGCAGCGTGCTGGGGGGAGAGCAGCGTGCTGGGGGCAGGGGGGAGAGCAGCGTGTTGGGGGGAGAGCAGCGTGCTGGGGGGGAGAGCAGCGTGCTGGGGGGGAGAGCAGCGTGCTGGGGGGGAGAGCAGTGTGCCGGGGGAGGAGAGCAGCGTGCTGGGGGGGGGAGAGCAGCGTGCCGGGGGGGGGAGAGCAGCGTGCCGGGGTGGGGAGAGCAGCGTGCCGGGGGGGGAGAGCAGCGTGCTGGGGGGGAGGGGGGAGAGCAGCGTGCTGGGGGGGAGAGCAGTGTGCCGGGGGAGGAGAGCAGCGTGCCGGGGGAGGAGAGCAGCGTGCCGGGGGGGGGGGGAGAGCAGCGTGCTGGGGGGGAGAGCAGCGTGCTGGGGGGGAGAGCAGCGTGCTGGGGGGGAGGGGGGAGAGCAGCGTGCTGGGGAGGGAGAGCAGCGTGCTGGGGGGAGGGGGGAGAGCAGGGGGGAGGGGGGAGAGCAGCGTGCTGGGGGGGAGGGGGGAGAGCAGCGTGCTGGGGGGGAGAGCAGTGTGCTGGGGGGGAGGGGGGAGAGCAGCGTGCTGGGGGGGAGAGCAGTGTGCCGAGGGGGAGAGCAGTGTGCCAGGGTGTAGAGTGTGTGTTTGAGGATATACCTGCAGGTGAGAGGTGAGCTGGCGGTACTTGTGGGAACGTGCCGGTACGGGAGGGGGGAGAGCAGCGTGCTGGGGGGGAGAGCAGCGTGCCGGGGGGGGAGGGGGGAGAGCAGTGTGCCGGGGGAGGAGAGCAGCGTGCGGGGGGGGGGAGAGCAGCGTGCTGGGGGGGAGAGCAGCGTGCTGGGGGGGAGAGCAGCATGCTGGGGGGGAGGGGGGAGAGCAGCGTGCTGGGGGGGAGAGCAGCGTGCTGGGGGGGAGGGGGGAGAGCAGCGTGCTGGGGGGGAGGGGGGAGAGCAGCGTGCTGGGGGGGGAGAGCAGCGTGCTGGGGGGGGAGAGCAGCGTGCTGGGGGGGAGGGGGGAGAGCAGCGTGCTGGGGGGGAGAGCAGTGTGCCGGGGGGGAGGGGGGAGAGCAGCGTGCTGGGGGGGAGAGCAGCGTGCTGGGGGGGAGGGGGGAGAGCAGCGTGCTGGGGGGGAGAGCAGCGTGCTGGGGGGGAGGGGGGAGAGCAGCGTGCTGGGGGGGAGAGCAGTGTGCCGGGGTGTAGAGTGTGTGTTTGAGGACTTTACCTGCAGCTGTGAGGTGAGCTGGCGGTACTTGTGGATGGTCTGTTGGTAGTCAGCCACTGTCTCCTGTGCAGCGTCTGCACGTCTCTGTGCCTCACGCACACGCGCAGCCCCCATGTCCAGCTGCTCACGCAGCTCCAGTTCCGTCTCACGCGCATTTTCTTGCAGCTCGTCATTCATTTCGTTAATGGCCTCCTACAAAGGGGGGGTGGTGGAGTGGGTGGGATGGCAGCAACTGGGTCACGGCACTGGCACTTGACCCGCATTCCTAATAATCCCAAACCCCTATCCCTGTACCGTAACCACAGCCATGTCAGAATTCCTCTCTGGGCATGTAGGGGACAGCAGATTCATACTGGAGCACAGCCCAACCCCGAGATTGTTCCCGATTCACCATCGACTATCCCGCGCCCCTCCTTCCACTGATGTCCCGGCACAACCTCGAACCCTGTCCCACTGGGTCACAGCCCTGACCCCCAACCACAACTCATTCGATACACTGACCCCTCCCACTGGGTCACAGCCCTGACCCCTTCCTGGGTGTAAAAGTTGTCCCTCAGGTTCAGATATCTCTGATTCTTGATGACTGTCTTCACTGTCAAACATGACCCCTGACCCTGTGGTGACCCGGGAACAGGCGTTTGAACTCACCAAGTCGCTGACTGTCTCTCTCAGTTCCCGCACTTTCTCCTCGAGGTCCAGGTTCCTGTCGGTCAGGGTCTCCACCATCTCCTCGGCCCCCAGCGCGGCATCCACCTGGCACAGAGTGTCAGGTCAGCACAGTACTCCTCACTCTCAGTCTCAATCCCACTCCCCCAGACACTCCACTCCACTGCAGCCCCTCAGCCAATGCCCAGCCCCACACCGTCCTGTGAAAGGGCGTGCGGCACGTGGACAGCAGCCCCAGCCCAGCCCGGACACACCTGCTCCTTCAGCTCGTCGATGGTGCTCTCAGCCTGTCGCAGCTCCTCCTCCAGTCTGTCCCGCTGCACCCTCAGGCTCTCCAGCTCCGACGCTTTGCGCTCCATCGCCTTCTGCAGCTTGCTGTGTTCCTGCTTCTCCGAAGCTGACAGGTCCCGCATCCTACCCGGCACACAGAGTCAGAGTCAGAGGGCGAGAGGGCAGAGAGAGGGGGGAAGGGGGTCAGGGCAGGGGTGGGCGGGGAAAAGCCCAGGAAAGAGTGGTTGGGGGGGGAGTGCGATTGTGAGTGTTTGCTTTTTGGGACACTGACCTGACCAGAGCTTCCTTCAGCCGACTGTTCTGCTCCTCCAGCTGTTTCAGTTGATAACTGGAGGCGGCTCCATCCGTACCTGTGGAACACTTTGTCAGTGTGGGTCATGGACGCTCGCCTGTATTCCCCACCCTCCCCTTCACCCCTCGTCTCTCCTTTTGCAGCAGGGAAACATCCACTGTCCCTAACGACTACAACTGCAAGGAGTGCATCCAGCTGCGGCTTCCAACAATCCACGGTCAACTCTGGATCATTCGGGAGGCTGAAGGGATAGAAACACAGAAAACCTACAGCACAATACAGGCCCTTCGGTTCACAGCGCTATGCCGAACATGTTCTTACTTTAGAACTTACCTTGGGTTCCCCATAGCCCACTATTTTTCTAAGCTCCATGTACCCATCCAGGAGTCTCTGAAAAGACCATATCATATCCGCCTCCGCCACCGTCGCCGGCAGCCCATTCCACACACTCACCACTCTCTGCGTAAAAAACTTACTCCTGACATCTCCTCTGTACCTACTCCCCAGCACCTTAAAACTATGCCCTCTCATGCTAGCCTTTTCAGCCCTGGGAAAAAGTCTGTGACTATCCACACGATCAATTCCTCTCATTATCTTATACACCTCTATCAGGTCATCTCTCATCCTCCGTCGCTCCAAGGAGAAAAGGCCGAGTTCTCTCAACCTATTCTCATAAGGCATGCTCCCCAATCCAGGCAACATCCTTGTAAATCTCCTCTGCACCCTTCCTATAGTTTCCACATCCTTCCTGTAGTGAGACGACCAGAACTGAGCACAGTACTCCAAGTGGGGTCTGACCAGGGTCCTATATAGCTGTAACATTACCTCTCGGCTCTTAAACTCAGTCCCATGGTTGATCAAGGCGAATGCACCGTACACCTTCTTAACCACACAGTCAACCTGTGTAGCAGTTTTGAGTGTCCTATGGACTCAGACCCCAAGATACCTCTGATCCTCCACACTGCCAAGAGTCTTACCATTAATACTATATTCTGCCATCATATTTGACCAACCAAAATGAACCATATATGGGTTGAACTCCATCTGCCACTTCTCAGCCCAGTTTTGCATCCTATCAATGACCACTGTAACCTCTGACAGCCCTCCACACTATCCACAACACCTCCAACCTTTGTTTCATCAGCAAATGTACTAACCCATCCCTCCACTTCCTCATCCAGGCCATTTATAAAAATCACAAAGAGAAGGGGTTCCAGAACAGATCCCTGAGGCACACCACTGGTCACTGACCTCCATGCATGGATGATAAATAGGACATATAGAGAGGTGGTTCTACCCAAGGTACAGGACACAGGAAACTGGGTGACAGTCAGGAAGGGGAAGGGGATAGGCAGCCAGTGCAGAGTACCCCTGTGTCCATCCCCCTCAACAACAGGTATATCACTTTGGTGAGCTGTAGTGATAGGGGATTCATCAGTTAGGGGAACAGACAGGAGATTCTGTGGACGAGAACAAGATTCCCAGGTGGTTTATTGCCTCCCAGGTGCAAGGGTAAGCGACATCTGAGATCGAGCCAACAGCATTCTGAAGTGGGAGAGTGTGCAAGCAGAGGTCATGGTCCACATTGTTACCAGCGACATTAGCAGGAAGGGTGATGAGGTCCTGCAAAGTGAGTTCAGGGAGTTTAGTGCTAAGTTAAAGGACAGGGGCTTGCTACCCGTGCCATGTACTAGTGAGACCACAAATAGAAAGATTATACATTTTAATATGTGACTAAGGAGTTGGTATATGAGGGAAGGCATAAGATTTTTTGGATCATTGGGCTCTCTTCCAGGGAAGGTGAGACCAGTATGGAAGGGATGGTTTATGTCTGAACTGGAACAGGCTTAATATCCCAGTGGGGAGGTTTGCTGGTGCTGCATGGTGGGGTTTAAACTAGAGTTGCAGGGAGATGGGAACCAGAATGGCAGAACAGCTAGTGGAGCAGTTATGGAGGCAGATGTTGGTAAGACCTCAGACAAAGTCAGGAATCAAAAGATTGAACATGGTGTGACTTGTGTCCTGAGCTGCGTGTATTTCAATGCAAGAAGTATCATAGGAAAGGCAGATGATCTCAAGGCATGGATCAACACCTACAGCTACGGAAGGAAATTTTGTCACATGGTGTGAGCAGAATTATCTGCAGCTTAATGTGAAAAAGACTAAGGAGCTGGTGGTGGACCTGAGGAGAGCTAAGGTACCGATGACCCCTGTTTCCATCCAGGGGGTCAGTGTGGAAATGGTGGAGGATTACAAATACCTGGGGATACGAATTGACAATAAATCGGACAGGTCAAAGAACACTGAGGCTGTCTACAAGAAGGGTCGGAACCGTCTCTATTTCCTGAGGAGAGTGAGGTCCTTTAACATCTGCCGGATGATGCTGAGGATGTTCTACGAGTCTGTGGTGGCCAGTGCTATCATGTTTGCTGGTGGCAGACACCAACAGAATCAACAAACTCATTCGTAAGGCCAGTGATGTTGTAGGGATGGAACTGGACTCTCTCACAGTGTTGTCTGAAAAGAGGATGCTGTCTAAGTTACATGCCATCTTGGTCAATGTGTCCCATCCACTACATAATGTACTGGGTGGGCACAGGAGTACATTCAGCCAGAGACTCATTCCACCGAGATGCAACACAGAGCGTCATAGGAAGTCATTCCTACCTGTGGCCATCAAATTTTACAACTCCTCCCTTGGAGGTTCAGACACCCTGAGCCAATAGGCTGGTCCTGGACTTATTTCATAATTTACTGGCATAATTTACATATTCCTATTTAACTATTTATGGTTCTATTACTATTTATTATTTATGGAGCAACTGCAACGAAAACCAATTTCCCCTGGGATTAATAAAATATGACTATGACTATGAATTATGATATTGTAGCCATTGGTGAGACTTGATTGCAGGAGGGACAGGACTGTTGTAGGGATTTTAAAGTGATAGAGTGTGAGGCATTGAAGTGGGACAAGTTGCGTTACTGGTCAGGGAAGATGTCGTGGCAGTGCTCTGTCAGGACAGCACAACTAGTGAGGCATTATGGGTGGAACTGAGGAATAAGCAAGATATGACCATGTGCGATACTAGGTCTCCTATTAGGGAACGAGACAGGGCAGGTAATAGAAGCTTGTGTAGTGACCACAATGCCATTAGTTTCAAAGTAAATAAGGAAAAAGATAGGCAGATTGAGATTCTAAACTTTGAAGGAATCAGAAAGGATCTGGCAAGTGTGGATTGGGACGAGGGATAGGAACCAGTATGATCCAGCAGGATTACAAGCAGATGATGGGTATAACAAGAATTTAAGGAAGGACAAGCCAATGTCTGGATGCAAATGTCAACAGTGCAAAGAGTTAAATTGTACCAGACGCAAAATTCAAAACTGTGAAGAAGACAGGACTGAAGGTGCTGTAGTTAAATGCGTGTAGCATTTGGAATAAGGTGGACGAACTTGTGGCGCAATTAAAGGTGGTTGGTATGACATTGTGGGCATCACTGAGCTGTGGCTGAAAGAAGGCCGTAGTTGGGAGCTTAACATCAAAGGCTATACTTTGTATCGAAACGACAGGCAGAAAGGCAAAGGTGGTGGTGTATGTCAGTTGGTAAGAGATGGCATTACATCTTTAGAAAGAGGTGATACAGGGTCAGAGAATGTTGAATCGCTGCGAGCGGAGTTAAGAAATTACAAGGGTAAAAAAACATTTTGGGAATCATATATAGGCCTCCAAATAATAGCCAAGGTGTGGGGTTGAGATTGCAAAGGGAGCTGGAAAAGACATGTAATAAATGTAATGATGGGGACTTCAATATACAAGCAGATTGGGAAAATCCGGTTGGTGTCAGAATGCAAGAGAGGGAATTTATTGAATGCTAGAACAGCCTGTGCTTCAGCCTACTCGGGGAAAAGCTATCTTAGATTGAGTGTTGTGTGATAACCCAGATCTTATTAGGGAGCTTAATGTAAAGGAACCCACAGGAGGCAGTGATGATAATATACAATTTCAGAAGGAGAAGCATAAGTTACATGTATCAGTATCGCAATGGAATAAAGGGAATTACAGAGGCATGAGAAAGAAGTTTGCCCAGGTGGATTGGAGGAGGATACTGGCAGGGATGATGGCAGAGCAGAGATGGCTGAAGTTTCTGGGAATAGTTCACAAGGCACAGGATGGTTATAACCCACAGAAGAAGTTGTTCTCAAATGGCAGAGGTAAGCAACCATGGCTGACAAGGAAAGTTAAGGACTGTATAAAAGCCAAGGAAAGGGCATACAAGGTAGTAGAAGTGAATGGGAAGTTGGATGATTGGGAAGTTTTTAAAATCCAACAAAGGGCAACTAAAAAAGCTATAATGAGGGAAAAGATGTAATATGAGGGCAGACTAGCCAATAATATAAAGCAGGATACCAAAAGCTTTTTCAGTTGTATAAAAAGTAAAAGGGAGGTGAAAGTTGATATTGGATCACTGGAAAATGATGCTGGTGAGGTAGTAATGGGGGGGGGGCAGAGAAATGGCAAACAGTAAATGCGAGATCATCCACTTTGGAAGGAATAATAGAAGAGCAGATTATTATTTAAAGATTGAAGCATGCTGTTGTGCAGAGGGACTTGGGAGTGCTTGTTCATGAATCGCAAAGAGTTGGCTTGCAGGTACAACAGGTTATTAAGAAGGCAAATGGAATGTTGGCCTTCATTACTAGAGGGATTGAATTCAAGAGCAGGGAGGTCATGCTGCAACTATACAGGGTACTGGTGAGGCTGCACCTGGAGTACTGTGTGCAGTTCTGGTCTCCGTACTTGGGGAAGGATATACTGGCTTTGGAGACAGTGCAGAGGAGGTTCAAAAGGTTGATTTCAGAGATGAAGGGGTTAACCTATGAGGAGAGATTGAGTCGCCTGGGACTATACTCTCTGGAATTCAGAAGAATGAGAGGGGATCTTATAGAAATATACAAATTTTTAAAAGGGATAGATTAGATAGAAGTAGGAAAGTTGTTTCCATTGGTAGGTGAGACTAGAACTAGGGGACATTGCCTCAAGATTCAGGGGAGAAGATTTAGGACGGAAATGAGGAGAAACTGTTTCTCCCAGAGAGTGGTGAATCTGTGGAATTTTCTGCCCAGGGAAGCAGTTGAGGCTTCTTCACTGAATATATTTAAGAGACAGTTAGATAGACTTTTTACACAGTAGGGGAATTAAGGGTTATGGGGAAAAGGCAGGTAGATGGAGCTGAGTTTACGGACAGATCAGCCATGATCTTATTGAATGGCAGGGCAGGCTCGATGGGATAGATGGCCAACTCCTGCTCCTATTTGTTATGTTTTTATGCACTTAATGGGTACTTCACATCCTTCTTCATGGTGGAAAACACAAGCAGTATGGCAGAAGTCTATGAGTGTCAGGGGGCAGGAGTGAGTGCCATTGCTACGACAAAGGAAAAAGTGCTAGGCAAACTCAAAGGTCTTAAGGTGGATAAGTCACCTGGACCAGCTGGACTACATCCCAGAGTCCTGAGAGTGGTTGCTGAAGAGATAACAGATGCAATAGTCATGGTCTTTCAAGAATCACTTGTTTCTGGCATGTCCCAGAGGACTGGATGATTGCAAATGTCACTCCACTGTTTAAGAAGGGAGGAAGGCAAAAGAAAGGAAATTAGAAGCCAGTTAACCTAACCTCAGTGGTTGGAAAGTGATGCAGTCTATTATTAAGGACAAAGTTTTGAGGTACTTGGAGATTAATGATAAAATAAGTCAAAGTCAACATCGTTTCTGTAAAGGGAAATGTACGATAATGGATTTTGGGAAAAGGAACAATAGTGCAGACTACTATCTAAATGGGGAGAAGGTTCAAACATCAGAGATGCAGAGGTACTTAGCAGACCTCGTGCAAGACTCCCACAAGGTTACTTTACAGGTTGAGTCTGTGGTAAAGAAGGCAAATGCAATGTTGGTTTTTATTTCAGGGGGAAGAGAATGTAAAAGCAAGGCGACAATGCTCGGCCTTTATAAGATTCTAGTCAGGCTGCACTTGGAGTATTGTCAACAGTTTTGGGCCCTATCCATATCTCAGAAAGGATGTGAACCTCCTCTGGAGTCTCTCCAATGACAAGGATGATTCATGGGAATGAAGGGGTTAACATGTGAGGAGTGTTTGGCAGCTTTGGGCCTGTAGTCACTGGAATTTAGAAGAATGTGGGGGGATCTCATTGAAACCTACAGAATGTTGAAAGGACTAGATGTGGTGGATGTGGAGAGGATGTTTCCCATGGTGGGATATCCAGAACTAGAGGGCACAGCCTCAGAATTGAAGGACGATCCTTTAGAACAGAGGTAAGGAGGAATTTTTTTAAGCCAGAGTAGTAAATCTGTGGAATACTCTCCTACAGACTCGGTGGAGGCCAAGTCCACTAGGCAAAATGTCACTCCACTCTAAGAAAAGATGAACGCAGCAGAAAGGAAATTATAGACCAGTTAACCTGACCTCAGGTTGGGAAGATGTTAGAGTCAATTGTTAAGAACAGGGTGACACAGGACAAGAAAGTACAAAGTCAGCATGGTTTCCTTCAGGGAAAATCCTGTCTGAAGAAACTGTCGGAATTCTTTGAGGAGATTACAAGTAGGATAGATAAAAGGCATGCAGTGAATGTCGTATATTTGGACTTTCAGAAGGCCTTTAATAAGGCGCAACACACGAGGCTGCTTACCAAGTTCAGCGCCCATGGTATTACAGGAAAATTATTAACATGATTAGAGTATTGGCTGATTGGAAAAAGGCAGGGAGTAGAAATAAAAAGATCCTTGTCCAGTTGGCTGACAGTGACTCGCTGTGTTCTGCAGAGGTTGGTTTTGGGTGATTTAGACGATGAAATAAATGGTTAAGAGGAATAGATAGAGTGGATAGCCAGCGCCTCTTCCCCAGGGCACCACTGCTCAGTACAAGAGGACATGGCTTTAAGGTAAGGGGTGGGAAGTTCAAGGGGGATATTAGAGGAAGGTTTTTTACTCAGAGAGTGGTTGGTGCGTGGAATGCACTGCCTGAGTCAGTGGTGGAGGCAGATACCCTAGTGAAGTTTAAGAGACTACAGGACAGGTATATGGAGGAATTTAAGGTGGGGGGTTATATGGGATGCAGAGTTTAAGGGTCAGCACAACATTGTGGGCCGAAGGGCCTGTACTGTGCTCTACTATTCTATGTACAGCTTCTCCCGTCTCAACCCATCCACCCCAGTCTCTCCCCTCTCAACCCATCCACCCCAGTCTCTCCCGTCTCAACCCATCCACCCCAGTCTCTCCCCTCTCAACCCATCCACCCCAGTCTCTCCCCTCTACAGTCCATCCACCCCAGTCTCTCCCCTCTACAGTCCATCCACCCCAGTCTCTCCCCTCTCAACCCATCCACCCCAGTCTCTCCCCTCTCAACCCATCCACCCCAGTCTCTCCCCTCTACAGTCCATCCACCCCAGTCTCTCCCCTCTCAACCCATCCACCCCAGTCTCTCCCCTCTCAACCCATCCACCCCAGTCTCTCCCCTCTACAGTCCATCCACCCCAGTCTCTCCCCTCTCAACCCATCCACCCCAGTCTCTCCCCTCTCAACCCATCCACCCCAGTCTCTCCCCTCTCAACCCATCCACCCCAGTCTCTCCCCTCTCAACCCATCCACCCCAGTCTCTCCCCTCTACAGTCCATCCACCCCAGTCTCTCCCCTCTCAACCCATCCACCCCAGTCTCTCCCCTCTCAACCCATCCACCCTAGTCTCTCCCCTCTACAGTCCATCCACCCTAGTCTCTCCCCTCTACAACCCATCCACCCCAGTCTCTCCCCTCTCAACCCATCCACCCCAGTCTCTCCCCTCTCAACCCATCCACCCCAGTCTCTCCCCTCTCAACCCATCCACCCTAGTCTCTCCCCTCTACAGTCCATCCACCCTAGTCTCTCCCCTCTACAACCCATCCACCCCAGTCTCTCCCCTCTCAACCCATCCACCCTAGTCTCTCCCCTCTACAACCCATCCACCCCAGTCTCTCCCCTCTACAACCCATCCACCCCAGTCTCTCCCCTCTCAACCCATCCACCCTAGTCTCTCCCCTCTACAACCCATCCACCCCAGTCTCTCCCCTCTACAACCCATCCACCCCAGTCTCTCCCCTCTACAACCCATCCACCCCAGCTTCTCCTGTCTCAACCCATCCACCCCAGTCTCTCCCCTCTCAACCCATCCACCCGTCTCTCCCCTCTCAACCCATCCACCCCAGCTTCTCCCGTCTCAACCCATCCACCCCAGTCTCTCCCCTCTCAACCCATCCACCCTAGTCTCTCCCCTCTACAACCCATCCACCTCAGTCTCTCCCCTCTCAACCCATCCACCCGTCTCTCCCCTCTCAACCCATCCACGCCAGTCTCTCCCCTCTCAACCCATCCACCCCAGTCTCTCCCCTCTACAACCCAACCACCCCAGTCTCTCCCCTCTACAACCCATCCACCCCAGCTTCTCCTGTCTCAACCCATCCACGCCAGACTCTCCCCTCTCAACCCATCCACCCCAGTCTCTCCCCTCTCAACCCAACCACCCCAGTCTCTCCCCTCTCAACCCATCCACCCCAGCTTCTCCTGTCTCAACCCATCCACCCCAGTCTCTCCCCTCTACAGTCCATCCACCCCAGTCTTTCCCCTCTCAACCCTTACCCTCCGTCTCTTTTCAAGGACACTGGAGAGCCCATGACCACAGACACATGAGCTGTCACTGCTGAGCGCGTAACAAGAGAGTTCAGCAGACTTCACCTAGGCTAGGCTATGGGCCTGGACAGCATCAGCCCAAGAGTACTCAAGGTATGTGCAGTCTTTCAACACATCTTTAATTTGAGCCTGAGCTTGCACAGGGTCCCTGTTCTGTGCAAAGCATCCTGCCTAGTTCCACGACCCAAGAAGACATGTCCCACCACACCCAGTGACTACAGACCAGTAGCACTGTCCTCACATGTTATGAAATCATCAGAAAGACTAGCCCTGACACATCTCCGGATTATCGTAAATCCATCACAGGATGCCCTGCGGTTTACTTACCAACCACCTACTGGAGTTGAGGATGCCATTATCTCCCTGCTTCTACGAGCTGACACCCATCTGGATGAACCAGGCAGCACTGCGAAAATCATGTTCTTTGATTCCTCCACTGCTTTAAGCACCATATGACCTGCTTTACTCGGGAATAAGCTCACAGAGATGCAGGTGGATGTTCCTGTGGCATCCTGGATTACAGACTACCTGGTCAGACAGCCACAGTATGAGAGATTGCAGAGCTGTGTATCAGATACTGGGGTTAGCAGCCCAGGGGACTGTGCTGTCCCTGTTCCTGTCACTATCTACACCTCAGACTTCAGATACAACTGGGAGTCCTGCGACCTGCAGGGGTTATTGGATGACTCACAATTGTCGGCTGTAAAAGCCGGGGTCCAGAGGCTGAGTACAGGCGAGTGGTGAACAACTGTAGAGTGGTGTCAGCTGGATCACCTGCAGCTCAACATCACTATGGCAAAGGAGCTGATGGTGGACTTTAGGAAGGTGAAAACACCCTGCATTCCCATCTCCATCACGGGAACAGATGTGGAAGTCGTCCGGGACTGCAAGTACTGGGAAACAATGGACCCAGCACAGATCCCTGTGGCACACCACTGGTCGCAGGCCTCCAGTCAGACAGGCAACCTTCTACTGCCTGGCTTCTCCCAGGAAGCTAATATCTAATCCAATTTACTGTCCTAAACCAAATACCAAGCGATTGAACTTTCTTGACCAATCTCCCAAGCAGGAACTTGTCAAAGGCCTTGCTAAAGTCTCCGAAGACAAAGATTCACTGCCTTGCCTTCATCAATTCTCCTGGTAACTTAAAGGTCATTAAAAAATTGCAGACCAGTCAGCCCATTTAATCCATCCTAACCATTTAAACATCCCAATCCACACCCCCCACCCTATCAACTCTCCTCACATTCAAGACATTACCCACCCCCAGGGTACTCCATTCCACACTCCCCACCCATTCGACACTCCCCACATTCCGGACATTACCCACCCCCAGGGAACTCATTTCCACACCCCCACCCATTCGACACTCCTCTCATTCCAGACATTACCCATCCCCAGGGTACTCCATTCCACACCCCCACCCATTCGACACTCCCCACATTCCGGACATTACCTACCCCCAGGGTATTCCATTCCACACACCCCACCCATTCCACACTCCCCACATTCCGGACATTACCCACCCCCAGGGTACTCCATTCCACACTCCCCACATTCCGGACATTACCCACCCCCAGGGTACTCCATTCCACACCCCCACCCATTCCACACTCCCCACATTCCGGACATTACCCACCCCCAGGGTACTCCATTCCACACCCCCACCCATTCCACACTCTTCTCATTCCAGACATTACCCATCCCCAGGGTACTCCATTCCACACCCCCACCCATTCCACACTCCCCACATTCCGGACATTACCCACCCCCAGGGTACTCCATTCCACACCCCCACCCATTCCACACTCTTCTCATTCCGGACATTACCCACCCCCAGGGTACTCCATTCCACACCCCCACCCATTCCACACTCTTCTCATTCCAGACATTACCCATCCCCAGGGTACTCCATTCCACACCCCCACCCATTCGACACTCCCCACATTCCGGACATTACCTACCCCCAGGGTATTCCATTCCACACCCCCCACCCATTCCACACTCCCCACATTCCGGACATTACCCACCCCCAGGGTACTCCATTCCACACCCCCACCCATTCCACACTCCCCACATTCCGGACATTACCCACCCCCAGGGTACTCCATTCCACACCCCCACCCATTCGACACTCCTCTCATTCCAGACATTACCCACCCCCAGGGTATTCCATTCCACACTTCCCACATTCCGGACATTACCTACCCCCAGGGGATTCCATTCCACACCCCCCACCCATTCCACACTCCCCACATTCCGGACATTACCCACCCCAGGGTACTCCATTCCACACCCCCACATTTCGGACATTACCCACCCTCAGGGTATTCCATTCCACACTTCCCACATTTCGGACATTACCCACCCCCAGGGTACTCCATTCCACACCCCCACATTTCAGACATTACCCACCCTCAGGGTATTCCATTCCACACTTCCCACATTTCGGACATTACCCACCCCCAGGGTACTCCATTCCACACCCCCACATTTCGGACATTACCCACCCTCAGGGTACTCCATTCCACACCCCCACCCATTCGACACTCCTCTCATTCCAGACATTACCCACCCCAGGGTACTCCATTCCACACCCCCACATTTCGGACATTACCCACCCTCAGGGTACTCCATTCCACAACCCCACACACGATACCTCAGCTCCCCCACACACAAATCTCATGGGGTGAGGGGGTCACATGCTCATTGGCGAGGTTGGGATGGGTTGGGACGATAACGCGCTGCGCAGTGGGTCGCAGATCCCGCAGTGGGAGGAAGCCTCCAGCAGCATGACACTCAGCACCCCTACCCTTTTCCTCGATCTCGTGCTTGAGGATCTCCAGGTCGGTGCTGAGCTCATCCACCCGCTCCTTCAGCCCGTCCACTTCCTGCTGCAGGGACTCCGCCCGCTCCTCCGCCATCTCCTTGTCCAGCGTCGCCATCTCAATGGCATCCGCTGTGTCTGCCATCTCCTCCATGTAGTGGTCCCGAGCCTCCAGAGCCTCCTTCGCCTCCTGTGCACAGCACGGCATGGCGCATCAGTGAGGTGTACATTCAGTGCCACATTCCCCATCAGTCAAACTCACAGTGTCAGTCCCCGTGCACCAACCCATCCCGCAAGCCCCATCAAACGCACACTGCAATCACTTGTGCAGCCGTCAGTCCCGTGTCGGTCAAACGCAGTGTCAGTCCCGTGTTGCAATCAAACACACATGACAGTCCCACGTGCACCCGTCAGTTTTGGGTGTCTCCGGCAGTAAAACACACACCGTCAGTTATGGGTGTTATTGTCAGTAAAACACACACCGTCAGTTATGGGTGTTATTGTCAGTAAAACACACACTGTCAGTTATGGGTGTCTCCAGCAGTAAAACACACACCGTCAGTTATGGGTGTTATTATCAGTAAAACACACACTGTCAGTTATGGGTGTCTCCAGCAGTAAAACACACACCGTCAGTTATGGGTGTTATTATCAGTAAAGCACACACTGTCAGTTATGGGTGTCTCCAGCAGTAAAACACACACGGTCAGTTATAGGTGTTATTATCAGTAAAGCACACACTGTCAGTTATGGGTGTCTCCAGCAGTAAAACACACACTGTCAGTTATGGGTGTTATTATCAGTAAAACACACACTGTCAGTTATGGGTGTCTCCGTCAGTAAAACACACACTGTCAGTTATGGGTGACCCGTCAGTCTCGCATGTCCTGCTGGTACCAACATAAGCAGTGAGATCAGTCATACATCAGTCCTGCATAACCCCATCAGTACCAATGTAGACCATTTGTCCTGCATGACCCCATCAGTACGAACACACTGTCAGAAATATCCCATGTCAATTGTTCCTATCCCCATCAGTACTACTACACATCAGTCCCATGTTTACCAATGAGTACCTGTATCTGTGAGTATCAATAGACATCATCAGTGCTGTACACACACCGTCAACCCCAACCCTGAACACCAGAACATTCCTATCACACCCAGATCCCCAAACACAGCCCAGAGCCTGTGAACACCAACACAGAAATCGCCCCCCTCCGCCCCCACTGGCTCCAGACTCCACAAACTCAACTACTTGGGTTGGCGGATCAATGAGGTCTTCCTCCATGAGTTTCGGGAGCTCGGTAGCTGTTTAAAGAACAGAACCGAACCTCAAAGGCCAGATTCTCGGGATTGCTTCTACTACCACGAGGCAACCAAAACAGTGAGACAGCGACATACAGCAATACAGCACAGATACAGGCCCTTCGGCCCAATCTGTCCCTGCTGACCATAGCTACCTCCCTTCAACCATTCCCTACTTGAAACAATGGGCACAGCCTGGTCAGTATAGTTCAACACACCATGACTGCTTTTAGTCCTAATTGTATTGTCTTGCAGAAAATCTGTATGTTTTTGTTGTGATGCTACTTATTTATAAGACATAGCAGCAGAATTCTGCCATTCAGCCCATCGAGTCTTCTCTGCTATTCTGTTATGGCTGAGTTATTAACTCTATCAACGCCACTCTCCTGCTTTCTCCTGGTAACCTTCGACACCCTGACTAATCAAGAACCTACTAGCCTCCGCCTTAAACATACCCAATGATTTGGCCTCCACAGACACCCCTGGCAACGAATTCCACTGATTCACCAATTTTTCCTCATCTTTGTTCTAAATGGACACACCTCTATTCTGAGGTTGTCCCTTCTGGTCTAAGATTCCCCCACTGTGTGAAACATCTTCTCCACATCCACTCCACTGAGGACTTTCAAAATTCAATAGGTTTCAATGAGATACCCAGTCATTCTTCTAAACTCGAAGACAGACCTCAAATGCTCCTTCAATACCAGCACATCCTTTATAGATAAGGGGCCCAAAACAGCTCATAATACTCCAACTGAGGACTCCCATTTCCCTTTGCACCTCTGATTTCTCAATTTTCTCCCCATTTATAAAATAGTTCAGGCCTTTATTTTTTCCCCCAAAGTGCATGATCATACTTCCCTAACAATTCATCTGCCACTTCATTCCATTCTCCCAATCTGTTTAAGGCTCCCTCCCTTTTTCCTCAACACTACCTGCACCTTCACTATACTGTCCACAAAACTAGCCACAAATTCATCATTTCCAAATCGCTGACGTACAACGTGAAAACAATCAGTGCCAACACAGACCCCTGTGACACACCAGCAGCCAACCAGAAAAGCCCCCGAGAATCCGCCTCTTTGCCTCCTGCCAATCAGACGATCCTCTATCCATGCTAGCACCTTTCTTTAAGTTTAGTAAAGCAATGAGTCATAAGCAAAGAGCTTCCAGTCAAGATGGTAACTATGTATAAATCCATCTAGATAGACCATGAAACCATATATTTCACTTCTTTTATGTCTTGTATGTTTCTATTTCCTCATGAATGTGATTCTGGAACTGTTGGAGCCTATGATTTGCACTTTGGAGTGCTTCAGCACTCTGCACTCCCCAAGAGGATTCCGGAAGACAGAGGCACTGTGCACAAACTTCGTGGCGAGAAGGCTACAAGACGGGTTATGAGCCAATGTTCAAGTCCATTTCACTGATTAAAGCTTCTATTATCCGCTGATTAAAGAGATGAAGGAGGACAAAACATAGAGGCCAGTGCCAAAGGCGAGAGCCTGCCTTTTGATCACTGGTGGGATCACTCTGTTATCAGAGACGACACCGCCTTTTGATCACTGGTGGGATCGCTCTGTTAGAGAGAGAGGACACTGCCTTTTGATCACTGGTGGGATCGCTCTATGAGAGAGAGGACACTGCCTTGTGATCACTGGTGGGATCATTCTATCAGAGATAGGACACTGCCTTTTGATCACTGGTGGGATCGCTCTGTTATCAGAGAGAGGACACAGCCTTTTGATCACTGGTGGGATCACTCTGTTATCAGAGAGAGACGACACTGCCTTTTGATCACAGGTGGGATCGCTACATTATCAAAGAGAGGACACTGCCTTTTGATCACTGGTGGGATCGCTCTATGAGAGAGAGGACACTGCCTTTTGATCACTGGTGGGATCACTCTGTTATCAGAAACAGAGGACACTGCCTTGTGATCACTGGTGGGATCGCTCTGTTATCAGAGAGGACACTGCCTTTTGATCACTGGTGGGATCGCTCTGTTATCGGAGAGAGGACACTGCCTTTTGATCACTGGTGGGATCACTATGTTATCAGAGAGAGGACACTGCCTTTTGATCACTGGTGGGATCACCCTATAAGAGAGAGGACACTGCCTTTTGATCACTGGTGGGATCGCTCCGTCATCAGAGAGAGGACACTGCCTTTTGATCACTGGTGGGATTGCTCTATGAGAGAGAGGACACTGCCTTGTGATCACTAGTGGGATCACTCTGTTCTCAGAGAGAGGACAATGCCTTTCGATCACTGGTAGGATCATTCTGTTATCAGAGAGAGAGGACACTGCCTTTTGATCACTGGTGGGATTGCTCTATGAGAGAGAGGACTGCCTTGTGATCGCTGGTGGGATTGCTCTATGAGAGAGAGGACACTGCCTTTTGATCACTGGTGGGATCACTCCGTTATCAGAGAGAGGACAGCCTTTTGATCACTGGTGGGATCGCTCTGTTATCAGAGAGAGGACACTGCCTTTTGATCACTGGTGGGATTGCTCTATGAGAGAGAGGACTGCCTTGTGATCGCTGGTGGGATTGCTCTATGAGAGAGAGGACACTGCCTTTTGATCACTGGTGGGATCACTCTGTTATCAGAAAGAGAGAGGACAATGTCTTTAGATCACTGGTGGAATCACTCCATGAGAGAGAGGACACTGCCTTGTGATCACTGGTGGGATCGCTCTGTTATCAGAGAGAGGAAACTGCCTTTTGATCACTGGTGGGATTGCCCTATGAGAGAGAGGACACTGCCTTTTGATAACTGGTGGGATCACTCTGTTATCAGAGAGAGAGGACACTGCCTTTTGATCACTGGTAGGATCACTCTGTTATCAAAGAGAGAGGACACTCCCTTTTGATAGCTGGTGGGATCGCTCTATGAGAGAGAGGACACTGCCTTTTGATCACTGGTGGGATCGCCCTATGAGAGAGAGGACACTGCCGTTTGATCACTGGTGGGATCGCTCTATGAGAGAGAGGACACTGCCTTTTGATCACTGGTGGGATCGCCCTATGAGAGAGAGGACACTGCCTTGTGATCACTGGTGGGATCGCTCTGTTATCAGAGAGAGGACACTGCCTTTTGATCACTGGTGGGATCGCTCAGTTATCAGAGAGAGAGGACACTGCCTTTTGATCACTGGTGGGATTTCTCTATGAGAGAGAGGACACTGCCTTTTGATCACTGGTGGGATCGCTCTGTTAGCAGACAGAGGACACAGCCTTTTGATCACTGGTGGGATCGCTCTGTTATCAGAGAGAGGACACTGCCTTTTGATCACTGGTGGGATCACTCCGTTATCAGAGCGAGGACACTGCCTTTTGATCACTGGTGGGATTGCTCTATGAGAGAGAGGACTGCCTTGTGATCGCTGGTGGGATTGCTCTATGAGAGAGAGGACACTGCCTTTTGATCACTGGTGGGATCGCTCTGTTATCAGAGAGAGGACACTGCCTTTTGATCACTGGTGGGATCCCACCGTTATCAAAGCGAGGACACTGCCTTTTGATCATGGTGGGATTGCTCTATAACAGAGAGGACTGCCTTGTGATCGCTGGTGGGATTGCTCTATGAGAGAGAGGACACTGCCTTTTGATCACTGGTGAGGTCGCTCTGTTATCAGAGAGAGGACACTGCCTTTTGATCACTGGTGGGATCACTCCGTTATCAGAGAGAGGACTGCCTTTTGATCACTGTTGGGATTGCTCTATGAGAGAGAGGACTGCCTTGTGATCGCTGGTGGGATTGCTCTATGAGAGAGAGGACACTGCCTTTTGATCACTGGTGGGATCACTCTGTTATCGTTGAGAGAGAGAGGACAATGTCTTTTGATCACTGCTGGAATCGCTCTATGAGAGAGAGGACACTGCCTTGTGATCACTGGTGGGATCACTCTGTTCTCAGAGAGAGGACACTGCCTTTTGATCACTGGTGGGATTGCTCTATGAGAGAGAGGACTGCCTTGTGATCGCTGGTGGGATTGCTCTATGAGAGAGAGGACACTGCCTTTTGATCACTGGTGGGATCACTCTGTTATCAGAGAGAGAGAGGACAATGTCTTTTGATCACTGGTGGAATCGCTCTATGAGAGAGAGGACACTGCCTTGTGATCACTGGTGGGATCGCTCTGTTATCAGAGAGAGGACACTGCCTTTTGATCACTGCTGGGATTGCTCTATGAGAGAGAGGACTGCCTTGTGATCGCTGGTGGGATTGCTCTATGAGAGAGAGGACTGCCTTGTGATCGCTGGTGGGATTGCTCTATGAGAGAGAGGACACTGCTTTTTGATCACTGGTGGGATCTCTCGATGAGAGAGAGGACACTAACTTTTGATCACTGGTGGGATCACTCTGTTATCAGAGAGAGAGGACACTGCCTTTTGATCACTGGTGGGATCACTCTGTTATCAGAGAGAGAGGACACTGCCTTGTGATCACTGGTAGGATCGCTCTATGAGAGACTGGACACTGCCTTTTGATCACTGGTGGGATCACTCTGTTATCAGAGAGAGAGGACACTGCCTTCTGATCACTGGTGGGATCGCTCAATGTGAGAGAGAGGACACTGCCTTGTGACCACTGGTGGGATCACTCTGTTCTCAGAGAGAGGACACTGCCTTTCGATCACTGGTAGGTTCACTCTGTTATCAGAGAGAGAAGACACTGCCTTTTGATCACTGGTGGGATTGCTCTATGAGAGAGAGGACACTGCCTTTTGATCACTGGTGGGATCACTCTGTTATCAGAGAGAGAGGACACTGCCTTGTGATCACTGGTGGGATCGCTCTGTTATCAGAGAGAGGACAATGCTTTTTGATCACTGCTGGGATCGCTCTATTATCAGAGAGAGGACACTGCCTTTTGATCACTGGTGGGATCACTCCATTATCAGAGCGAAGACACTGCCTTTTGATCACTGGTGGGATTGCTCTATGAGAGAGAGGACTGCCTTGTGATCGCTGGTGGGATTGCTCTATGAGAGAGAGGACACTGCCTTTTGATCACTGGTGGGATCGCTCTGTTATCAGAGAGAGGACACTGCCTTTTGATCACTGGTGGGATCACTCCGTTATCAGAAAGAGGACTGCCTTTTGATCACTGGTGGGATCGCTCTGTTATCAGAGAGAGGACACTGCCTTTTGATCACTGGTGGGATTGCACTATGAGAGAGAGGACTGCCTTGTGATCGCTGGTGGGCTTGCTCTATGAGAGAGAGGACACTGCCTGTTGATCACTGGTGGGATCACTCTGTTATCAGAGAGAGAGAGGACAATGTCTTTTGATCACTGGTGGAATCGCTCTATGAGACAGAGGACACTGCCTTGTGATCACTGGTGGGATCGCTCGGTTATCAGAGAGAGGACACTGCCTTTTGATCACTGGTGGGATTGCTCTATGAGAGAGAGGACTGCCTTGTGATCGCTGGTGGGATTGCTCGATGAGAGAGCGGATACTGACTTTTGATAACTGGTGGGATCACTCTGTTATCAGAGACAGAGGACACTGCCTTTTGATCACTGGTGGGATCACTCTGTTATTAAAGAGAGAGGACACTGCCTTTTGATCACTGGTGGGATCGCTCTATGAGAGAGAGGACACTGCCTTGTGACCACTGGTGGGATCGCTCTGTTATCAGAGAGAGGACACTGCCTTTTGATCACTGGTGGGATCGCTCTATGAGAGAGAGGACACTGCCTTTTGATCACTGGTGGGATCGCCCTATGAGAGAGAGGACACTGCCTTGTGATCGCTGGTGGGATCGCTCTATGAGAGAGAGGACTGCCTTGTGATCGCTGGTGGGATTGCTCTATGAGAGAGAGGACACTGCCTTTTGATCACTGGTGGGATCACTCTGTTATCAGAGAGAGGACACTGCATTTTAATCACTGGTGGGATCACTCCGTTATCAGAGAGAGGACTGCCTTGTGATCGCTGGTGGGATTGCTCTATGAGAGAGAGGACACTGCCTTGTGATCACTGGTGGGATCGCTCTGTTATCAGAGAGAGGACACTGCCTTTTGATCACTGGTGGGATCACTCCGTTATCAGAGAGAGGACTGCCTTTTGATCACTGGTGGGATCGCTCTGTTATCAGAGATAGGACACTGCCTTTTGATCACTGGTAGGATTGCTCAATGAGAGAGAGGACTGCCTTGTGATCGCTGGTGGGATTGCTCTATGAGAGAGAGGACACTGCCTTTTGATCACTAGGTGGGATCACTCTGTTATCAGAGAGAGAGAGGACTGCCTTGTGATCGCTGGTGGGATTGCTCTATGAGAGAGAGGACACTGCCTTTTGATCACTGGTGGGATCGCTCTGTTATCAGAGAGAGGACACTGCCTTTTGATCACTGGTGGGATTGCTCTATGAGAGAGAGGACTGTCTTGTGATCGCTGGTGGGATTGCTCTATGAGAGAGAGGACACTGCCTTTTGATAACTGGTGGGATCGCTCTATTATCAGAGAGAGGACACTGCCTTTTGATCACTGGTGGGATTACTCCGTTATCAGAGCGAGGACACTGCCTTTTGATGACTGGTCGGATTGCTCTATGAGAGAGAGGACTGCCTTGTGATCGCTGGTGGGATTGCTCTATGAGAGAGAGGACACTGCCTTTTGATCACTGGTGGGATCGTTCTGTTATCAGAGAGAGGACACTGCCTTTTGATCACTGGTGGGATCACTCTGTTATCAGAGAGAGAGAGGACAATGTCTTTTGATCACTGGTGGAATCGCTCTATGAGAGAGAGGACACTGCCTTGTGATCACTGGTGGGATCGCTCTGTTATCAGAGAGAGGACACTGCCTTTTGATCACTGCTGGGATTGCTCTATGAGAGAGAGGACTGCCTTGTGATCACTGGTTGGATTGCTCTATGAGAGAGAGCACTGCCTTGTGATCGCTGGTGGGATTGCTCTATGAGAGGGAGGACACTGCCTTTTGATCACTGGTGGGATCGCTCTATGAGAGAGAGGACACTAACTTTTGATCGCTGGTGGGATCGCTCTGTTATCAGAGAGAGGACACTGCCTTGTGATCACTGGTGGGATCACTCTGTTATCAGAGAGAGGGGACACTGCCTTGTGATCACTGGTGGGATCGCTCTATGAGAGAGAGGACACTGCCTTTTGATCACTGGTGGGATCACTCTGTTATCAGAGAGAGAGGACACTGCCTTTTGATCACTGGTGGGATCGCTCTGTTATCAGACAGAGGACACTGCCTTTTGATCACTGGTGGGATCGCTCTGTTATCAGAGAGAGGACACTGCCTTTTGATCACTGGTGGGATCACTCCGTTATCAGAGCGAGGACACTGCCTTTTGATCACTGGTGGGATTGCTCTATGAGAGAGAGGACTGCCTTGTGATCGCTGGTGGGATTGCTCTATGAGACAGAGGACACTGCCTTTTGATCACTGGTGGGATCGCTCTGTTATCAGAGAGAGGACACTGCCTTTTGATCACTGGTGGGATCACTCCGTTATCAGAGAGAGGACTGCCTTTTGATCACTGGTGGGATTGCTCTATGAGAGAGAGGACTGCCTTGTGATCGCTGGTGGGATTGCTCTATGAGAGAGAGGACACTGCCTTGTGATCACTGGTGGGATCACTCTGTTCTCAGAGAGAGGACACTGCCTTTCAATCACTAGTAGGATCACTCTTATCAGAGAGAGGACACTGGCTTGTGATCACTGGTGGGATCGCTCTATGAGAGAGAGGACACTGCCTTTTGATCACTGGTGGGATCACTCTGTTATCAGACAGAGGACACTGCCTTTTGATCACTGGTGGGATCGCTCTGTTATCAGAGAGAGGACACTGCCTTTTGATCACTGGTGGGATCACTCCGTTATCAGAGCGAGGACACTGCCTTTTGATCACTGGTGGGATTGCTCTATGAGAGAGAGGACTGCCTTGTGATCGCTGGTGGGATTGCTCTATGAGAGAGAGGACACTGCCTTTTGATCACTGGTGGGATCGCTCTGTTATCAGAGAAAGGACACTGCCTTTTGATCACTGGTGGGATCACTCCGTTATCAGAGCGAGGACACTGCCTTCTGATCACTGGTGGGATTGCTCTATCAGAGAGAGGGCTGCCTTGTGATCGCTGGTGGGATTGCTCTATGAGAGAGAGGACACTGCCTTTTGATCACTGGTGGGATCGCTCTGTTTTCAGTGAGGACACTGCCTTTTGATCTCTGGTGGGATCGCTCTGTTATCAGAGAGAGAGAGGACAATGTCTTTTGATCACTTGTGGGATTGCCCTATGAGAGAGAGGACACTGCCTTGTGATCACTGGTGGGATTGCTCTATGAGAGAGAGGACTGCCTTGTGATCGCTGGTGGGATTGCTCTATGAGAGAGAGGACACTGCCTTTTGATCACTGGTGGGATCGCTCTGTTATCAGAGAGAGGACACTGCCTTTTGATCACTGGTGGGATCACTCCGTTATCAGAGAGAGGACTGCCTTTTGATCTCTGGTGGGATTGCTCTATGAGAGAGAGTACTGCCTTGTGATCGCTGGTGGGATTGCTCTATGAGAGAGAGGACACTGCCTTTTGATCACTGGTGGGATCACTCTGTTATCAGAGAGAGAGAGGACAATGTCTTTTGATCACTGGTGGAATCGCTCTATGAGAGAGAGGACACTGCCTTGTGATCACTGGTGGGATCGCTCTGTTATCAGAGAGAGGACACTGCCTTTTGATCACTGCTGGGATTGCTCTATGAGAGAGAGGACTGCCTTGTGATCGCTGGTGGGATTGCTCTATGAGAGAGAGGACTGCCTTGTGATCACTGGTGGGATCACTCTGTTATCAGAGAGAGAGGACACTGCCTTGTGATCACTGGTAGGATCGCTCTATGAGAGACTGGACACTGCCTTTTGATCACTGGTGGGATCACTCTGTTATCAGAGAGAGAGGACACTGCCTTCTGATCACTGGTGGGATCGCTCAATGTGAGAGAGAGGACACTGCCTTGTGACCACTGGTGGGATCACTCTGTTCTCAGAGAGAGGACACTGCCTTTCGATCACTGGTAGGTTCACTCTGTTATCAGAGAGAGAAGACACTGCCTTTTGATCACTGGTGGGATTGCTCTATGAGAGAGAGGACACTGCCTTTTGATCACTGGTGGGATCACTCTGTTATCAGAGAGAGAGGACACTGCCTTGTGATCACTGGTGGGATCGCTCTGTTATCAGAGAGAGGACAATGCTTTTTGATCACTGCTGGGATCGCTCTATTATCAGAGAGAGGACACTGCCTTTTGATCACTGGTGGGATCACTCCATTATCAGAGCGAGGACACTGCCTTTTGATCACTGGTGGGATTGCTCTATGAGAGAGAGGACTGCCTTGTGATCGCTGGTGGGATTGCTCTATGAGAGAGAGGACACTGCCTTTTGATCACTGGTGGGATCGCTCTGTTATCAGAGAGAGGACACTGCCTTTTGATCACTGGTGGGATCACTCCGTTATCAGAAAGAGGACTGCCTTTTGATCACTGGTGGGATCGCTCTGTTATCAGAGAGAGGACACTGCCTTTTGATCACTGGTGGGATTGCACTATGAGAGAGAGGACTGCCTTGTGATCGCTGGTGGGCTTGCTCTATGAGAGAGAGGACACTGCCTTGTGATCACTGGTGGGATCGCTCGGTTACCAGAGAGAGGACACTGCCTTTTGATCACTGGTGGGATTGCTCTATGAGAGAGAGGACTGCCTTGTGATCGCTGGTGGGATTGCTCGATGAGAGAGCGGATACTGACTTTTGATAACTGGTGGGATCACTCTGTTATCAGAGACAGAGGACACTGCCTTTTGATCACTGGTGGGATCACTCTGTTATTAAAGAGAGAGGACACTGCCTTTTGATCACTGGTGGGATCGCTCTATGAGAGAGAGGACACTGCCTTGTGACCACTGGTGGGATCGCTCTGTTATCAGAGAGAGGACACTGCCTTTTGATCACTGGTGGGATCGCTCTATGAGAGAGAGGACACTGCCTTTTGATCACTGGTGGGATCGCCCTATGAGAGAGAGGACACTGCCTTGTGATCACTGGTGGGATCGCTCTATGAGAGAGAGGACTGCCTTCTGATCGCTGGTGGGATTGCTCTATGAGAGAGAGGACACTGCCTTTTGATCACTGGTGGGATCACTCTGTTATCAGAGAGAAGACACTGCATTTTAATCACTGGTGGGATCACTCCGTTATCAGAGAGAGGACTGCCTTGTGATCGCTGGTGGGATTGCTCTATGAGAGAGATAACACTGCCTTGTGATCACTGGTGGGATCGCTCTGTTATCAGAGAGAGGACACTGCCTTTTGATCACTGGTGGGATCACTCCGTTATCAGAGAGAGGACTGCCTTTTGATCACTGGTGGGATCGCTCTGTTATCAGAGATAGGACACTGCCTTTTGATCACTGGTAGGATTGCTCAATGAGAGAGAGGACTGCCTTGTGATCGCTGGTGGGATTGCTCTATGAGAGAGAGGACACTGCCTTTTGATCACTAGGTGGGATCACTCTGTTATCAGAGAGAGAGAGGACAATGTCTTTTGATCACTGGTGGAATCGCTCTATGAGAGAGAGGACACCGCCTTGTGATCACTGGTGGGATCGCTCTGTTATCAGAGAGAGGACACTGCCTTTTGATCACTGGTGGGATTGCTCTATGAGAGAGAGGACTGTCTTGTGATCGCTGGTGGGATTGCTCTATGAGAGAGAGGACACTGCCTTTTGATAACTGGTGGGATCGCTCTGTTATCAGAGAGAGGACACTGCCTTTTGAGCACTGGTGGGATTACTCCGTTATCAGAGCGAGGACACTGCCTTTTGATCACTGGTCGGATTGCTCTATGAGAGAGAGGACTGCCTTGTGATCGCTGGTGGGATTGCTCTATGAGAGAGAGGACACTGCCTTTTGATCACTGGTGGGATCGCTCTGTTATCAGAGAGAGGACACTGCCTTTTGATCACTGGTGGGATCACTCTGTTATCAGAGAGAGAGAGGACAATGTCTTTTGATCACTGGTGGAATCGCTCTATGAGAGAGAGGACACTGCCTTGTGATCACTGGTGGGATCGCTCTGTTATCAGAGAGAGGACACTGCATTTTGATCACTGCTGGGATTGCTCTATGAGAGAGAGGACAGCCTTGTGATCGCTGGTGGGATTGCTCTATGAGAGAGAGGACTGCCTTGTGATCACTGGTGGGATTGCTCTATGAGAGGGAGGACACTGCCTTTTGATCACTGGTGGGATCACTCTGTTGTCGTTGAGAGAGAGAGGACAATGTCTTTTGATCACTGCTGGAATCGCTCTATGAGAGAGAGGACACTGCCTTGTGATCACTGGTGGGATCACTCTGTTCTCAGAGAGAGGACACTGCCTTTTGATCACTGGTGGGATTGCTCTATGAGAGAGAGGACTGCCTTGTGATCGCTGGTGGGATTGCTCTATGAGAGAGAGGACACTGCCTTTTGATCACTGGTGGGATCACTCTGTTATCAGAGAGAGAGAGGACAATGTCTTTTGATCACTGGTGGAATCGCTCTATGAGAGAGAGGACACTGCCTTGTGATCACTGGTGGGATCGCTCTGTTATCAGAGAGAGGACACTGCCTTTTGATCACTGCTGGGATTGCTCTATGAGAGAGAGGACTGCCTTGTGATCGCTGGTGGGATTGCTCTATGAGAGAGAGGACTGCCTTGTGATCGCTGGTGGGATTGCTCTATGAGAGAGAGGACACTGCTTTTTGATCACTGGTGGGATCTCTCGATGAGAGAGAGGACACTAACTTTTGATCACTGGTGGGATCACTCTGTTATCAGAGAGAGAGGACACTGCCTTTTGATCACTGGTGGGATCGCTCTATGAGAGAGAGGACTGCCTTGTGATCGCTGGTGGGATTGCTCGATGAGAGAGAGGACACTGCCTTGTGATCACTGGTGGGATCACTCTGTTCTCAGAGAGAGGACACTGCCTTTCAATCACTAGTAGGATCACTCTTATCAGAGAGAGGACACTGCCTTGTGATCACTGGTGGGATCGCTCTATGAGAGAGAGGACACTGCCTTTTGATCACTGGTGGGATCACTCTGTTATCAGACAGAGGACACTGCCTTTTGATCACTGGTGGGATCGCTCTGTTATCAGAGAGAGGACACTGCCTTTTGATCACTGGTGGGATCACTCCGTTATCAGAGCGAGGACACTGCCTTTTGATCACTGGTGGGATTGCTCTATGAGAGAGAGGACTGCCTTGTGATCGCTGGTGGGATTGCTCTATGAGAGAGAGGACACTGCCTTTTGATCACTGGTGGGATCGCTCTGTTATCAGAGAAAGGACACTGCCTTTTGATCACTGGTGGGATCACTCCGTTATCAGAGCGAGGACACTGCCTTCTGATCACTGGTGGGATTGCTCTATCAGAGAGAGGGCTGCCTTGTGATCGCTGGTGGGATTGCTCTATGAGAGAGAGGACACTGCCTTTTGATCACTGGTGGGATCGCTCTGTTTTCAGTGAGGACACTGCCTTTTGATCTCTGGTGGGATCGCTCTATTATCAGAGAGAGAGAGGACAATGTCTTTTGATCACTTGTGGGATTGCCCTATGAGAGAGAGGACACTGCCTTGTGATCACTGGTGGGATTGCTCTATGAGAGAGAGGACTGCCTTGTGATCGCTGGTGGGATTGCTCTATGAGAGAGAGGACACTGCCTTTTGATCACTGGTGGGATCGCTCTGTTATCAGAGAGAGGACACTGCCTTTTGATCACTGGTGGGATCACTCCGTTATCAGAGAGAGGACTGCCTTTTGATCTCTGGTGGGATTGCTCTATGAGAGAGAGTACTGCCTTGTGATCGCTGGTGGGATTGCTCTATGAGAGAGAGGACACTGCCTTTTGATCACTGGTGGGATCACTCTGTTATCAGAGAGAGAGAGGACAATGTCTTTTGATCACTGGTGGAATCGCTCTATGAGAGAGAGGACACTGCCTTGTGATCACTGGTGGGATCGCTCTGTTATCAGAGAGAGGACACTGCCTTTTGATCACTGCTGGGATTGCTCTATGAGAGAGAGGACTGCCTTGTGATCGCTGGTGGGATTGCTCTATGAGAGAGAGGACTGCCTTGTGATCGCTGGTGGGATTGCTCTATGACAGAGAGGACACCGCTTTTTGATCACTGGTGGGATCTCTCGATGAGAGAGAGGACACTAACTTTTGATCACTGGTGGGATCACTCTGTTATCAGAGAGAGAGGACACTGCCTTTTGATCACTGGTGGGATCGCTCTATGAGAGAGAGGACACTGCCTAGTGACCACTGGTGGGATCGCTCTGTTATCAGAGAGAGGACACTGCCTTGTGATCACTGGTGGGATCACTCTGTTATCAGAGAGAGAGGACACTGCCTTGTGATCACTGGTAGGATCGCTCTATGAGAGACTGGACACTGCCTTTTGATCACTGGTGGGATCACTCTGTTATCAGAGAGAGAGGACACTGCCTTCTGATCACTGGTGGGATCGCTCAATGTGAGAGAGAGGACACTGCCTTGTGACCACTGGTGGGATCACTCTGTTCTCAGAGAGAGGACACTGCCTTTCGATCACTGGTAGGTTCACTCTGTTATCAGAGAGAGAAGACACTGCCTTTTGATCACTGGTGGGATTGCTCTATGAGAGAGAGGACACTGCCTTTTGATCACTGGTGGGATCACTCTGTTATCAGAGAGAGAGGACACTGCCTTGTGATCACTGGTGGGATCGCTCTGTTATCAGAGAGAGGACAATGCTTTTTGATCACTGCTGGGATCGCTCTATTATCAGAGAGAGGACACTGCCTTTTGATCACTGGTGGGATCACTCCATTATCAGAGCGAGGACACTGCCTTTTGATCACTGGTGGGATTGCTCTATGAGAGAGAGGACTGCCTTGTGATCGCTGGTGGGATTAATCTATGAGAGAGAGGACACTGCCTTTTGATCACTGGTGGGATCACTCCGTTATCAGAGCGAGGACACTGCCTTCTGATCACTGGTGGGATTGCTCTATCAGAGAGAGGGCTGCCTTGTGATCGCTGGTGGGATTGCTCTATGAGAGAGAGGACACTGCCTTTTGATCACTGGTGGGATCGCTCTGTTTTCAGTGAGGACACTGCCTTTTGATCTCTGGTGGGATCGCTCTGTTATCAGAGAGAGAGAGGACAATGTCTTTTGATCACTTGTGGGATTGCCCTATGAGAGAGAGGACACTGCCTTGTGATCACTGGTGGGATTGCTCTATGAGAGAGAGGACTGCCTTGTGATCGCTGGTGGGATTGCTCTATGAGAGAGAGGACACTGCCTTTTGATCACTGGTGGGATCGCTCTGTTATCAGAGAGAGGACACTGCCTTTTGATCACTGGTGGGATCACTCCGTTACCAGAGAGAGGACAGCCTTTTGATCACTGTTGGGATTGCTCTATGAGAGAGAGGACTGCCTTGTGATCGCTGGTGGGATTGCTCTATGAGAGAGAGGACACTGCCTTTTGATCACTGGTGGGATCACTCTGTTATCAGAGAGAGAGAGAGGACAATGTCTTTTGATCACTGCTGGAATCGCTCTATGAGAGAGAGGACACTGCCTTGTGATCACTGGTGGGATCACTCTGTTCTCAGAGAGAGGACACTGCCTTTTGATCACTGGTGGGATTGCTCTATGAGAGAGAGGACTGCCTTGTGATCGCTGGTGGGATTGCTCTATGAGAGAGAGGACACTGCCTTTTGATCACTGGTGGGATCACTCCGTTATCAGAGAGAGGACTGCCTTTTGATCTCTGGTGGGATTGCTCTATGAGAGAGAGTACTGCCTTGTGATCGCTGGTGGGATTGCTCTATGAGAGAGAGGACACTGCCTTTTGATCACTGGTGGGATCACTCTGTTATCAGAGAGAGAGAGGACAATGTCTTTTGATCACTGGTGGAATCGCTCTATGAGAGAGAGGACACTGCCTTGTGATCACTGGTGGGATCGCTCTGTTATCAGAGAGAGGACACTGCCTTTTGATCACTGCTGGGATTGCTCTATGAGAGAGAGGACTGCCTTGTGATCGCTGGTGGGATTGCTCTATGAGAGAGAGGACTGCCTTGTGATCGCTGGTGGGATTGCTCTATGAGAGAGAGGACACTGCTTTTTGATCACTGGTGGGATCTCTCGATGAGAGAGAGGACACTAACTTTTGATCACTGGTGGGATCACTCTGTTATCAGAGAGAGAGGACACTGCCTTTTGATCACTGGTGGGATCGCTCTATGAGAGAGAGGACACTGCCTAGTGACCACTGGTGGGATCGCTCTGTTATCAGAGAGAGGACACTGCCTTGTGATCACTGGTGGGATCACTCTGTTATCAGAGAGAGAGGACACTGCCTTGTGATCACTGGTAGGATCGCTCTATGAGAGACTGGACACTGCCTTTTGATCACTGGTGGGATCACTCTGTTATCAGAGAGAGAGGACACTGCCTTCTGATCACTGGTGGGATCGCTCAATGTGAGAGAGAGGACACTGCCTTGTGACCACTGGTGGGATCACTCTGTTCTCAGAGAGAGGACACTGCCTTTCGATCACTGGTAGGTTCACTCTGTTATCAGAGAGAGAAGACACTGCCTTTTGATCACTGGTGGGATTGCTCTATGAGAGAGAGGACACTGCCTTTTGATCACTGGTGGGATCACTCTGTTATCAGAGAGAGAGGACACTGCCTTGTGATCACTGGTGGGATCGCTCTGTTATCAGAGAGAGGACAATGCTTTTTGATCACTGCTGGGATCGCTCTATTATCAGAGAGAGGACACTGCCTTTTGATCACTGGTGGGATCACTCCATTATCAGAGCGAGGACACTGCCTTTTGATCACTGGTGGGATTGCTCTATGAGAGAGAGGACTGCCTTGTGATCGCTGGTGGGATTGCTCTATGAGAGAGAGGACACTGCCTTTTGATCACTGGTGGGATCGCTCTGTTATCAGAGAGAGGACACTGCCTTTTGATCACTGGTGGGATCACTCCGTTATCAGAAAGAGGACTGCCTTTTGATCACTGGTGGGATCGCTCTGTTATCAGAGAGAGGACACTGCCTTTTGATCACTGGTGGGATTGCACTATGAGAGAGAGGACTGCCTTGTGATCGCTGGTGGGCTTGCTCTATGAGAGAGAGGACACTGCCTTGTGATCACTGGTGGGATCGCTCGGTTATCAGAGAGAGGACACTGCCTTTTGATCACTGGTGGGATTGCTCTATGAGAGAGAGGACTGCCTTGTGATCGCTGGTGGGATTGCTCGATGAGAGAGCGGATACTGACTTTTGATAACTGGTGGGATCACTCTGTTATCAGAGACAGAGGACACTGCCTTTTGATCACTGGTGGGATCACTCTGTTATTAAAGAGAGAGGACACTGCCTTTTGATCACTGGTGGGATCGCTCTATGAGAGAGAGGACACTGCCTTGTGACCACTGGTGGGATCGCTCTGTTATCAGAGAGAGGACACTGCCTTTTGATCACTGGTGGGATCACTCTGTTATGAGAGAGAGGACACTGCCTTTTGATCACTGGTGGGATCGCCCTATGAGAGAGAGGACACTGCCTTGTGATCACTGGTGGGATCGCTCTATGAGAGAGAGGACTGCCTTGTGATCGCTGGTGGGATTGCTCTATGAGAGAGAGGACACTGCCTTTTGATCACTGGTGGGATCACTCTGTTATCAGAGAGAAGACACTGCATTTTAATCACTGGTGGGATCACTCCGTTATCAGAGAGAGGACTGCCTTGTGATCGCTGGTGGGATTGCTCTATGAGAGAGATAACACTGCCTTGTGATCACTGGTGGGATCGCTCTGTTATCAGAGAGAGGACACTGCCTTTTGATTACTGGTGGGATCACTCCGTTATCAGAGAGAGGACTGCCTTTTGATCACTGGTGGGATCGCTCTGTTATCAGAGATAGGACACTGCCTTTTGATCACTGGTAGGATTGCTCAATGAGAGAGAGGACTGCCTTGTGATCGCTGGTGGGATTGCTCTATGAGAGAGAGGACACTGCCTTTTGATCACTAGGTGGGATCACTCTGTTATCAGAGAGAGAGAGGACAATGTCTTTTGATCACTGGTGGAATCGCTCTATGAGAGAGAGGACACCGCCTTGTGATCACTGGTGGGATCGCTCTGTTATCAGAGAGAGGACACTGCCTTTTGATCACTGGTGGGATTGCTCTATGAGAGAGAGGACTGTCTTGTGATCGCTGGTGGGATTGCTCTATGAGAGAGAGGACACTGCCTTTTGATAACTGGTGGGATCGCTCTGTTATCAGAGAGAGGACACTGCCTTTTGAGCACTGGTGGGATTACTCCGTTATCAGAGCGAGGACACTGCCTTTTGATCACTGGTCGGATTGCTCTATGAGAGAGAGGACTGCCTTGTGATCGCTGGTGGGATTGCTCTATGAGAGAGAGGACACTGCCTTTTGATCACTGGTGGGATCGCTCTGTTATCAGAGAGAGGACACTGCCTTTTGATCACTGGTGGGATCACTCTGTTATCAGAGAGAGAGAGGACAATGTCTTTTGATCACTGGTGGAATCGCTCTATGAGAGAGAGGACACTGCCTTGTGATCACTGGTGGGATCGCTCTGTTATCAGAGAGAGGACACTGCATTTTGATCACTGCTGGGATTGCTCTATGAGAGAGAGGACTGCCTTGTGATCGCTGGTGGGATTGCTCTATGAGAGAGAGGACTGCCTTGTGATCGCTGGTGGGATTGCTCTATGAGAGGGAGGACACTGCCTTTTGATCACTGGTGGGATCGCTCTATGAGAGAGAGGACACTAACTTTTGATCACTGGTGGGATCGCTCTGTTATCAGAGAGAGGACACTGCCTTGTGATCACTGGTGGGATCACTCTGTTATCAGAGAGAGGGGACACTGCCTTGTGATCACTGGTGGGATCGCTCTATGAGAGAGAGGACACTGCCTTTTGATCACTGGTGGGATCACTCTGTTATCAGAGAGAGAGGACACTGCCTTTTGATCACTGGTGGGATCGCTCTGTTATCAGAGAGAGGACACTGCCTTTTGATCACTGGTGGGATCGCTCTATTATCAGAGAGAGGACACTGCCTTTTGATCACTGGTGGGATTGCTCTATGAGAGAGAGGACTGCCTTGTGATCGCTGGTGGGATTGCTCTATGAGAGAGAGGACACTGCCTTTTGATCACTGGTGGGATCACTCTGTTATCAGAGAGAGGACACTGCCTTTTGATCACTGGTGGGATCACTCCGTTATCAGAGAGAGGACTGCCTTTTGATCACTGGTGGGATTGCTCTATGAGAGAGAGGACTGCCTTGTGATCGCTGGTGGGATTGCTCTATGAGAGAGAGGACACTGCCTTGTGATCACTGGTGGGATCACTCTGTTCTCAGAGAGAGGACACTGCCTTTCGATCACTGGTGGGATCACTCCGTTATCAGAGAGAGGACACTGCCTTTTGATCACTGGTGGGATTGCTCTATGAGAGAGAGGACTGCCTTGTGATCGCTGGTGGGATCGCTCTGTTATCAGAGAGAGGACACCGCCTTTTGATCACTGGTGGGATCACTCTGTTATCAGAGACAGGACACTGCCTTTTGATCACTGGTGGGATCACTCTGTTATCAGAGAGAGAGGACACTGCCTTTTGATCACTGGTGGGATCACTCTGTTATCAGAGAGAGAGAGGACAATGTCTTTTGATCACTGCTGGAATCGCTCTATGAGGGAGAGGACACTGCCTTGTGATCACTGGTGGGATCACTCTGTTCTCAGAGAGAGGACACTGCCTTTCGATCACTGGTAGGATCACTCTGTTATCAGAGAGAGAGGACACTGCCTTTTGATCACTGGTGGGATTGCTCTATGAGAGAGAGGACACTGCCTTTTGATCACTGGTGGGATCACTCTGTTATCAGAGAGAGGACACTGCCTTTTGATCACTGGTGGGATCGCTCTGTTATCAGAGAGAGGACACTGCCTTTTGATCACTGGTGGGATCACTCCGTTATCAGAGAGAGGACACTGCCTTTTGATCACTGGTGGGATTGCTCTATGAGAGAGAGGACACTGCCTTTTGATCACTGGTGGGATCGCTCTATGAGAGAGAGGACACTGCCTTTTGATCACTGGTGGGATCGCTCTGTTATCAGAGAGAGGACACTGCCTTTTGATCACTGGTGGGATCACTCTGTTATCAGAGAGAGGACACTGCCTTTTGATCACTGGTGGGATCACTCTGTTATCAGAGAGAGAGGACACTGCCTTGTGATCACTGGTGGGATTGCTCTATGAGAGAGAGGACACTGCCTTTTGATCACTGGTGGGATCGCTCTGTTATCAGAGAGAGAACACTGCCTTTTGTTCACTGGTGGGATCACTCCGTTATCAGAGAGAGGACTGCCTTTTGATCACTGGTGGGATCACTCCGTTATCAGAGCGAGGACACTGCCTTTTGATCACTGGTGGGATTGCTCTATGAGAGAGAGGACACTGCCTTTTGATCACTGGTGGGATCGCTCTGTTATCAGAGAGAGGACACTGCCTTTTGATCACTGGTGGGATCGCTCTGTTATCAGAGAGAGGACACTGCCTTTTGATCACTGGTGGGATCACTCCGTTATCAGAGAGAGGACTGCCTTTTGATCACTGGTGGGATTGCTCTATGAGAGAGAGGACTGCCTTGTGATCGCTGGTGGGATTGCTCTATGAGAGAGAGGACACTGCCTTTTGATCACTGGTGGGATCACTCTGTTATCAGAGAGAGAGAGGACAATGTCTTTTGATCACTGCTGTAATCGCTGTATGAGAGAGAGGACACTGCCTTCTGATCACTGGTGGGATCACTCCGTTATCAGACAGAGGACACTGCCTTTCGATCACTAGTAGGATCACTCTGTTATCAGAGAGAGGACACTGCCTTGTGATCACTGGCGGGATCGCTCTATGAGAGAGAGGACACTGCCTTTTGATCACTGGTGGGATCACTCCGTTATCAGACAGAGGACACTGCCTTTTGATCACTGGTGGGATCGCTCTGTTATCAGAGAGAGGACACTGCCTTTTGATCACTGGTGGGATCACTCCGTTATCAGAGTGAGGACACTGCCTTTTGATCACTGGTGGGATTGCTCTATGAGAGAGAGGACTGCCTTGTGATCGCTGGTGGGATTGCTCTATGAGAGAGAGGACACTGCCTTTTGATCACTGGTGGGATCACTCTGTTATCAGAGAGAGGACACTGCATTTTAATCACTGGTGGGATCACTCCGTTATCAGAGAGAGGACTGCCTTGTGATCGCTGGTGGGATTGCTCTATGAGAGAGAGGACACTGCCTTGTGATCACTGGTGGGATCGCTCTGTTATCAGAGAGAGGACACTGCCTTTTGATCACTGGTGGGATCACTCCGTTATCAGAGAGAGGACTGCCTTTTGATCACTGGTGGGATCACTCTGTTATCAGAGAGAGAGGACACTGCCTTTTGATCACTGGTGGGATCGCTCTATGAGAGAGAGGACACTGCCTAGTGACCACTGGTGGGATCGCTCTGTTATCAGAGAGAGGACACTGCCTTGTGATCACTGGTGGGATCACTCTGTTATCAGAGAGAGAGGACACTGCCTTGTGATCACTGGTAGGATCGCTCTATGAGAGACTGGACACTGCCTTTTGATCACTGGTGGGATCACTCTGTTATCAGAGAGAGAGGACACTGCCTTCTGATCACTGGTGGGATCGCTCAATGTGAGAGAGAGGACACTGCCTTGTGACCACTGGTGGGATCACTCTGTTCTCAGAGAGAGGACACTGCCTTTCGATCACTGGTAGGTTCACTCTGTTATCAGAGAGAGAAGACACTGCCTTTTGATCACTGGTGGGATTGCTCTATGAGAGAGAGGACACTGCCTTTTGATCACTGGTGGGATCACTCTGTTATCAGAGAGAGAGGACACTGCCTTGTGATCACTGGTGGGATCGCTCTGTTATCAGAGAGAGGACAATGCTTTTTGATCACTGCTGGGATCGCTCTATTATCAGAGAGAGGACACTGCCTTTTGATCACTGGTGGGATCACTCCATTATCAGAGCGAGGACACTGCCTTTTGATCACTGGTGGGATTGCTCTATGAGAGAGAGGACTGCCTTGTGATCGCTGGTGGGATTAATCTATGAGAGAGAGGACACTGCCTTTTGATCACTGGTGGGATCACTCCGTTATCAGAGCGAGGACACTGCCTTCTGATCACTGGTGGGATTGCTCTATCAGAGAGAGGGCTGCCTTGTGATCGCTGGTGGGATTGCTCTATGAGAGAGAGGACACTGCCTTTTGATCACTGGTGGGATCACTCTGTTTTCAGTGAGGACACTGCCTTTTGATCTCTGGTGGGATCGCTCTGTTATCAGAGAGAGAGAGGACAATGTCTTTTGATCACTTGTGGGATTGCCCTATGAGAGAGAGGACACTGCCTTGTGATCACTGGTGGGATTGCTCTATGAGAGAGAGGACTGCCTTGTGATCGCTGGTGGGATTGCTCTATGAGAGAGAGGACACTGCCTTTTGATCACTGGTGGGATCGCTCTGTTATCAGAGAGAGGACACTGCCTTTTGATCACTGGTGGGATCACTCCGTTACCAGAGAGAGGACAGCCTTTTGATCACTGTTGGGATTGCTCTATGAGAGAGAGGACTGCCTTTTGATCGCTGGTGGGATTGCTCTATGAGAGAGAGGACACTGCCTTTTGATCACTGGTGGGATCACTCTGTTATCAGAGAGAGAGAGAGGACAATGTCTTTTGATCACTGGTGGAATCGCTCTATGAGAGAGAGGACACTGCCTTGTGATCACTGGTGGGATCACTCTGTTATCAGAGACAAGACACTGCCTTTTGATCACTGGTGGGATCGCTCTATGAGAGAGAGGACTGCCTTGTGATCGCTGGTGGGATTGCTCTATGAGAGAGAGGACACTGCCTTTTGATCACTGGTGGGATCACTCCGTTATCAGAGAGAGGACTGCCTTTTGATCTCTGGTGGGATTGCTCTATGAGAGAGAGTACTGCCTTGTGATCGCTGGTGGGATTGCTCTATGAGAGAGAGGACACTGCCTTTTGATCACTGGTGGGATCACTCTGTTATCAGAGAGAGAGAGGACAATGTCTTTTGATCACTGGTGGAATCGCTCTATGAGAGAGAGGACACTGCCTTGTGATCACTGGTGGGATCGCTCTGTTATCAGAGAGAGGACACTGCCTTTTGATCACTGGTGGGATCACTCTGTTAACAAAGAGAGAGGACACTGCCTTTTGATCACCGGTGGGATTGCTCTGTGAGAGAGAAGACACTGCCTTATGACCACTGGTGGGATCGCCCTATGAGAGAGAGGACACTGCCTTGTGATCACTGGTGGGATCGCTCTGTTATCGGAGTGAGGACACTGCCTTTTGATCACTGGTGGGATCGCTCAGTTATCAGAGAGAGAGGACACTGCCTTTTGATCACTGGTGGGATTTCTCTCTATGAGAGAGAGGACACTGCCTTTTGATCACTGGTGGGATCACTCTGTTATCAGAGAGAGGACACTGCCTTTTGATCACTGGTGGGATCGCTCTATGAGAGAGAGGACACTGCCTAGTGACCACTGGTGGGATCGCTCTGTTATCAGAGAGAGGACACTGCCTTTTGATCACTGGTGGGATCACTCCTTTATCAGAGAGAGAGGACACTGCCTTGTGATCACTGGTGGGATCGCTCTATGAGAGACTGGACACTGCCTTTTGATCACTGGTGGGATCACTCTGTTATCAGAGAGAGAGGACACTGCCTTTTGATCACTGGTGGGATCGCTCAATGTTATCAGAGAGGACACTGCCTTTTGATCACTGGTGGGATCACTCTGTTCTCAGAGAGAGGACACTGCCTTTTGATCACTGGTGGGATCACTCTGTTATCAGAGAGAGAGACTGCCTTTGATCACTGGTGGGATTGCTCTACTGAGAGAGAGGACACTGCCTTTTGATCACTGGTGGGATCGCTCTGTTATCGAGAGAGAGGACACTGCCTTTTGATCACTGGTGGGATCACTCTGTTATCAGAGAGAGGACACTGCCTTTTGATCACTGGTGGGATTGCTCTATGAGAGAGAGGACACTGCCTTTTGATCACTGGTGGGATCACTGCTTATCAGAGAGAGGACACTGCCTTTTGATCACTGGTGGGATCACTCTGTTATCAGAGAGAGGACAATGCCTTTTGATCACTGCTGGGATCGCTCTATGAGAGAGAGGACACTGCCTTTTGATCACTGGTGGGATCACTCCGTTATCAGACAGAGGACACTGCCTTTTGATCACTGGTAGTAGGATCACTCTGTTATCAGAGAGAGGACACTGCCTTTTGATCACTGGTGGGATCGCTCGTTATGAGAGAGAGGACACTGCCTTTTGATCACTGGTGGGATGCTCGTTATGAGAGAGAGGACACTGCCTTTTGATCACTGGTGGGATCGCTCTGTTATCAGAGAGAGGACACTGCCTTTTGATCACTGGTGGGATCACTCCGTTATCAGAGAGAGGACACTGCCTTTTGATCACTGGTGGGATTGCTCTATGAGAGAGAGGACTGCCTTGTGATCGCTGGTGGGATTGCTCTATGAGAGAGAGGACACTGCCTTTTGATCACTGGTGGGATCACTCTGTTATCAGAGAGAGGACACTGCCTTTTGATCACTGGTGGGATCACTCCGTTATCAGAGAGAGGACACTGCCTTGTGATCACTGGTGGGATTGCTCTATGAGAGAGAGGACACTGCCTTGTGATCACTGGTGGGATCGCTCTGTTATCAGAGAGAGGACACTGCCTTTTGATCACTGGTGGGATGCTCCGTTATCAGAGAGAGGACTGCCTTTTGATCACTGGTGGGATCACTCTGTTATCAGAGAGAGAGGACACTGCCTTTTGATCACTGGTGGGATCGCTCTATGAGAGAGAGGACACTGCCTTTTGATCACTGGTGGGATCGCTCTGTTATGAGAGAGAGGACACTGCCTTTTGATCACTGGTGGGATCACTCTGTTATAGAGAGAGAGGACACTGCCTTTTGATCACTGGTGGGATCGCTCTGTTATCGAGAGAGAGGACACTGCCTTTTGATCACTGGTGGGATCGCTCTGTTATGAGAGAGAGGACACTGCCTTTTGATCACTGGTGGGATCGCTCAATGTGAGAGAGAGGACACTGCCTTTTGATCACTGGTGGGATCACTCGTTATGAGAGAGAGGACACTGCCTTGTGATCACTGGTGGGATCGCTCTGTTATGAGAGAGAGGACACTGCCTTTTGATCACTGGTGGGATTGCTCTATGAGAGAGAGAGGACACTGCCTTTTGATCACTGGTGGGATCACTCTGTTATCAGAGAGAGGACACTGCCTTTTGATCACTGGTGGGATGCTCGTTATCAGAGAGAGGACTGCCTTGTGATCACTGGTGGGATTGCTCTATGAGAGAGAGGACACTGCCTTTTGATCACTGGTGGGATCGCTCTGTTATCAGAGAGAGGACACTGCCTTTTGATCACTGGTGGGATCACTGTTATCGAGAGAGAGGACTGCCTTTTGATCACTGGTGGGATCGCTCTATGAGAGAGAGGACACTGCCTTTTGATCACTGGTGGGACTCTGTTATCAGAGGAGGACACTGCCTTTGATCACTGGTGGGATTGCTCTATGAGAGAGAGGACACTGCCTTTTGATCACTGGTGGGATCACTCGTTATGAGAGAGAGGACACTGCCTTTTGATCACTGGTGGGATCGCTCTGTTATCAGAGAGAGGACACTGCCTTTTGATCACTGGTGGGATTGCTCTATGAGAGAGAGGACACTGCCTTTTGATCACTGGTGGGATTGCTCTATGAGAGAGGACACTGCCTTGTGATCACTGGTGGGATCACTCTGTTATCAGAGAGAGAGAGGACACTGCCTTTTGATCACTGGTGGGATCGCTCTATGAGAGAGAGGACACTGCCTTTTGATCACTGGTGGGATCGCTCTGTTATCAGAGAGAGGACACTGCCTTTTGATCACTGGTGGGATCACTGCTCTATGAGAGAGAGGACTGCCTTTTGATCACTGGTGGGATTGCTCTATGAGAGAGAGGACACTGCCTTTTGATCACTGGTGGGATTGCTCTGTTATGAGAGAGAGGACACTGCCTTTTGATCACTGGTGGGATCACTCTGTTATGAGAGAGAGGACACTGCCTTTTGATCACTGGTGGGTTATCGCTCTATGAGAGAGAGGACACTGCCTTTTGATCACTGGTGGGATCACTCTGTTATCAGAGAGAGGACACTGCCTTTTGATCACTGGTGGGATTGCTCTATGAGAGAGAGGACTGCCTTGTGATCGCTGGTGGGATTGCTCTATGAGAGAGAGGACACTGCCTTTTGATCACTGGTGGGATCACTCTGTTATCAGAGAGAGAGGACACTGCCTTTTGATCACTGGTGGGATCGCTCTATGAGAGAGAGGACACTGCCTTTTGATCACTGGTGGGATCACTCTGCTACCGGAGAGGGGAGACTGCCTTTTGATCACTGGTGAGATCACTCTGCTACCAGAGAGGGGAGACTGCCTTTTGATCACCGGTGGGATCACTCTGTTACCGGAGAGGGGAGACTGCCTTTTGATCACTGGTGTGATCACTCTGTTACCAGAGAGGGGAGACTGCCTTTTGATCACTGGTGGGATTGCTCTGTTATCAGAGAGAGGACTGCCTTTTGATCACTGGTGGGATTGCTCTATGAGAGAGAGGACACTGCCTTTTGATCACTGGTGGGATTGCTCTATGAGAGAGAGGACACTGCCTTTTGATCACTGGTGGGATCACTCTCTATGAGAGAGAGGACACTGCCTTTTGATCACTGGTGGGATCGCTCTTATCAGAGAGAGGACACTGCCTTTTGATCACTGGTGGGATCGCTCTGTTATCGAGAGAGAGGACACTGCCTTTTGATCACTGGTGGGATCGCTCGTATCAGAGAGAGGACACTGCCTTTTGATCACTGGTGGGATCACTGCTCTATGAGAGAGAGGACTGCCTTTTGATCACTGGTGGGATCACTCTGTTATGAGAGAGAGGACACTGCCTTTTGATCACTGGTGGGATCACTCTATGAGAGAGAGGACACTGCCTTTTGATCACTGGTGGGATCACTCTGTTATCAGAGAGAGAGGACACTGCCTTTTGATCACTGGTGGGATCGCTCTATGAGAGAGAGGACACTGCCTTTTGATCACTGGTGGGATCACTCTGTTATCAGAGAGAGGACACTGCCTTTTGATCACTGGTGGGATCACTCTGTTATCAGAGAGAGAGGACACTGCCTTTTGATCACTGGTGGGATTGCTCTATGAGAGAGAGGACACTGCCTTTTGATCACTGGTGGGATTGCTCTATGAGAGAGAGGACACTGCCTTTTGATCACTGGTGGGATCACTCTGTTACAGAGAGAGGACACTGCCTTTTGATCACTGGTGGGATCACTCTGCTAGAGAGAGAGGACACTGCCTTTTGATCACTGGTGGGATCACTCTGTTATCAGAGAGAGGACACTGCCTTTTGATCACTGGTGGGATCACTCTTTATCGAAGAGAGGACACTG